>NC_089581.1:164653595-164953595 GCF_019320115.1 Miscanthus floridulus | reverse complement strand
CTCTTCAAAGTCAAAGGGAAAAGGTCACATGCTGCATCAGCCTCAGCAAAATAAGTTCACAGTGGATAAAGATCAATGTCTCCACTACAAGAAGACGGGACATTATAAGAAAGATTGTCTCGATTACCTAAAGATGATTATGGCAAAGAAAGGTGAGAACACTATTACGTTCATAAATGAATCCATGTATATACAGTATTCGAAATTTACTTATTGATTGACTCAGGTGCAACTGTTCATGTTGTTAATTCTTTACAGGGATTCCGTTCGACGAGGACTACGCAAAGAAGCGAAAGACATGTTAAAGTCGTAAATAGAGTCCAAGCAGAAGTTGAAGTTGTTGACGATCTTTCTCTAGAGCTTACTGAGGGTTTCGAACTTATACTTAGAGATGTTCTTTATGTTCCCTCTCTATAGAGGAATTTGATTAGTGTTTCATGTTTGGACAACGATGGTTATGATTGCCATTTTGGAAATGGCAAATGTAAGATAACATATAATGATGCATGTGTTGGTCTTGCTATCTTACAGAATGAGCTTTATTTGTTATCACTACGTGATGATATGAATGTTGTATGCGATAATGGGAATGTTGCGTGCGATAATGTGAATGTATCCTCGTCTGCGGATGTAAACAGAAAACGAAAGAGAGCCCACGATGCGTTGTCGAAATTATGGCACTATCGTTTAGGCCATATTTCGAGGGGGAGAATAGAAAGACTAGTTAAGAATAATATTCTTACTCTATTAGAGCTCTTAGATTTAGAACAATACAGAGATTGCATAAAAGGAAAGTATGTAAAGAAAATTAAGAAAGATGCCAAACGAAGCACGTGAATTCTATAGATTATTCAAATAGACATCTGTGGTCCTTTCCCCGTAAAGAGTGTGGATGATTATGATTCATTCATAACATTCACAGATGATTACTTCCGTTATGGCTATATTTATCTAATCAAAGAAAGAACAGAAGCATTGGATAAATTTAAGATATTTAAGGCAGAAGTTAAAAACTAACACAACTTAAAGATTAAGATAGCTAAGTCTGACCGCGGAGGAGAGTACTACGGCCGGCATACCCCATATGACTAAGTTCCTGGACCTTTTACAAGGTTTTTACAGGAGAATGGCATAGTTGCCCAGTATTCAACACCGGGCGAACCTCAACAGAATGGAGTAGCTGAAAGACACAATCGTACCCTGATGGATATGGTGCGTAGTATAATAAGTTACTCCACCTTACCATTGAGCCTATGGATGGAGGCATTAAAAACCACCATTCATATTCTCAATTAAGTACTAAGTAAATCGGTGCCCAAAACACCGTATGAGTTGTGGATAGAAAGAGTACCCTCACTTAACCACTTGCGTGTGGGGGGGAGCTCTGCTGAGGCTAAAGTATTTAACCCGAACATTGGAAAGCTAGATTCCAAAACAGTGAGTTATTATTTCATTGGCTACCCAAAAAAGTCAAAAGGTTTTTGTTTCTACTGTCTAGATAGACATAAAAAGTTTGTGGAAATGAGACATACTGTCTTCCTAGAGGATAAAATGATGAGGGGGAGCATGGTAGCTCGAGAAATTAACCTTGAAGAGAAGTGTGTGTATGCGCCCACTCCAATGATTCATGAGCCATTTTTCTTACTACCTGCTGTTACTGCACCGATAGTGCAAGACACTATAGTGCCAGCACCTGTTGTTATCTCGCCTGTGACAACAATAAATAATGATGAGGGACCTGTTCTTCAGGATCCTATAAAACCTATTGTCACAAATGAGGGGAAGCAACAACAACCTCAAACAGAAGATGTGCTAAATATGGAGGCCCCTAGAAGGTCTCAGAGAGTTAGAAAATCAATTATTCCTGCTGATTATAAAGTGTACAACACTGAGGAATTTCAGATAGAGGATGATCCCACCTCATTTAAAGAAGCCATGAGAAGTGATCATTCATCAAAGTGGCTTGAGGCTATGGAAGATGAAATAAAATCAATGAATGCCAATAAAATTTGGGATTTAGAGATAATTCCTAAAGGAGCTAAATCAGTAGGTTGTAAATGGGTCTACAAGACAAAGCTTGACTCTCATGGGAATATAGAGTGATATAAAGCCTGACTTGTGACAAAAGACTTTATGCAAAGAGAAGGGATTGATTACAATGAGACCTTTTCTTCAGTCTCATGTAAGGATTCCTTTAGAATCATAATGGCATTAGTGGCACATTACGATCTAGAATTACATCAGATGGTTGTAAAAACGACATTTCTCAACGGAGACTTGGAGGAAAATGTTTACATGGCACAACCGAAAGGTTTTATCGTGGAAGGAAAAGAACGAATGGGATGCCGCCTAAAGAAATCCATTTATGGATTGAAACAAGCTTCAAGACAGTGGTACTTGAAGTTTGATCAGACAATAAAGAATATTGGGTTTAAAGAGAATGTTGAGGACAATTGTGTCTATACAAAGTTTAAGAATGGAAAGTTCATCTTCCTTGTCCTGTATGTGGATGATATCTTATTTGCTAGTAGTGATGTCAGTCTACTACTGGAGACAAAGAAGTTTTTGTCCTCAAAGTTTAATATGAAAGATCTTGGTGAAGCTTCGTCCGTTCTAGGGATCGAGATTCATCGAGATAGAAGTAAAGGGTATTAGGACTGTCACAAAAGGCATACATAGAAAAGATCTTAAAGAAATTTAGTATGTACAAATATAGTCCCTCATCTGCTCATATAGTCCAGGGCAACAGATATGGGAATTTTCAATGCCCCAGGAACTAATATAAGATCGATCAAATGAAAGTGGTTCCATATGCTTCAGCTGGAGGAAGCTTGCAATATGCTCAAGTATGCAAGCGCTTTGACTTGGCATTTGTTACCGGGTTCCTTGACAGATTCCAGAGCAATCCTGGAATAGAACACTGAAAATTAGTAAAGAAAGTCTTGCGTTATTTATAAGGAATGAAAGGCCTCATGATGACGTATAGAAGATCTGATTCACTCCACATAGTGGGGTATTCCGATTCTGATTATGCGGAAGATGATAGAAAATTCACGTCTGAATATGTATTCACTCTCGCAGGGGGAGCTATTTTATGGAAAAGCTCAAAACAAATCGTCACTACATCGTCCACAATATATGCCGAGTTTGTAGTGTGTTATGAGGCAACGGGGCAGGTGAACTGGCTAAAGAAGTTCATACCCGGTTTGAAGGTGGTTGACGACATCTATAGACCACTAAAGTTATACTGCGATAATAATCCGGCAGTACAGTATGCTCACAATAATAAGTCAAGTGGTGCTGCCAAACACATTGACATAAAGTATTATGTTGTGAAAGATAAAGTCCGGGATCAAATCATAAGTCTTGAGCATATAAGTACAGTAAAGATGCTCGCGGATCCACTTACAAAAGGCTTACCACCCAACGTGTTCAGAGAATATGTAGCCGGCATGGGTTTAAGAGAAAGCCTATAATTCCTGGACAAAAGAAGGCCCAAAGATAAGTACCTATTTCAGAACAGAGTAGTGTGTTGTAGCTGTTAAATCTATCGGCAATGGACCGTGACGATGAGACATGCTTTATGCGCTAATCTGTAATGGAATAAACAAAAGTAAAGAATATGAAAGTGAAAAATAGAAAGAGATCAAGGGGGAGATTGTTAGATTGATCTCTAACCTAACTGGACCCAACGGCCCAGTTAGGCCTTTGATTTGCGCCCTGATCGAGGGCGCCCAGCCCACCATGGCTAGAGGGCCCCTGTCACCCTGCGCTATATAAAGAGGTGTGGGCCGGCGGCTCTAATCACGAGGTTGACCTGAGCCGACCTCCCCACCGACAAAACCCTAAACCCGATCTAAGTGAGGGGCGCAACCAGTGACGGGAAGTCACTCCACCGCTGCACTGCGCCGCCGTCGATCTTTACCGACCGTCGCTGTGCGTGCGCAGACATCATCAACGAACCCGATGGCGTCCGCTGAACCTTCCCCCTCCGCGGTGTCAGGTTCACCACCATCTCCCTACCCTCTCTGTCTCTCGCTAGTTCGTTCTATACATGCTTAGGATGTACTGTGTCTCCCTTTTATATCGTATAGAATAAGCTATGGCTAGATCTATGATCCTACGGTTACAACACATACGTGTCGAGTTCGACCTCGCCGGTCGCCATGGCCTCCAAGCTCCAGCATTGCCAGCGGGCTCCACCTCTTCTTCTCCTCAAACTTTTGGTCTCATCATGCGTGAATCATGGCCCGCATCTCTCCTACCAGCCACTATCCGCTTTCTGCCTTTCTGCATTGCCTATCGTCCAATCACTGTGCGATAGGGTTCAGAGTGACGGCAATCGTCACAGGATTTTTCATGGATTGCAGGCATCACACGAAGGCATCCTTGAGATTTGCTGCCTGCATATATCCTGTTCCTTTACCTCTTCCAATCCTTTTCTGGGATAATTGCAGCTGGTCTAAAAGCATGGACTCATGCTTTCTTGGTTTCTTGTTTTGGCCCCAACACAAGAAGCATGTACGTACCTGTAGAGGAAGCGTGGATCAGCATCGAAGAGACACGGGTGCATACATAACATTATCACCAGAGGATCAGAGGGGTGAAAAAGGCATGATCAATCAAAAGGGCAAAAGCGTAGAGCAAATCAGAACTGTCCTTTTGGTGCTCTCACAAGGCATGTATGCCACGTCTCCTAAGCTCCGGACTGCTCAACGCCAGTGATCTTTCTCAGTATATATCCAGGGGCCCCAGATCATGGACAAGGAATTGAGCATTGCTAATTGCCGAATCGGTCGTTGCTCCAATCGGTACAGCATGCGTGTAGTTGAGCTCAAGCATCTCTTTTGCAGCATGCCAAGAATGGCCTGGCCAATGGCCATGCATCCGATAGTGCAGAAACGACAACTGCTGAGTGAATCTTATCCTTCCCCTCGATCGCAGAAGCCACTGTTAAAATTACAGGATCATTAGACATAGATCTAGAGGTGCTGACTTAACTAGAATAGGATAAACATGCCTAGAACATAGACTACGAGATCCAAGAGGGAGAGGGAAGCAGAGATACCGACCATCAGAGGTTTTGGTGGAGCTGGAACCGTCCATCGCGTCGGTAGAGAGGGTGGTGAAGAGGTGGCGTTCCAGTGGCGGTGTAGCGGTGAAGTGGTCCAATGGCGACGACGTCCTGGTGATGGTGCTTCTCGTCGCTGGCTGCACCCCTCACTGAATCGGGTTAGGTTTTGTCGGTGGATGTGGTGGCTCACGGTAAACCTCGTACTGAGAGCCGCCGGCCCCACCTCTCTTTATAGCGCAATGCGACGGGGTCCACCAACCATGTAGGGTTGAGTGTCTCCGATCAGAGCACGAGGTTAAGGCCCAACTCGGCCGTTGGGCCGAGCTAGAGAGATCAACGCTAACAACCACATCTATATTCTCTTTCTCTGTGTCTAACTCGTCTATTGTTACACAATCATCAATCAGACATCATGATGAAGGCAGCAGGATAAATAAAGTCGGATACAGTTGATCCATAAAAAATCAAACTATTCTGCCTGCCCCCACTGAAAAGAAGCTTACAATTGCATATATATCTTGGCGTCCTGCCAATCTTTTCATCGTCACCAAACGATATGATGTTCACAGTGCAGTGCTGCTCAAATAACTGAAACAAAGAAAAGGGTGAGCCTTGTATGAGTCCAAGATATTTTGGGTCCTGCTTCCTCTGGTAGTGGAAAAGATCAGCATATTCCTGCCTGATCGTCGTCCTCGTCATGATTCTACTTACAAGTTGGGAAGAGCTCATGTACGATAATGATCCAAGTAATCCGGACAAAGTGCCTTTAGAGTTTTCTTGAGAAGCAGGGGTAACCATACAAAATGGTTGCTTATTGAGAGCTGCGTGCTCTGATTGATGATTAAAAGAAGAGTACTATAATGTGGGTGGAGAAACACGCGCTGTTAAAAGCTGAACCACAGTATGTGGATCCATGATTCCAATCTTCTACTAGCTTGGAAAGCTGGCTCTGACAGTGAATTGGGAGACAACGTGTACGGGAGCAACTGGTTGGAGCCGACTGAATTTAACGTCGTGGTCCTACAGTGTCGTGGGACTCTTTGAACCCCCGATGCACCGGGAAATATGTAGGAAGTAGTCATATTGGTGGTTCTGAACCTCTGAAGAAAATGGCACGGTACGGTGCAAGATTCCGAATCCCTGCTCCGGTGTGCGAGGAAGAAGTCAATAACCCGGCGCAGCTACCTCACTGGTGTAGTGCAGCCGTCCGAACGCGATCCCCGGCGAGAGACGGATCGCCGTGAAAAGAACCGGGAGTAAAGGCGGTGGAGTAAGCCCCAAGCGTCAGTGATGGCAAATGGACAGGAGGGACGAGGTAGGCGAACCGCGCGCGCCAAGCCGCCAAGGATAGCTAAGCTAAGCTTCTTTCTCCGCGTCCTTTGGCTGGCCGGCGTCGCTGTCGCCCGGCACGGCGAGCCCACCAGTGTCTGCATGGATGCGGAGACGCCGGGCCGCCTCTGCGCCACACACGCACCCGGGGGACGGGGACTCGGGTGCTGCGTTTTCGACCTTTCGTGGACCACCACCCCCGCTCTGCTCCGTTGTGGTGCCGGTGCGGCCCGGCCTAGCTGTTTCACCGGTTTTCTCGCGCGGCTCGGGCACGGACGCACGGTCCGTCGTCCCCGGCCACACCCACACACCATACGGGTGCCTGTCTGTCACAGAATAATACCTGACGAAACTGAATTGACAACTCGGTCAGGTTCGCGGAAACAAGCTAAATGTCTTATTATTGCTGACGAGCAGGGAAGAGGAAATAAATATACTTGTCGGTTGCAGTGTCTTTGATTAACTTGCACTCAACAAAGTAAACTACTCCTACTAATGTGATGGCAGTACTTTCTCAGGGAAGGAAACACCGCGAGTGTGTGCAAACATAGTTCACGCACATGACGCATAAAAGTGCAAATGGAAAGCGTTAGATTGATCTCTTAGCCAATAAGCCCAACGGTCTATTGGGTCTTAGTCACGCGTCCTGATCGGGGACGCCCAACCCTACATGGTTGGTGGGTCCCCGTCGCACTGCGCTATATAAAGTGGTGGGGGCCGGCGGCTCGAGGTACGAGGTTCACCGTGAGCCGCAAACCCCACCGACAAACCCTAGACCGATCTGAGAGGGCGCGCAGCCAGCGACGGGAAGCTCCACTGACTTCGCCGTCGTCACTGCCACACCGTCCGTCTGCACTGCATCGACGTCTGTGCCACCTCTACTCCACCCGTCGCTGCCCGTGCGCAGACCTTCATCACCGAACCTGAGATGGCCGGCTCCAGTTCATCCGCGACTCCCTCCGAGGGCTCAGGTTCAACACCAACACCTCTCTCCTATCTCCCCCTCTGTTCATCCCGTATTCAAAAGAAACAAACCCTAAGATCTACTGCTGGACGATCTAGAGAGTATAACATTGGTACCAGAGCCACGGTTTAGGTATAGATCTGGCTTAACAAATAGAAATCCAGTGCGGATCTAGAATGTAGAAAGGGGCTTCGGCCGACAAAGGGTTTGGTTGAACCCTAACCTCGGATCGAGGTTAGATGAAGGTTCGGATGAAAGAAAATCTAACCCTAACTCTAGATCGGGTTCGGGAAAAGAAAAGAAAAGATACATCCAAACCCTAGATCGGGTTTTGGGACAGAGATGATTACATGGTTTCATCCGGAAACCGAACATCAAACCCGTGAAGAAATCAAATCGGGGAAAAAGAAAAACAGTGGCCATCCCAAACCCTAACCCTAATCGGGAAATCGGATGAAATCCGAACAAACGAATCAAAAGAAAAGGGGGTGGCCTACCTCGCCGTTGCGCGAGACTGCAGTCACACCGGCGCGCGGGGAAAAGAAAGGCCGGTCGGGGGCACTGCTCGCCGGGATTCGGCCACAGGGGCGCCGCGGCTAGGCCGCTCGACGGCGGCGCGCTCACCCGCTGGGGAGCGCGCACGCCGGCGAGGGGGCCGGCGACGACGCCGGGGCTCGCTGCTTGCTCTCGCCGTGGTGGATTGCTCGCTCGCTCGGTGCTACGGTAGGAGAGAAGAGAGAGCAGTGAGGCGAAGAGAAAGAGAAAGAAATGAGGGTTAGGGTTCAGGGAGCGACGGCGTATGCTGGTTTTGATCCAGCGAAAATGAAGGCCGATCGTCCGATCGTGTTGGACGATCAAGATTCGCCGCGCCGCGGCTCGGGCCTCTTTTGGCCCAGGCGGGCGATGCTGCTCGACCGGATTCTCGGCCCAGGCCCAGGTTGCGGCCTGGGCGCGGGGGAGGCGCCGTGCGCGTCTTCGCGAACGGGCTTTTGGCGCTGGGCCGCAAGCAATGCTGCTGGACCAGGCCAAATGCACAGTATAATTTTTTTTTCCAGAAACTGATTTGATTCATATTTGATAAATTTGAATTGAATTTTGATGTTGAAATCCGTACAATTTTGATCCAACGTCAATTTTGTTCAGAGAATAGTAAAGTGTTGTAACAGTTTCTGGAAAATAGAATTAAAAGATTTATTAAAGTTTCCGCTGCGTACTTAAAAATTGTTGCTTTCATTATTAAATTCGAACCAACGGGAGAATTTCATTTTGAAACATAGATAATTTTTACAGTTATTATAATGTTGTTATTATTCTGACCAACGTTGATTAATAGCAATATTATAATATTGATGTTATTATAGTTTTTTGTTATGCATTATTTCTATTTCTGCCCAACGGTGATGTAGATTTAATGTATAAAACAATTGTATGTTTTAATTTTGACCAACGTTGAACTAAGGCATGCAATTGTTGTCGTTATTATTTGTGTTCTCACACTATTTGAATTGTGTTTTCACGCGAATACAACTTGATGAGTTGTATCAAAGAAATCCCTACTCTAAAAGGGGATAACTACATTGAATGGAAGAAAAAGATCGACTTGGCCTTCATATTGGCTGAGGTGGACTGGGTAGTCACCACACCGTGTCCTAAAGAACCTGTGGCACCGGTGAGGGAGATAGATGAGACTGATGCTGCATGGCAGAACAGAGAGCATGACTTTGCTCCTGTAAAAATGTCTTTTGACCTTGAATATAGAAAGTGGGTCACAGCCAATAAGAAATGTTTGGTTATGATAAAGAATACAATTGAGCCTGTAATAGTGGGTTCAATTCCAGACTGTGACACGGTCACAGAGTATCTAGAAAGAATAAAGAGTCAGTTCACTGGCTCTTCAAAGACATATGCAACCCAGCTGATCAAGCAGCTGGTCACAGAAAGGTACTCTGGTGGCGGCAGTGGCATTAGAGAGCACATACTGAGAATGAGCAATTTGACATATAAGCTCAAACCAATGAATTTGGCACTCAAGGTTGAGTTTCTTATTCATTTGATTTTTGCTTCTTTGCCCAAAGAATTTGACACCTTTGTTGTTAATTACAACATACAGCCTGAAAAATAGGATTTAGAAAAGCTCATAGCCATGTGTGTGCAGGAGGAGGAAAGAATAAAAGTTTCACAGAGTGAAACTGTCAACTACCTAAAAGATAAGAAAAAGAACTATAATAACAGCTCTTCCTCCAAGTCATCTGGAAAGGGTTCCATGCAACAGTCTCAGAATAAGCAATTTCCAGTGAATAAAGACCAGTGTCTCTACTATAAGAAGACGGGACATTATAAGAAGAATTGTCCCGATTTCTTAAAGATGATTATGAAAAATAAACGTGAGAACATTATTACGTTCGTAAATGAATCCTTGTATGTAAAGTTTTCAAAATCTACTTAGTGGATTGATTCAGGTGCAACTATTCATATTGTTAATTTATTACAGGGATTCCGTTCGATGAGAACTTTGCAAAGAAGCGAAAGTTTCATTAAAGTCGCAAATAGAGTACAAGTAGATGTTGAGGCCATTGGCGATCTTCCACTAGAGCTTGCTAATGGCTTCATACTTTTTCTTAGAGATGTTCTTTATGTACCTTCTTTGCAAAGAAACTTGATTAGTGTATCAAAGTTGGACCATGATGGTTATGATTGCCATTTTGGAAATGACAAATGTTAGATATTGTTTAATAATAGATGTATTGGTGTTGCCTTCCGACAAGATGAGCTTTATTTGTTATCACTTCGTGAAAATGTGAATTCCGTATGTGATGTGAATGAGAATGTATCCTCATCGAACAATGCAAACAGAAAACGAAAGAGAGCTCACGATGCGTTGTCGAAATTATGGCACTGTCGTTTAGGACATATTTCGAGGGGAAGAATAGAAAGACTAGTTAAGAATAATATTCTTCCTCCATTAGAGCTTTCAGATTTAGAACAATGTAGAGATTGCATAAAAAGAAAGTATGTAAAGAAAATTTAGAAAGATGCCAAATGAAGCGTAGGAATTCTACAGATTATTCACACAGATATCTGTGGTCCTTTTCCTGTAAAGAGTGTGGATGGTTTTGATCCATTCATCACATTCACAGATGATTACTCCCGTTATGGCTACATTTATCCAATTAAAGAAAGAACAGAAGCGTTGGATAAATTTAAAATATTTAAAACATAAGTTGAAAATCAGCATGATTTAAAGATTAAGATAGTCAGGTCTGACCGTGGGGGGGAGTACTACGGTCAGCAAACCCCATATGGATAAGTTCCTGGACCTTTTGCAAGGTTCTTACAGGAGAATGGTATAGTCGCCCAGTATTCAACACCGGGTGAAACTCAGCAGAATGGAGTAGCTAAAAGGCGTAATCGTACCCTGATGGATATGGTGCATAGTATGATAAGTTACTCTACTTTACCGATGAGTCTGTGGATGGAGGCGTTAAAAAACACCATTCATATTCTCAATAGAGTACCAAGTAAGTCGATGCCCAAAACACCGTATGAGTTGTGGATAGGAAGAGTACCCTCACTTAACCACTTGCGTGTGTGGGGAAGCCCTGCTGAGGCTAAAGTTTTTAACTCAAATATTAGGAAGCTAGATCCCAAAACAGTGAGTTGCCATTTCATTGGCTACCCAGAAAAGTCAAAAGGTTTTCGTTTCTACTGTCCAGATAGACATATAAAGTTTGTGGAAACGAGACACACTGTCTTCCTAGAGGATGAAATGATGACGGGGAGCATGGTAGCTCAAGAAATTGACCTTGAAGAGAAGCAGGTGTATGCACCCACTCCGATAATTCATGAGCCATTTTTCTCACTACCTGTTGTTGCTGCACCGACAGTACAAGACACTATGGTGCCAGCACCTGTTGTTATCCCACCTATGGCAACAATGAATGATAATGAGGAACCTGTTCCTCAGGATCTTATAGAAACTATTGCCACACATGAGGGGGAGGAACAACAGCCTCAAACAGAAAATGTGTCAAATGAGGAGGCCCCTAGAAGGTCTCAAAGAGTTAGAAAATCAGCTATTTCTACTGATTATGAAGTGTACTATGGCAGAACCGCCTAATTTAATGCCTCATAGGAGCGCTTGTCTTCCACTAGACACTAAGCACTCGAGGGAGAACACTAAATTACTTGATTCCATCGGGCACACCCCAGGGGAGAACCCGAAAATCCATATTTTTGCCATCAGGATCACAAATGAGAGAATAAAGCTTACATCATTCGTAACCATTTCTTACATCACTTTTAATACAACATCAGAGTATAATATTTATTAATATGACAACAGAATGAAATCATATTATCAGAGTTATAAACAATTTACTTGAACAGCGGAATAGAAACATGTGAATAGAGTTACAGCGCAAATAGATATCTAAACATGACATGAGAAAGTATTGACATATAGACTACGACAACAGATTATTAAACTTCCATTAATAAAAGCATTTGGTGAGAGTTATAAATAAAAACTACGATCGCAGCGTAAAGGAAATCCTCTCTGAGCCCACCAGGAGGAATCCACACACAAGAGTCAGCTTTAGCATCCACCTGTCACCTGCAACAGGGGGAATAAAACCCTGAGTACTTAATTATACTCAGCAAGACTTACCCGATAGGAGAAAAGAAAAGACTCCAAGGATATGCAAAGCTATTTGGCTTGTGGGTTCATTGCATTTGCAGGAAGCATTACTAAATGTGCGTCCTTATATTCGGTTTTTATTAATAGCCGCATTGGTTCATTAACTAACCATTCTATGTAAGCACTTGTGCTACTTTCAAGCAGGTGGTAAGCAATCAGATTTCCTTTGTCCATCTTCCATCCTTCATCTTTTAGTTCTTACTATGATGCTAAACCATAGACAAGCCGTACCGGATAGCCCGGCGATTCGCGAATCAATGCCTCCAGCTGGGTACCCCAAAAACATATGCCCCGCTTGTACCCCAGGCACAAGTAGGACCAACCCATCACTCTCCTGTCTCGGGTGTCCAGGTCTCTGTCCAAACTAGGACTCCAAGCCCCCGCCCCTGAGTCCCAGACTCAGTGCGATGCAAGGACCTCCTCCACCAAAATAAAACCCTAACAGTCGGTCCGGAAAGAGCCGGATGCACGACAAGAGAGCAATAAGTCTTCCAAGCGCCCATACACAAGTATGTGCTCGGGATAATAAGTCTGTGACCTGCCTAGAGTCATATGCAACGATCGGTCCTTAACCGACCAGACAGGGGAAAACGGTGTAACCAAGCTATGACCCGCCTCCGCGGTGACACAACTTCTTACACCCACCAATACCCAAACCACATCCCTACCTGGTCATCATTTTTCTTTCCACCATTTTCATATTTTCCAAGTGATAGTAATCCAATAATATATTCCCTATCTCTCGCGAGTGACAGGCAATCACTCGACTTCTACCGGAGTCCTGTAGCATAGCATTCTACATGATCCTGTCATACTAGTAAGACTCATAGGAATAAAGATGTATGTGCAAGTGGGTTTCATTCAACTCCTTAAAACTTAATGCACAAATATAATTTAAACTGCAGAAAAGTAGGGGTTATGCACCGGGGCTTGCCTGGGAAAAATATAATCAGAAGTTAGCTTTCCATCATGGCGACATGATCTCCAAAAGCACCATTCCTCCAGCAACTCCCGATGTCTCCGTGATCCACCGATGTCCCTATTATGATATGCAATGTAATGCCATGCAAAGATATAATTAATTGACTGCAATCGTGACTCGTATAATACAACATACGCCTCTCGAGTTAATGGGCTAGTTCTAACGATGACCGTACTTAGGCTACATATACACGTTGTTGGATAAGACGCTATTTCTCACAATTCTTTTAGTTATATAAACCAACGGTGTTTCTTTATCCCATTGTATCGGTTTAATCGTTATTCAAAATAGAGCATCATTATCTATTTAGTAAACTAATTATGCTTGAGCTACAAAAAATACAGAGAGTAGATACTGATATTAGTAGTTTACTGTCAAATTTTAGAGTCAACACTATTACCGATTTATCCCAGAAATTCCTACAAGTTCATCTTTTAGCAATATTAAGCATTTTAAAATACTTATATAGCTCCCAAAAATATTGCCAAACTTTGTGAACAAAATATACTAACATGAAGAGCATGATTTTGGGGGACTAACAAAACTGATTTCGCTATTTTTAGACTCCTATGCTATTTTATTTTTATTTTACAAGTTTACTTCCCCACTAAATTACCAATTGCTTTAGAAAAACAAAAGGCATCAGCTGTCACCAAAACGGCCCACAGCAGGCGCCTCAGCGTGGCCCGCATTCCGGCACACGCGGTAGGGGCCCACGGCGCGCACGGCAGGCCAGCCCACAGGCGCGGCGGTGGCGTGGCTCAAGCAAACCGGCCCACGCGGCCAGGAGGCCCGCGCGCACCATCGTTTCGCAGAAACAACCCTAGCTTTCAACGAAATCAACCTATAGTCCTATGTATTATTCCTATAGACCGCGGCTTCGCAAGAACACCCTTCTAAACCTTCGTCCTTGCAACGGGGAGGTCCCCAATGCCTCTCCGTCCACCGGCGCGGCAGCCAGCGGCACCAGGTGACTACTGCTTATCTAGGGAGTCGACTCTCACCTGCAGGTCCTCGCGCACGGATGGGTGGCGGTTGGGAAGTCAAAGGTGCACTGGAATGGCTCCCCCGCGATGACAGCAATCTACAACGGTGGCGGCGGTGTTCCGGTGAGCCGAGGCATCAAAGGAGTGGTAGGGGTGGCGGGTAAGCTCTAGTGACTCACCACGAACAAGGCTAGGGTGATGGCTCAGTCGGAGACTCTCCGAATGACGCTGACCACGTGTGCCCGGATGGCGCGGCGGCGCACTGCGACAGCACGACCACGTCAGTAGAAGCTAGGAGGTGGTAGAGGTTCAAGTGAGGTATGTAGGGTGGAGCGGAGGTAGAGGCGAGGCTAGCGGTGCAACGAACTTGACTCGAGGTGAACACTTGAGCTATTGCAGTGGTCGCAGCCGAGCCCGGCCTTAATGGCGCGGTGGGGCGAAAACCTCCAAATTGGGGTACGGTGGTGGTCGGTTGCGAGGATGGAGGGGTCGGCCAGTCGACCAACATTAAGACGAAGTCAGAGCCGCTGTGAATTTGGCACTGGTGGTCCCGAGCAGCCAGCCTACGGTGGCGGCCCCGTCGGCCGTGGCAAGCAGAGGAGGGGAAATGAAAATGCTAAGTCCGAGCTCCGGTCACGTCCGCAACAGGATGGGGCGACGTGATTGGCACAGTAGGAGCGGCTCGCGTGCTGGGCCAGACCACGGCGTGCGCCCGTAGATGGCCGAGTTGTGAGGCGTGAGCGGCCAACCGACCAGCCAACAGTGCAGGCGAGCAGGGCCTAGATGCGACGTGCGCACTGACCCCGGGCAGCACAGCTTCACCGCGCGCAACGTGGAGGGGACAGCAGGACAGCGCGGGCAGGTGCACACGCAAACCTCCGAGAGGAGGTAGCAGCAGCCGCTGTGGCGGGACAATGTGCAGGGCGGTTGTGGGCTCGACGCGGCCAGCGCTCAGCCGGGCATGGCCCAAGCATGCAGAGACGCACGGTGACCGCTACCCAAGGGCCAAAAGGGCGAAATCATTGCCGTGCACGCTTTTTAAAGCGATGCCAAGGCCACCAAACAGCGAGGTTAAGGTTCGGCCAACTTCGCTAATCGAAGGTCCATGCTACCAGCTAGCTAAGAAAACACCCGGCGCGACCAAAGAGCGACTAGGGTAAAAGATACGAGAAGGCCAACATGAGTTCGTCGTATAGCGCGCCGGTTCGCGAACAGAGCACCGAACGTAGCTCTTCATGCATTCTGAGAGTTTCGAGCCATTCTTGGGATAACCCTGCTACGTCCAACAATTCTACAAACCACTCCACACCAAAACACTTACGATGATACAACCAACGATACAATACTATAAAGTTAACGTTCAAGAAAATTAGCTAGAATTTAAATACTAATACGCCATCACCTATCATTTCTGATTTAGGAAGTTATAACTTTTAGTTTTGACTGCATCCTAGAACTATTCAACTAGCTAGTGCGATATAACTTGCCATGAGTGATACTTTAAAACCTAAGTTAAGATTTTTAAAGACCCGAAAACTTGTTTCGGTAAAACCTGTTAGGTCGAAATTATGGCGCTAAATAGGATCATAACATCGAGGTGTTACAATCAACCCCCCTTAAAAAGAATCTCGTCCCGAGATTCGAAACTAGAAGCAAAAAAGGGGAAATGCGATTACATTCCGTATATCAGGGACTACACGAAAGATTACACTACTTTGAATACTAAACCCCACGGGGATCTAGGGATACATGGTTAAGAGCAACTTAGTACAACCGAGACTTAATCTAGAAGTCGAGATAGACGAGGACAATGGAGAAACAACAAGATAATGATTATCCAAAACATGGCATAGCACTAATAAATCCAGAAACAGTCGACTGAGAAGTAAAACATCGTGAATCCTAAAGCCCACTAACCAAGGGAACTTGAACTTCTTCGACGAACCGGATCCTCTCTTCTTCTTAGATCACATCATCACCATAGACAGACGAACCTAGTTTCACAACGTCGACTGGATCTCATAACTATGCTCCGAATATGGGGAAATGGGGATGAAGAAGAAGAGCAAGGACCAAGGGTATTTATAGAGGCGAACGAAGAGGGAAAAGCAACACACCGGAGGTGGATGCGGCGGGGATGGGATACACAGACGGTGCTTGTTGTGGAGATAAGGTCAGAAACATGGCGTGCTTCCTGCGTGAGCGGCGGAGGGGAAAATAAAGGAGAGTAGGGGAGGTCCGCTCAATGAGGCAGGCATGCGGGCAGTCGTGTCACCAAAAGATGAAGGAAAAGAGAGGGAAGGGGGGGTCCGGTACGAGGGATGAGGCGTGAGAGTCGAGAGCCAACCGGATGTTGGGGAAAAGGAGCAACGTACAGTGCACAAAGACGGCGAGCACTGTACAATGCTGTGGCCATGTGAACATGGGGAGTTAAAGACCCGATACAGACAACGTTCGTAGGACACGCAGCGAAATGACCCAACATGCGAAGCACGGTCAACTAAGCATAGGGCTTTGGACAAGACGTCCACTCAGACTTTTACAACTATCCACGGCTAACCTTCCATTACTACTCTTCTTTTTCTTTCCTTTACTCGACCACATCCGTCTTTTCTGTAAACCTAGATCATGTCATACTTTCTTTCTCCAAACCATCTCCTGTTTACCTTGAAAGACACTTTTGCATCAACCCGTGGTGGATTTCTCGTTTGAACACCTGAACATTTTCAAGGAGAAAATTTTAAAACAAAATGGTACAGCGGTGTAGCTTGGTAAAGGTACTTGGTTAACAACCTCGATACCAGCGCGTGCTGAGCAACGTCACAGGTGGTAGCTGTTCCATAGGGGGCCCTCGGTTTCATCGCGGCACCATAAGCTTTTAACCAGGCATCTACTACCAACTTACACGCCATGAAGGCAGTGGGGTCATAGACCACAGAGTAAGGGGGTATCGCAAGGGAAAATTTCAACAACAAAGGTTTCCCTTCACAACAAGGGACAAGGAATTCAAATCCAACGATGGATTTGTTTTAAAAAGATTCAAGTGTTCTATTGGGACATCCACAATTAGTCAATACAGTGTCCAATAACACCCAATCACGGCTGATCTGCTAGCATCAGAATGGCAACTTCTCTTGTAACTCACTTAACATTGCCCTTGAAAACTTGGAGCACATCTAACGAGGCTTTAAAGTAAATGAACGCAACAAACACAGCGAAATAATTAAAATGCACGTTCCAACGATCTTATACGGGTATAATGTATAGACACTCATGCTCCCTTTCATGACATAGCATTTACCTATGGTCGGGCGATCTCAACACTACGGATGACAACAACAGCAAGAGTACAATACAGGGGGACAGCAATGAAAAACACTACTACTACGGGTACAACGTCCCAAGGCAACTAGTCTACATCCTCACGAGACAACGGCTGAGTGAGAGGAATCAAGGGTTCTTCTTCTAACACTTCTGAGGGTGGAGGTGCGGGTGGTGCTATAACACCAGTTCTTCTTTCTGGCGGGTGGATAGGGATCCCTTCCAAGATCGGGGCATCCTGCCTTCCAGCAGCCAACGTCCTCCGTTCGGCCCTGGTGACAAGATAGGCCACCCGCAGCTGATGGACATGCCAATCTTTGGCCTCCTTTAGAGTTTCCTCCATGGCAGTCTCTTGGCTCTCAGTAGCTGCAGCGCTGGCATGCGCTTTGGCGAGCTGCACCTAGAGCATCCGGTTGAAGATCTCGGCTTCCTCGGCATGCTGAAGGCATGCCCTCAGCTCCAAGGCTTGACGGTCATACTGCTCATCCAGAGCGAGTAGGTACGTGGTCAAGTGCACCACGGTGGGACTGTCCTCTTGCACTTCCCTTCCTTGCAAAGCCTCCATGCGGGCCCTCTATGCCCGCTGATTCTTGTCCAAAGGAGGAAAGAACCGCATGGGAGTACGAGCAATGGGCTCCTCATAGATCTGGCAGAGGTATCGCAAGGCTTTGCGGGCCACAACCTGGTAGGTGTCGATGAAGCAAAACCTGGTTGCGGTCACACTCAAGGCTTTAGTGAGGTCGGGGAACTCTTCACTCTTCTCGATGTAGATGGTAACCTCACACCGCTCGGTGCCATGCTCCTCATACTCACGGCCCTCATACTCAGGGCGATCATTGACTCCGAGCTTTTGTAAGGTGGCATGCAGGATTCTGGGAAAACCCTCAACGTTCAGGCAGTAGGTACTAACTCAGACTCCTGCCATCTTTGGTGGTGGTTGCAAGGAAGGCTGAGCGAAAAGCTGGCTCAAAGGAAAAGCTAAATGAGCTAAAGTGCACCGAGTGGTGGTACCAATGGCTAAACTAGGCTCTACTTATAAAGGCAGAGCATTCAGTGATCTTGGTACGGTTCACCAGGGTTCCCACGCGGGGTCACTACGATGAATCGACCAATTTCCACGTGTTCGAGGCGAGCAACGTGCGATGCCATTACTGACTAGTACGACTACATGGCAATGGTTCGACAAGAGCACAGAAAGGGGTACGGGGAGATGTGGGTCACGACCGGCGCGAACCACGGGCGAACGCGAAACATGAAGCCATAGTTCAGACCTAACTCTAGAACTGGACGAGTCAGTCGTGCACAATACGACACGTGTGACACCTATGGATGGCGTATCTACAAGTAATATGAGTACTACAATGCATAGGCAGGATATGCATGAATGCACGTCCTATACGTCCTTTCACTATTGCCACATATAGGGCAATTGTTCTCAGAATTTTGGCACTTCGTTCTCTCCCTGTAACTAGTCGATACTATTGAACTATGCTCGAGTCAGTGTACCTGTAGAAACTTGATCAAGCCTATCTAAGTCAGCAGAGTGTCATCTATCCTGGATACATAACCATAGTAATAGGGCTACTTATATAACTTCGCATATAAACGTCCTAACTTTTTGCAACAATGGGTTGTCAAATTTTAGTTTTGAAAATGTTTTCAAAGCTTTATTTCCTCATTTATGCTCTGATACCACCTGTGGCAGAACCGCCTAATTTAATGCCTCACAGGAGCGCTTGTCTTCCATTAGACACTAAGCACTCGAGGGAGAACACTAAATTACTCAATTCCGTCGGGCACACCCCAGGGGAGAACCCAAAAATCCACATTTTTTGCCATCAGGATCACAAATGAGAGAATAAAGCTTACATCATTCGTAACCATTTCTTACATCACTTTTAATACAACATCAGAGTATAATATTTATTAATATGACAGCGGAATGAAATCATATTATCAGAGTTATAAACAATTTACTTGAACAGCGGAATAGAAACATGTGAATAGAGTTACAGCGGAAATAGATATCTAAACATGACATGAGAAAGTATTGACATATAGACTATGACAACAGATTATTAAACTTCCATTAATAAAAGCATTTGGTGAGAGTTATAAATAAAAACTACGATCGCAGCGTAAAGGAAATCCTCTCTGAGCCCACTAGGAGGAATCCACACACAAGAGTCAGCTTTAGCATCCACCTGTCACCTGCAACAGGGGGAATAAAACCCTGAGTACTCAATTGTACTCAGCAAGACTTACCTGATAGGAGAAAAGAAAAGACTCCAAGGACATGCAAAGCTATTTGGCTTGTGGGTTCATTGCATTTGTAGGAAGCATTACTAAATGTGCGTCCTTATATTCGGTTTTTATTAATAGCCGTATTGGTTCATTAACTAACCATTCTATGTAAGCACCTGTGCTACTTTCAAGCAGGTGGTAAGCAATCAGATTTCCTTTGTCCATCTTCCATCCTTTATCTTTTAGTTCTTACTACGATGCTAAACCGTAGACAAGCCATACCGGATAGCCCGGCGATTCGCGAATCAATGCCCCCAGCTGGGTACCCCGAAAACACATGCCCCGTTTATACCCCAGGCACAAGTAGGACCAACCCATCACTCTCCTATCCCAGGTGTCCAGGTCTCCGTCCAAACTAGGACTCCAAGCCCCCGCCCCTGAGTCCTGGACTCAGTGCGGTGCAAGGACCTCCACCAAAATAAAACCCTAACAGTAGGTCCGGAAAGAGCCAGATCCGCGACAAGAGAGCAACAAGTCTTCCAAGCGCCCATACACAAGTATGTGCTCGGGATAATAAGCCTGTGACCTGCCTAGAGTCATATGCAACGATCGGTCCTTAACCGACCAGACAGGGGAAAACGGTGTAACCAAGCTATGACCCGCCTCCGCGGCGACACAACTTCTTA
This sequence comes from Miscanthus floridulus, assembly GCF_019320115.1. NCBI lineage: Eukaryota > Viridiplantae > Streptophyta > Magnoliopsida > Poales > Poaceae > Miscanthus > Miscanthus floridulus. Next base: position 164,933,313 of record NC_089581.1, on the reverse strand, counting down.
CACCCACCAATACCCAAACCACATCCCTGCCCGATCACCATTTTTCTTTCCACCATTTTCATATTTTCCAAGTGATAGTAATCCAATAATATATTCCCTATCTCTCGCGAGTGACAGGCAATCACTCGACTTCTACCGGAGTCCTATAGCATAGCATTCTACACGATCCTGTCATACTAGTAAGACTCATAGGAATAAAGATGTATGTGCAAGTGGGTTTCATTCAACTCCTTAAAACTTAATGCACAAATATAATTTAAACTGCAGAAAAGTAGGGGTTATGCACCGGGGCTTGCCTGGGAAAAATATAATCAGAAGTTAGCTTTCCATCATGGCAACATGATCTCCAAAAGCACCATTCCTCCAGCAACTCCCGACGTCTCCGTGATCCACCAACGTCCCTATTATGATATGCAATGTAATGCCATGCAAAGATATAATTAATTGACTGCAATCGTGACTCATATAATATGACGTACGCCTCTCAAGTTAACGGGCTAGTTCTAACGACGACTGTACTTAGGCTACATATACACGTTGTCGGATAAGACGCTATTTCTCACAATTCTTTTAGTTATATAAACCAACGGTGTTTCTTTATCCCATTGTATCGGTTTAATCGTTATTCAAAATAGAGCATCATTATCTATTTAGTAAACTAATTATTCTTGAGCTACAAAAATTACAGAGAGTAGATACTGATATTAGTAGTTTACTGTCAAATTTTTAGAGTCAACACTATTACCGATTTATTCCGGAAATTCCTACAAGTTCATCTTTTAGCAATATTAAGCATTTTAAAATACTTATATAGCTCCCAAAAATATTGCCAAACTTTGTGAACAAAATATACTAACATGAAGAGCATGATTTTGGGGGACTAACAAAACTGATTTCGCTATTTTTGGACTCCTATGCTATTTTATTTTTATTTTACAAGTTTACTTCCCCACTAAATTACCAATTGCTTTAGAAAAACAAAAGGCATCAGCTGTCACCAAAACGGCCCACAGCAGGCGCCTCAGCGTGGCCCGCATTCCGGCACGCGCGGCAGCGGCCCACGACGCGCACGGTAGGCCGGCCCACAGGCGCGGCGGTGGCGTTGCTCAAGCAAACCAGCCCACGCGGCCAGGAGGCCCGCGCGCGCCATCGTTTCGCAGAAACAACCCTAGCTTTCAACGAAATCAACCTATAGTCCTATGTACTATTCCTATAGACCGCGGCTTCGCAAGAACACCCTTCTAAACCTTCGTCCTTGCAACGGGGAGGTCCCCGATGCCTCTCCATCCACCGGCGCGGCAGCCAGCGGCACCAGGCGACTACGCCGGCCAACTAGGACACCCTACTGCTTATCTAGGGAGTCGACTCTCACCTGCAGGTCCTTGCGCACGGATGGGTGGCGGTTGGGAAGTTGGAGGTGCACTGGAACAGCTCCCCCGCAATGACGGCAATCTGCAACGGTGGCGGCGGTGTTCCGGTGAGCCGAGGCATCAAAGGAGTGGTAGGGGTGGCGGGTGAGCTCCAGTGACTCTCCACGAACTAGGCTAGGGTGATGGCTCGGTCGGAGACTCTCCGAATGATGCTGACCACGTGCGCCCGGATGGCGCGGCGGCGCACCGTGACAGCACGACCACGTCAGCGAAAGCTAGGAGGCGGTAGAGGTTCAAGTGAGGTACGCAGGGTGGAGCGGAGGTAGAGGCGAGGCTTGCGGTGCAACGAACTTGACTCAAGGTGAACACTTGGGCTATTGCAGTGGTCGCGGCCGAGCCCGACCTTAATGGCGCGGTGGGGTGAAAACCTCCAAATTGGGGTACGGTGGTGGTCGGTTGAGAGGATGGAGGGGTTGGCCAGTCGACCAACATTAAGACGAAGTCGGCGCCGTTGTGAATTTGGCGCTGGTGGTCCCGAGCAGCCAGCCTACGGTGGCGGTCCCGTCGGCCGTGGCAAGCAGAGGAGGGGAAATGAAAATGCTAAGTCCAAGCTCCGGTCACGTCCGCAACAGGATGGGGCGACGTGATTGGCACAGTAGGAGCGGCTCGCGTGCTGAGCCAGACCACGACGTGCGCCCGCAGACGGCCGAGTTGCGAGGCGTGAGCGGCCAACCGACCAGCCAGCAGCGTAGGCGAGCAGGGCCTGGATGCGACGCGCGCGCTGACCCCGGGCAGCATAGCTTCACCGCGCGCAACGTGGAGGGGACAGCAGGACAGCGCGGGCAGGCGCACACGCAAACCTCCGAGAGGAGGTAGCAGCAGCCGCTATGGCGGGACAATGTGTAGGGCGGTTGTGGGCTCGGCGCGGCCAGCGCTCAGCCGGGCACGGCCCAAGCGTGTAGAGACGCACGGTGACCGCTACCCAAGGGCCAAAAGGGCGAAATCATTGCCGTGCACGCTTTTTAAAGCGGTGCCAAGGCCACCAAACAGCGAGGTTAAGGTTCGGCCAACTTCGCTAATCCAAGGTCCATGCTACTAGCTAGCTAGGAAAACACCTGGCGCGACCAAAGAGCGACTAGGGTAAAAGATACGAGAAGGCCAACATGAGTTCGTCGTATAGCGCGCCGGTTCGCGAACAGAGCACCGAACGTAGCTCTTCGTGCGTTCTGAGAGTTTCGAGCCATTCTTGGGATAACCCCGCTACGTCCAACAATTCTACAAACCACTCCACACCAAAACACTTACAATGATACAACCAGTGATACAATAATATAAAGTTAACGTTCAAGAAAATTAGCTAGAATTTAAATACTAATACGCCATCGCCTATCGTTTCCGATTTAGGAAGTTATAACTTTTAGTTTTGACTGCATCCCAGAACTATTCAACTAGCTAGTGCGATATAACTTGCCACAAGTGATACTTTAAAACCTAAGTTAAGATTTTTTAAGACCCGGAAACTCGTTTCGGTAAAACCTGTTAGGTCGAAATTATGGCGCTAAATAGGATCATAACACTGGGGTGTTACATGTACAACACTGAAGAATTTCAAATGGAGGATGATCCCACCTCATTTGAAGAAGCCATGAAAAGTGATCATTCATCAAAGTGGCTTGAGGCCATGGAAGATGAAATGAGATCAATGAATGCAAATAAAGTTTGGAATTTGGAGATAATTCCTAAAGGAGCCAAAATAGTAGGCTGTAAATGGGTCTACAAAACAAAACTTGACTCTCAAGGAAATATAGAGAGATATAAAGCCCGACTTGTGGCAAAAGGCTTTACACAAAGAGAAGGGATTAATTACAATGAGACCTTTTCTCCAGTCTCATGTAAGGATTCCTTCAGAATTATAATGGCATTAGTGGCACATTATGATTTAGAATTACACCAGATAGATGTAAAGACGGCATTTCTCAACAAAGACTTAGAGGAAAATGTTTACATGGCACAACCGAAAGGTTTTGTCATGGAAGGAAAAAATGTTTGGGATGCCGCCTAAAGAAATCCATTTATGGATTAAAACAAGCTTCAAGACAGTGGTACTTGAAGTTTGATTAGACAATAAAGAATTTTGGGTTTAAAGATAATGTTGAGGACAATTGTATCTATGCAAAGTTTAAGAATGGGAAGTATATCTTTCTTGTCCTATATGTGGATGAAAACTAGTGATGTCAGTCTACTACTGGAGACAAAGAAGTTTTTGTCCTCAAAATTTGATATGAAAGATCTTGGTGAAGCTTCGTTCGTTCTAGGGATCGAGATTCGCCGAGATAGAAGTAAAGGGGTATTAGGACTGTCACAAAAAGCATACATAGAAAAAGTCTTAAAGAAATTCAGTATGCACAAATGTAGTCTCTCACCTGCTCCTATAGTCAAGGGCGACAGATATAGGGATTTTCAATGCCCCAGGAACCAACATGAGATCGATCAAATAAAAGTGGTTCCATATGTTTCAACTGTCGGAAGCTTACAATATGCTCAAGTATGTACGCGCCCTGACTTGGCATTTGTTACCGGGTTACTTGGCAAATTCCAGAGCAATCCTAGAATAGAACACTGGAAATTGGTAAAGAAAGTCTTGCATTATTTGCAAGGAACGAAATGCCTCATGATGATGTATAGAAGATCTGATTCACTCCATATAGTGGGATATTCATATTCTGATTATGTGGGAAATAATAGAAAATCCACGTCTGGATATGTGTTCACTCTCGTAGGGGGAGCTATTTCATGGAAAAGCTCAAAGCAAACCGTCACTACATCGTCCACAATGTATGCCGAGTTTGTAGCGTGTTATGAGGCAACGGGGCAGGTGAACTGGCTAAAGAAGTTCATACTCGGTTTGAAGGTGGCTGACGACATCAATAGACCACTAAAGTTATACTGCGATAATAATCCAGCAGTACAGTATGCTCACAATAATAGGTCAAGTGGTGCTGCCAAACACATTGACATAAAGTATTATATTGTGAATGATAAAGTCCGAGATCAAATGATAAGTCTTGAGCATATAAGTACCAAAAAGATCCTCGCGGATCCGCTTACAAAAGGCTTATCACCCAACGTGTTCAGAGAACATGTAGCCGGTATGGGTTTAGGGGAAAGCCTATGATTCCTGGACTATAAAGGGCCCAAAAGTTAAAGTAACTATTTCACATCAGAGACATGCATTGTAGCTGTTAAATCTATCGGCGATTGACCGTGATGATGAAACATGCTCTATGCATCATCTGTGAAGAAATGAGTAAGGATAAAAGGATTGAAGTTTAAAGTTTAAAGATAAAAGTAATAGTGTGAGATCAGGGGGGAGAATGTTAGATTGATCTCTCACCCAATAAGCCCAACGGCCTATTGAGCCTTGATCACGCGCCCTGATCAGGGGCGCCCAACCCTACATGGTTGATGGGCCCCTGTCGCACTGCGCTATATAAAGTGGTAGGGGCCGACGGCTCGAGGTACGAGGTTCACCGTGAGCCGCAAACCCCACCGACAAACCCTAGACCGATCTAAGAGGGCACGCAGCCAGCGACGGGAAGCTCCACTGACTTCACCGTCGTCACTGCCACACCGTCCGTCTGCACTGCATCGACGTCTGTGCCACCTCTACTCCACCCGTCGCTGCCCGTGCGTAGACCTTCATCACCGAACCTGAGATGGCCGGCTTCAGTTCATCCGCGACTCCCTCCGAGGGCTCAGGTTCAACACCAACACCTCTCTCCTATCTCCCCCTCTGTTCATCCCGTATTCAAAAGAAACAAACCCTAAGATCTACTGCTGGACGATCTAGAGAGTATAACAGAAAGAAGCTGCCCAGCCTTTGGGGGGCTGCCTGCGACGGCCTTAGGTGATTGCCGCGACGCAAAGGCTTCGGCGAGCTGGATGCTCGCTCGCCGTGGTTCGTGGCTGCAAAACGGGCAGGGCGCGTGGCAGTGCCGTGAGTGACGAGTTCCACGGATATATATCTCCGTCTGGGCGAAGGCCACGTACACAATCTGATCAGGCCGTGTGTGTGTTTGCAGATCCTTGATCATCACGCTTGAACGTACGAGTTCATGATAGCTCGGTTGATGTTGTAGCAACGCGCTGCGTAGCGTATGATTAAGGTCCCGTTTGGCAGGGCTTCTCCACCGGCTTTAGGAGCCGTTTTCTACCAAACGGGGTAAAGTAAAATAGCTTCACTTGTGAAGCCCCTAAAAACATGCTCTCACAGTGATTTGGGGTGGGGTGAGCCAAAAAAAGTGGTTTCTCCCGGCTCCTCCTCCAGGCCCCTAAAAATACGCTCTCACAGGAAAGCCATTTTGCCAAACGGTTTATGAAAACCGCTTTAGCTCTATCGGTGGAACTGTTGGTGGAGCTGAAGAAAAAAAAATAGCTTCACTAGTGAAGTGAAGCCCTACCAAACAGGGCCTAACGGGTGGTGGTAGCTGCCTAGCAGAGCCGCCCTGCTGGCTAGCGTGCGTTGCGATGTCAAAATCGACGTGACGACCAGTAGAAAAAAAATGGTATTAGCATAAGTCCTGGTCACAGTTCGCTATTAAGTACATCAAAGTCTATAGAGTCTCGGTCACATAGAAAAGAAATGATGTTTAGTTGAACAGTGCTTATGGATGCGCCGAGGAATGGGGCAGCGACCGAGCGACGAGCGGACGAGGTGGTGGCGGGCGGCACGAGAGCGTGGTGTGCTGGTGCCGGAGGATGCAAGGGTGACGGCGCCTTGACGCAGTCGCAGTGGAAAACTTGAAATGCTGCAGCGCGCGCGGGCGTGACCAATGGCACGGGCTTGCCGAAGCCGAGTGTGACGTGTGAGGTATGCAGTACCATCCATCCGTGATCCATCACTATTACTAGCAGTTAAGCGAGTACGTAAGTACGTACTACGTAGGATGTATACGGTGCTCGGGTGCCTGATACTCTGATAGTACTAGTAGTAATAAACACTCTTTCTCTTTCAGAACCCCCCTGCTGGGTGCCTGGATCTTCGGAGCTTCCCTTCCCATATGCACCCTGTTTGCTGGATTGTATCAGCCATGCTTTATCAGCTATGATATAGTATTTTTTTCTCATAATAAAACAGCATCAACTGGCTTATAAACCACAGAAACGATCAAGCGAATATGTTGTATGAGATCCGTCCAGTGACTCAGTCAAGACCATGACTGGATTCGACCTGTCTCTGACTTTCTGGGACCAGCGTGGTCCAGATACGGTGTGTCATCGTATACTCACTCACTCACCAGGGGGTACAGCAGAAGTACAGGCCATTTTGTACACCTGCACGAGCAGAGCACGTGATCTGCCGCGACTGTGAGCGTCCACTGATCGCCCTCCACTCTTCTTTTGTACAGAGTCACGGATGCTCCCTATATAACAGGGCCAAGGACTAGCCAGCCACCACGCAAGGACCACTCGGCCTGCCTGCCTCTGCCTCACGTAGCTAGCAGCACTCACTAGCAGCGAGGAGTGAGAGGACACGGTAACTCCGGCGGCATTCGCTTACACCAATAATCGAGCAGCGTGCGAGAGAGAGAACCGAGCCAGAGGCCGGCCGGCACACCGGGACACGGCCAGTACAGAGAACGAAAGCTAGTGCCAATAATCGGTAGATCTACACCACCGACACTTGGCCATGAGCACGGGCACGGTCGCCGTCCCGGTCGCCGTGGCGCCGGCGAAGCGCCCGCCCATCAACAAGTACGCCTTCGCCTGCGCCCTGCTCGCCTCCATGAACTCCGTCCTCCTCGGCTATGGTAGGTTCGGTTGCGTCCAGCACGGACGTGCGTTTCATTCCGCCTCGCGCGCGTCCTAGCTGCTAGTAGTTCATTCATCATGCACGTAATTAACGCAGCTGTTCTTCGTTGGTCGGCCATCGATACGATACGATCGAGCAGACATCTCGGTGATGAGCGGCGCGCAGCTGTTCATGAAGGAGGACCTCAAGATCACGGACACGCAGATCGAGATCCTCGCGGGCGTCATCAACATCTACTCGCTGTTCGGCTCCCTCGCCGCCGGAATCACCTCCGACTGGCTCGGCCGGCGCTACACCATGGTGCTGGCGTCCGCCATCTTCTTCACGGGCGCGCTCCTCATGGGCCTGGCCCCGGACTACGGGCTCCTCATGGTGGGCCGCTTCGTGGCCGGCATCGGCGTCGGCTTCGCGCTCATGATCGCCCCCGTGTACACCGCCGAGGTGGCGCCCACCTCGGCGCGCGGCTTCCTCACCTCCTTCCCTGAGGTGTTCAACAACTTCGGCATCCTCCTCGGGTACGTCTCCAACTTCGCCTTCGCGCGCCTGCCCGTGCACCTCAGCTGGCGCGCCATGTTCCTGGTCGGCGCCGTGCCGCCCGTCTTCCTGGGCGTCGCCGTCCTCGCCATGCCGGAGTCGCCACGCTGGCTCGTCATGCGGGGCCGCATCGACGACGCGCGCCGCGTGCTGCAGAGGACCTCCGACTCCCCCGCCGAGGCCGAGGAGCGCCTGCTCGACATCAAGAAGGTGGTCGGCATCCCCGAGGGCGTGTCCGACGCCGACGACGTGGCCGCCATCGTCCGCGCCAACAACAAGCAGGGCTCGCGCCACGCGGGGGTGTGGAAGGAGCTGCTCATCAACCCTTCCCGCCCCGTGCGCCGCATGCTCATGGCCGGGCTCGGCCTCATGTTCATCCAGCAGGCCACGGGCGTGGACTGCGTGGTCATGTACAGCCCGCGGGTGTTCGAGCGGGCGGGCATCAAGTCCAAGACCAACTCGCTGGGCGCGTCCATGGCGGTGGGCGCGTGCAAGACCTTCTTCATACCCATCTCGACGTTGCTGCTGGACCGCATCGGCCGGCGGCCGCTGTTGCTGGCGAGCGGCGGCGGGATGGCCATCTTCCTCTTCACGCTGGCCACGTCCCTGCACATGATGGACCGGCGCCCCGAGGGGGAGGCCGCGGCGCTGGGCGCGGTCAGCATCGCCGCCATGCTGTCGTTCGTCGCGTCGTTCGCGTCCGGCCTGGGCCCCGTCGCCTGGGTCTACTGCTCCGAGATCTACCCGCTGCGGCTGCGCGCGCAGGCCGCCGCCATCGGCACGGGGCTCAACCGGATCATGAGCGGAGCCACCACCATGTCCTTCCTCTCGCTCTCCAACACCATCACCATCGCCGGCAGCTTCTACCTCTACGCATGCATCGCCGCCGCAGGGTGGGTGTTCATGTACTTCTTCCTGCCGGAGACGATGGGCAAGAGCCTGGAGGACACCGTGAAGCTCTTCGGCAAGGACGCGGACGACGAGGACGTCGGCGGCAGCAGTCGTAACGTGCCCAGTACGAAGCCCTCCACTGAGCTGAGTGCTCAGCAGTGAGTAATGTGCCATGCAACACGTGTCCTCCCGGGTGTGGCCGAAGCTTATGTTCCGTAAAGCTTCGATGATATGATTACAGCATACGTATACACTAGTACCACTGTAGTATTTTGTGTGCTCGTGCGTGGTGAACCTCTGTAGATCCCGTGCCTTTCATTTTTTTTTTAAGATTTGTAGATTTTTTGTTGATCTCGTGGCGTGCGTGTGCGTAGGGAGGGATTAGGGACGCAACACGGGTGTGAAAATATCTATTGAGTTCGGCAGTTCTGCTGTGACAGTGCGCGCCCGGTGAATTATTAGCTAACGAGCGTGAGCCCGGTGACTGGCGTCATTTTTAAATTATCGTTGGTTGTTGAATTGCACCATCCTGCAAGCCTGCTACCGATAGAATTCTCAACACCCTGGGTTGTTCACATGCCAGCAGGATTGTTTCCGATGAGCTTACATACTTTTTGCGCCAGCGTGACAGATATTTTATGTTTCGGTACTGTATGTTGCTCAGAGCCTCGATCGGATGCGATGGGTCTTTTTTTTTAATTGATAAAAGGATGTGATGGCTCTTGCCGCCCCTTCAAAATTACTGTACTTGTGCCCTTGCCATCCTCAGTAGACTCTTTGGAAGGAAAGAAGCATAAGATGCTTTCCAAGGAGGAACAAGAGCTATCTCTACGAGATCTACTATCCTTTCTAGGAGGCCTCTCAAAATCAATTTGAGTAATATAAAAGTGTCATGCTCCGACATATTACTCAAAACTCATCCTTTATATTCAGTTCTTACTGGTGGTGCCCACACGCGTCGTGTCATGGTCGAATCCATCTTTCTTCTTCCTCTCTCACAATACTTCTTCATGGCTCATCATACTTCTTTGTGGCTTGAACGAACGGGCGGCCGGGCACCCTCACACGCTGACAGCCTGTTCGCTTGGCCATATTTGACTTATAAGTCATGGCTTATCAGCCAACGGACAGTATTTTTCTCTCACACCAAACCAGCCAACAGTACTTTCAGCTATGGCTTATAAACCAAACAAGTCCAAACGAGCATGGCCTTGACTAATGGATGGTTACGCTAGGCGCGACCTCAGGAGCTCAGGCGGAGCATGGCAAACAGTGACACGAGACCCGTCCATGGGTGCCTAGCAAGTGGTGGCGCGAGACCTGACCACGGGCGACAAATGCTCGGCGCGCAGCGCGACCTAGGCGAACCGGTAGGCAACAACGCAAGGCACTATCGTGGGGACATGCACGAAAGTTTAGCCAGGAGTCACATATATGAGATGCCCCGATGTCTCCTTTCTTCATGAGACAGGAAGTGGGTTTTGAGATATCTCAAAAACTACAGCGAAAGGAGATCCTATAGGAGATCTTCTGCTGGAGTTACCTAATCTCCTGTATTACAAGATTTTAGGGGTATAGAAATTAAACAACAAATCTAGTGAAGATGCTCTAAAGCCTAATTTGGAAGAAGGTGATGACAAACCCAGAGATGGAAAATACCCCATAAAGAATTAAGTGGCCTATTCAAATGACATTTCTATTGATCATTGGTCCTAGGAAAAATCTAAGATATCGAGACTTACCGAGGGGATTTGAGTTACCAAATGACTACGGGTTTCACCGACGCTAGGCTGACATGAGTGTTAGACCCCCCAAATAAAAGTAAAAGACTATGTCGATAAAAGAGTGAAAAATTGCCAGTGGATTATAGTTTTTATTGCTTTAATTTACATCTATGAACTCTCCGGTGATCACCCGAGGCATTTAACTTCTTTTTTAAGTAGTTCATTTTAAGTTTACTCTATATCTAATCATAAACCTTAGGGACGTGGCAGGTTGTCCGTGAACCGTAAATAGGTTTAATTAACCTGAATTTTCATTTCGAACAAACCATTTGAAAATAGAAAAAAAAACTAGATTTTCACTTTTGAAAGTTTATGTATTCCTACCTAGATGGAAAGTAGGAGGCTGCTACTTTTTCCAAAGCTGGCTATGCGCGTCAGGATATGGATGGTTGTATTGCATGACCGTGGTCCCAAATACTAATCCTTTTCATTCTGCACCCTTGCTTGGCTGTCTTCCAATGCAGGGTGCTTCTGTTGTTTCGCGCCTTAATTATCCTTTAAGTGCCAACTCATTCTCATATTCTCCGACAGTGTCCATGTCTTTGCAAAAGCAGTTGTTGTACATACTCCTAAGGTACCCTGCTCAAACAAGGCAAGGAAAAATAGCACTCGACAATAATTTAAAATTAAAGTCGCACTGTACGTACGCATCTCCAGGTTGTTCCATCCATGTCAGGCGCAAATCACGAACAGCTATAGCGTAATTGTCGGGTTCAGAGACCCGGGGTCCCAATGAACCTGCTTTCCTATAAAAACTTGGCCCAGCAGACGATGTAGCGATAACACGTGCCTCCCGGACTGGCCCAGATATATAATGACAGGCCGGGAGAACGATTCGATCCCCGACCGGAAGACCTAATCAAGGTGGGGACATAGTCCGACTCCAACCACATTTTTCGACCAGAGATACGTCGGATCCTCTGCTCGTGGCTCTTCACCGACCGACACGGTCGAGGCCGACTGGGAACGACCGATTGGAGACGCCCGCTCGGTGAGGACCCGGGGATTAGACGGAGCAGATAAGGTAAGGCGCTTAAGTCAAACCGTAATACCGAGGACCGTACCCTGTCATACCCTGCGCACCTGCAGGACGGTGCCACCAGGCCATGCCAGATGGGCACAATGCAACCTTCCAGGCGTGTCAGAACACAAACAATATTGTAGACGTCGACGTTTGCCATACTAGACGAACACGGTAGAGTCTGCCACATGCATCTAGAGATAAACAAAATTATGGGCGCCGACGACCAGTCTCGTACCCGACAGCAGTGGGCAACAAGACTAGGTAGCACACGTATACATTCTCTCTCTTTCTCTGACTTGTAAGGCCATCCCCTTCGACTATAAAAGAGGATGAGCTCTCTCTTAAAAAGCTCTCTCTGGCTCTCTGGCTCTTCTAAAAAAGAGAAGCTAGACGATTCGAGCACTCGAGGACTTGAGAACTCGAATAGCTCAATAGCTCTAGAACTCTAAAGCTACACAGAGCATACACTCCAATACTTAGCGCACGTTAGAGCCCCCGTCACTCTCGGCCCTTTAGTTCAGAGTCCAACCAGGCCTTTAACACCCCCTTCTTATTCCTACTCGTTTGTAACCCCACAACAAACTTTGAGCACCTGAGATCAGGAATAAAGTCATCGACCAACTAAAACTGGACGTAGGGCACGTTGCCTGAACCAGTATAAATCCTGTGTCATTGAGTGCTAGGCCACATCCGATCACAACGCACGACAAAACTATAAATATTTACTTATTGGTCACTTTTTACACCGACAGTTGGCGCCGTCCGTGGAGAGGATGTCGTATGTTTAGACTTTTGGTCATCGGATGGCCCACCTTTCCACCATCTTTGTCATGGTGGGCTTGAGCGATACGATTCGCTTTGGCTCGCTAGAGTTCCCCATGCTCCCACCTGTTGGGATGTGGGTTCCTCCTGTCTTTGTGCCACTCCAGACCTTCCTCTTTGGGAGTCTAGACATCATCGCTGACCGGCTCGGTGTACTCCGCCTCAGCGAGGAGGCGCTCATCTAAAAGATCCTTGTATTGTTTTGGTAATTGAGTGACAACCTAGGTGGACTAATTGTGTTTATGTGAGATACACATGTGATTAGTCCACAAGTACTTGTGTGTGAGCAACATATGCCATGAAGGTGAAAATGGCTTGGAGATGTTGCAAAGCTCACACATGTGATGATGAAGGAGCTCATTGCACATGAGACATGACATTGAGTCATGTGATCAAGGTGGAGAAGATCAGGACAAGACTTGGCTTGATGGACTGGTTGCAAGCGTGAAGGGCAAGTTGGAGGCTTTGGAGCGATGGACCATGTGGCGGTGAAGCTTGAGCAAGACTTGGCGTCGATAGACGAAGGCAATGGTGAAAAGCAAGTGAAGTCAAGATCGATGAACCAATATGATCACATGATGATATGAAGTAGATCGTATCATTGTTGACTGTGTTGGTGCATGTGTTGCATCGACATTGGAGAAGATAGAATGGAATACGCAAGGCAAAGATATAACCTAAGGCATTTTATTTCACCGGTCATAGGTGTGTAGAGAAGTCTATGACCGGGTTTAGGATAGATGGTCGTACTATCAAGAGGGGCAAACTTGTTTGCATATCGGTCATCTAGTGCCACTCGAGTGATCTAACTTTGCATTGTTGCTAGGATCGAGTGGCGTGGCAAGTTGAGTGGCTAATCCTTTAGAAAATGTTTGTGAAAATGCTAACACACATACATATGGTGGTGTACACTTGGTGATGTTGGTACATTTGCAAAGGAGAAGAAGATAGAGTTGAAAAGGAGTTAGTCGCGCTGGTCACAAAGTGACCGGACGCATCCAGTATGGCGACCGGACACGTCTGGTATGTGGCTCGGTACTGAATTGCAGAAAGCGACCAGACGCGTCCGGTCGTCCGGTGTGAATTAGCAAAGTCGATGTTCAGTGAAACAATTGATCAAACGCTAGGAGCATCCGATCGGGACTGGGTGCTTACTGGACTTGACCGAACGCTGAGGCTCAACATCTGGTCATTTTCTAACGACGCGTCCGGTCGCCCCTAGGAGCTTACTTGACTCGACTGGATGCAGCGGCTCAGTGTCCGGTCGTTTTGAACAGTGCGTCCGATCGGACATGTCAAAGAGCCGTTGGAGGCAACGACTAGTTTAAATGGGACACATGGGGTTCAGGCAGCGACCAGATGCGTCCGGTATGGTGACCGGACATGTCCGGTATACATGATCGGTGCATCTGGTGCAAACGGCCTACGTGTCCGGTCGTCCCAAAAAACACCCAGTGAAGGGGTAATAGCTATTTGAGCCCGTGGGGCTATAAATAGAAGTGGTGGTCGGCCTTTGACCGGTAGCTAAGCATACTAGAGCCTTGGTGGCTTATGTGGTAGTGCTTGGGAGCCCTCTAACTCACTCTAGCTTGATAGTGTTTATCCGATTGAGTGAGTGAGCGATTCTAGTGCTATTGCATCTGGAGGTTGCATCGAGTGGCGCTAGGTGGTCGTCTTGCAAGCCGATGGTGCTTGTTACTCTTGGAGGTTGCCACCTCCTAGATGGTTTGGTGGTGGACTCCGTCGAAGCCCGCAAGAAGTTTGTGCGGTGCTCTAGAGAAGAGCTTTGTGAGGGGCATTGTGCTCGCCCCGCAGGAGCCACAAAGAGCAACTCTTGTAAAGTGTGTCATTGAGCTACCCTCACTTTTGGGGTAGGTTCTTGCGGTGCCCGACGTGCGAGCTTGGTGGGTGATGCCAAATAGCCACCGAACCACCAAGTGAGAGATCGACACAACGGGGACTAGCGTGTTGGCAAGCATGTGAACCTTGGGAGAAAAATCACCGTGTCAACTTTGTTTTTCCTGTTGGTTTGCATCTTTATTACACAAGCTTGTAATTACTTTTATATACATTATGCTTGTGTAGTTGCTCTTGTAATTAGTTTGCTTATATAGCTCACTAGTTACCTTCTTGGTTGTGTAGCATAGAAGTAGCTCCCTTGTGTGACTAATTTGGCTTGTGTAACCTTGTTAGTCACATTGCTTAGTTTGTGTAGCTAAGTATTTGCGCTCTCTAATTTGACATTGGTTGCCTTGTTATTGAGTATTGCTAGTGAGCTTAGTTGGCTTTGTGCTTTTGCTTACTAGTATATGCAGGAGCTCCCCGTTGCTTAAAGTACTAGTGGCATATGTTTATGTGACCTTGCTTCTAGAATTGATTAGGTGAGCTCTAGCTAGCCCGACACCTTAGTTACTTAATTAGCATCTTTGTAAGGTGCTAGAGAACTTTGATAGAGGGGTGTAGTCTTAGCTAGACTGAATTGTTTTAATTCCATATTTGTTTTGGTTAGCCGACACGATTAATTTTAGAAATGACTATTCACCCCTTCTAGTCCGTTATCTCGACTCTACAAGTGGTATCAGAGCTAGGTCTCTAATTTGTGGTCTTCACCGACCTAAGAGGATGGCGTCTAATGGGCTAGATGTTTGTGAGACACATATTTTTAATGGCACAAACTTTGCACTTTGGAAAAATCACATGCTTGATCATTCTCGTGTAAAGGGACCTAAATTTTGGTGGGTTGTCACTAGTAGTCTCACCCATATTTTGGATCATATAAATCTCACCAAAGCTCAAAGAGTTCTCTATGAACTTGATGCACATGCTTGTTATTTTCTAATGGATGCTTTGAGTTTTGATTTGATGAAACATGTAAATATCACGGGAACCGCTTGTGAGATATGGGAGTCCATCAAGCGCACCTTTCGGTGATTCCTCCACATGGGATGATGGCAAGTTCAAGGAGGATGATCCCAAGAAAGTGGTGCATGAGGATGTTGAGCATGACCACAATTTGGTGATTGTGAAGGATTGCTCCACCTCATGGTCAAGTGATGATGATGATGATCGGTCCACTATAAGTTCACTTGGCAAGATTGATGATGATGCCACAAGTGCTGCACACAAAGATTCTATCTCAAGCACACTTGGTGGTAATCTTGATGATGATGATTCATGCTCGGGCCATGATTGTGATGCTACTACAAGCCCATATCCATCACCACATTGCTTCATGTCATAAGGTGACACCAAGGTATCAAATGATAATGTGGTTGATCATATTGATTCATATGATGAGCTTGTGAGTAGACTTGCTAGCATGACCATGTCTTTAGAAAATAAGAAAGCTAAAACAATAAAATTGAAAAATGAAAACTCATTTCTAAAGAACTCTTGTGAAGAACATAAGAAATTATTTGATGCTCTTAACTCTTCACATTATGAGCTAAAATTGAATCATGAGACACTACTTGCATCTTATGATGAATTATTAGAAAAGCATGCTTATCTTATTAAAGTGTTTACAAAGAAACTTAAAAATAATGAGAGCTCATCACATGGATCAAATGTTGAATTGCAAAATGTTTCTAACCCTTGTGATGTAGGCAAGAAGCATGTATCCACCTCTTGTGATGATTTATTAGATATGTTGTGCTCTTCACATATAGATGTTTGTTCTACTTCTATGTCTTGTGAGACTAGCCTTTTAAAGGAGAACAATGAGCTCAAAAGTGAAGTGAAGAATTTGAGTAACAAATTAGAGAGGTGCTACAACACCGAAGTCACCTTTGAGCATATGATAAAGAATCAAAGAAGCTATGGTGACAAGAGTAGCATTGGCTTCAAAAAGAGCAAGGGCAAGAACATGAAGATGCAAGAAGAAAAGATATCTCACTTCATGTGCTATCGATGCCATGATATAGGACATCTTGCCAAGCATTGCCCAACCAAGAAGCCTCAAGATGAGCCAAAAGCAAAACCCCAAGTTCAAGTCAAAATCAATCATCAAGATGGTGATTTAGGGATGAAGAATAAGAAGATAAGAAGAGGTGGTAAAGCAAGAGCAAGGCATCCAATTCCTAATCAAAATACCAAGATGATGAGTAAGAATGAAGATGAGAAAAAAGATTATGCTCACATCAAGTGCTTCAAGTGTGGAAATACAGGACACTTTGCCTCTAAGTGTCCTACCAAGCTTGAGAAGAAGGCTCAAGCAATCCATGAGAGGCAAGGCAATGTGAAGCACCACATGAGCAAGGAAGAGAAGACTCAATCAAAGAGAAAATGCTACTCATGCCGGGAAAGGAGACACATAGCACATTCATGTCCTCTAGGTAACACCTCTAAGCCTATTTCAATTAATAATGATTCTATGCTTAGAAAGGATAGTAATGGTACCTCTATGGTTGCTATTACAAAATATCCCGCTACTCATACTAAGGCTTTGCCTAAGTATATTGCTCATAACTTGAGAGGACCTAAAATCGTTTGGGTACCATCAAAAAGTGGATCATTATTTGTAGGTACCATCATCATTGGAGACTTGATTCATTTGATTTTATATTGATCATCATATGTTGAGTCAAGGTATAAAGCCTAGTGCACAACCAAACCCAATGTTGTGATAATTGAGTGAAGTCCAAATGTGCTACAACATACAAGTGTCATATTCAAGTTGTGGTGATTTATTGGATTATTTGATGGCTTGCAAATATTTGAGTTGAAGCTTGCTAGTGGGATGATCATAAGCTAACTAATGTATATCTCTTGTTGATTATTTTATTTGGGTGCATATGAGTCAATTGAATTAGATAAATATGCAATGTTGCTTGCTATAAGATGATTGAATGAATAATTGCTTAGTAATCAAGTTTGGATTGATTTGTGTTGGATAAATTCATGAGATGACTTTTAGTAAGTGGATTGAATGGATACATGTCTTGTGGAAGTATTCAAATAAGTTGGTTTCAAGTTTGATTCACATTTGATGAAGTATAGCTCAATGTTGAAATCTATCCTATATTGCAAAATCTGAGCTAGCTGTGGTCTTAGCCATGTTTGAGTGATCAAAACTTATTGGATTGGTATAAAAATTGGTGTACATGATCTAGACTTGTGGTATAAGATGCTGTACAAATTTTATGAGAATTGGATAAGAGATGCTTCAGTTTTGAAGTGAATCTTATCAGCTAAGTGCAGCAGTTTTCAACATATAGCAATGGTGGAAGAATTGAAATATGGTAGCAATCTAGAAGTCAAATGAAGCTCGAATTTTTACAACTGCTAAATACTTAGTGATTCATATCTCTACCAAATTTTGTGGCATTTGGATTTGTACATTGGAAGATATGCATTTTTCTTTGAAGAGTACAAAATCTGCCAGAAAAAGTGACAAATATTGGATTGATCTAGAGTTACTTTAATTGAAAGGTCCTCAAGTTAGAAACATGTTTATAAGTAATTGAGGCACCTAAGTTTGTTCTTGAGATGATCTAGAAGCATGACAAGCAAAGAGTACAAGGTCTTTTGTTTATGGAGTGTACTTTGTACACATTTGGTACTCAAGATGTAGATCAAGATCAAACTTAAGATGAAGATAAAGTTTAAGTTCTAGCGACTATTAGAATTATTTGATAGAAAGAGAAGGACTTATAACAAGTAGAAAGAAAATGACTTAAAGAAGAAATCAAGGTTACTCATTAAGTTAAGTCTATCACTTGGATCAATCAACAAATTTATTTTAAGTGAGTGTCAAGAATGATTCTTGGAGAGAGGTCACTTCTTTCTAGTGTAGGGGCTTACCGCCTATGAGTAGGTAAACCAAGTGTGGTTCTTAGAAGACTAACATGAAAGTAGTGATTCGAGAAACATTTGAGATGCTTAGTTGAAGCAATCAAAAGGGTTGACCAAAAAAAGCAAGCAACACCCAAAAGAGAGCTAATCATAATATTTCAAGTGGTATTCTCACTGTTGATGCTCTCATGCAAGCATTGATTAAAAGATGAAGCAAGCCAACCACAACAAAAAAGTGCACTTGATCATAAGTGGTATTCATTTCATATGGGTGAAGAATGGAATTCAAAATTATATCTATTGGTCATCATCAAGCTTATAATTGGACTTCACGTTGCTATTGGAGTAATGAATTGGAATCTATGTGACTATCCTATACTCCAACATAGCAAAGGTATGTTTGTAATGTGCATGATCATTTTATCCTTACTAGTATGCGGTTAGTGCATATATTACATGCCTCATAGGATCATGCATAACAAATAAAAGTTTTAAAATTCATAGCCTACCACTATTGCTTGAATGATTACTTGATCTAGTAGTTAGTATATGAATTTGTTCATGAGCTAAGTAAATCCCAAATACTTGATTTAATTTGGATTGCTAACAAGTGACAAGTACAACATTGACAAGATAACCCTTGTAAGAGGTGTGAAGAAGCTTATCATTGGTTCAAATCAGACTTAGTAGCTTAGGCAAATCAAGTTAATTCAAGTCAACCATAGAAGCTCATGATAGTGATAAGAGTACAAGCACAAGACAATAATGTAAATGGATATCTAGTTTGTTTATTTCAAGTGGTATCTAGACTCAAGTATTTCATCAAGAATTCACAAATGATGTGTAGATCAAATCACAAGTGATATCCTATAAGTGGTACCCATAAGATAACAAAGGTTTAAGAAATGATTTTTATTGATAAATCCAACAAGTGGTTCCATACTAGAAGATTCATTCAAATGGTATCACATCTACATATGGTATCAATCATACAAGATGATGGTTCCACAGGTGATTCTCAACTTTAAGTGATCATCAAATGAAAAAATGCATCCCTCACCTACAAGAGCTCAAATGTATCAAATGGATGACCCATGCTATCACATAGGGGGAGATGCCACACAAAATGATATCAATATCAAAGATCATATGTGTGGTATCTCAAGAAGCCCTACACAAGATACAAGTGGTATCTACAAGTGATGTCATTCCAACAATCAAGTGATGTCCATCAAAAATGCAAAACTAGCCTCAACCATCTACCCTAAATGCATACCTTTGCATCAATAAGAAGCACACCTTTTATGAAAATTGATGATAAAGGGGGAGAGATTATACAAAGATATGAAAGTTTTGAGATTGAGACTATACAAGGGTTGTACAAGGGGGAGAGATAAGATATGAAAGCTTTAGGAGAGATTGAGACAAAGAAGTAGAGGTTGGACATGGACAAAGAGGGAGCAACATTGAAGAAAAGAGATGGACCAAAATTCTTGGACAAGAGAAGCACATAAGTAGGGGGAGCAAGCTCATAAACTTTGATTGATTGCATTTGATATGTGCATATTCATGTGCTTGCTTGCATTGCATAAGTTCGTAAATTCAATATGCATGCTTGTGTGATGTATGCTAGTTGTAGAATTTGATTGATAAAATAAAAACTGGCATGCATAGGGTGATAGATAGACATTTGGTATGCTTTTCAAGTTATGCTAGTACCTTGCTTCTAATATTGATCTCATGAGGTATCTAGTGCTTTTTATTTCTAAGTGTTATCTAGCTAACCATGGTGCTAAGGATGAACTTAAAGGTGCAACTCCGATTGGTATCACACTTCAAAGGTTTACTCTATACACCTTAGCATCATTTGGTAGTAATTACTCTCCCACATTTCTAATCTATGCATATGTGCGAATTTCAAACCAAACACTCTAGCACATATGTAGGGGGAGCTAATACTATCATCTCGGGTTTATGGTACTTGTTCAAAATCATTTTCATATGGTAAAATTGCCTGGACAAGCAACATGAATCCAAAAGAGCTTAATTTCTATATTATTGTAGAGTTGTCATCAATTACCAAAAAGGGAAAGATTGAAAGATCCTTGTGTGGTTTTGATAATTGAGTGACAACCTAGGTGGACTAATTGTATTTATAGTGAGATACATAGGTGATTAGTCCATAGATACATGTGTGTGAGCAACATATGCCATGAAGTTGAAAATGGCTTAGAGATGTTGCAAAGCTCACACTTGTGATGATGAAGGAGCTCATTGCACATGAGATATGACATTGAGTCATGTGATCAAGGTGGAGAATATCAAGATAAGACTTGGCTTGATGGATCGGTTGCAAGCATGAAGGACAAGTCAAAGGCTTTGGAGCGATGGACCACGTGGCAGTGAAGCTTGAGCAAGACTTGACGCCAATAGACGAAGGGAACGGTGAAAAGCAAGTGAAGTCAAGATCGATGAACCAATATGATCACGTGATGATATAAAGTGGATCATATCATTGTTGATCATGTTGGTGCATGTGTTGCATCGACATTGGAGAAGATGAAATGGAATGCGCAAGGCAAAGGTATAACCTAGGGCATTTCATTTCACCGGTCATAGGTGTGTAGAGAAGTTTATGATCAGGTTTAGGATAGATGGTGGTACTATCAAGAGGGGCAAACTTATTTACATATCGATCATCTAGTGCCACTCGAGTGATCTAACTTTGCATCATCGCTAGGATCGAGTAGCGTGGTAAGTTGAGTGGCTAATCCTTTAGAAAATGTTTGCGAAAATGCTAACACACATACACATGGTGGTGTACACTTGGTGATATTGGCACATTTGCAAAGGAGAAGAAGATAGAGTTGAAAAGGAGTTAGTCGCGCTGGTCACAGAGTGACCGGACACATTTGGTATGGCAACCAGACACAATGTGGCTCGGTACTGAATTGTAGAAAGCGACCAGACACGTCCAGTCGCCATACCGGACATGACCGATGTTAATCAGTAAAGTCAATGTTTAGTGAAACAGTTGATCGGATGCTAGGAGCGTCCGATCCGGAGTGACCAGACACGTCCGGTCAAGACTGGGTGCTTACTGAACTCGATCGGACATTGAGGCTCAGCATCCGGTCATTTTCTAATGACGCATCTGGTCGCCCCTAGGAGCTTACTGGACTCGACCGAACGCTGCGGCTCAGCGTCTAGTCGTTTTGAATAGCGTGTTCGATCGAACATGTCAGAGAGCCGGCTATTGGAGGCAACGACTAGTTTAAATGGGACACGTGGGGTTCAAGCAGCGATCGAACGCTTTCGGTATGGCGATCGGACATGTCCGGTATACATGACTGGTGTGTCCGGTGCAAACGACCTATGTGTCCGGTCGTCCCAAAAAAATGCCCAGTGGTGGTCTCCGTCAAAGCCCGCAAGAAGCTTATGTGATGCTCTAGAGAAGAGCTTTGTGAGGGGCATTGTGCTCGCCCCGCGGGAGCCATGAAGAGCAACTCTAGTAAAGCGTGTCATTGAGCTACCCTCACTTTTGGGATAGGTTCTTGCAGTGCCCGACGTACGGGCTTAGCGGGTGATGCCAATTAGCTGCCGAACCACCAAGTGAGCGATCGACACAATGGGGACTAGCGTGTTGGCAAGCACGTGAACCTCGGGAGAAAAATCACCGTGTCAACTTTATTCATCCCGTTGGTTTGCATCCTCGTTACACAAGCTTGTAATTACTTTTATATACATTGTGCTTGTATAGTTGCTCTTGTAATTAGTTTGCTTGTATTGCTCACTAGTTACCTTCTTGGTTGTGTAGCATAGAAGTAGCTCCCTTGTGTGACTAATTTGGTTCGTGTAACTTTGTTAGTCACATTGCTTAGTTTGTGTATCTAAGTATTTGCGCTCTCTAATTTGGCATTGGTTGCCTTGTTATTGAGTATTGCTAGTGAGCTTAGTTGGCTTTGTGCTTTTGCTTACTAGTATGTGTAGGAGCTCCCCGTTGCTTAAAGTGCTAGTGGCATAGGTTTGTGTGTCAAGTAGGGTTGAAAACTAATTTTTATTAAGCAAAAATACTATAGAACATGTGCGTGATACTTAAATAAAGTTTGAAGTACAAACTTTGTAGATGACAATGCAACTTTTGCTGTACAAAAATAATATGACTAGTTAGTATTTCTAATTGCTTGGAAATGGAACTTGAAATCAAAGTCAGCTCAGGACTCAGAAGAATTTTAAGTTTGAAAATATTGTGACAAAGCTATGTTGGTGAATTAATTTTGGAAAATTTAGCTAAAGGTTAGTGCTATGTTTTTGTTCCTTATGGTAGTTTGATATACTCTCTTTTGCATAGTGAAGGCGGTTTAGCTCCAACTTCATTAGTTTAGTTTGTATCAACGCTTTAAAATTCGTGCATAACACAGCCATGGGATGGTTGGCACCGTACGGGCGGTTACCGCGTAGCCACCCCATGCCGCCACGCTGGGTCAGTCGTGCCTGCCTAGGCTTGGCCGAGTCCGGTCGCAGCGAGCCACTGGCCCCACGCCCTACTGCCCGTCGTTGCCGCTGCCACCATGCTGAGCTGCGGGGGCACCACCTTTGCCATCCTCGACCGCTTGCCACATGAGGTTTCTATCTCTATGGTACCATGCTAGGGCTACTACTGCTCGTCTTGCCATTGCATGCACGTGGGCTGTCCCGTCGCACCGCCGACTCGCCCTGTGCCGCGACATAGCCGCTTGAGGTGTTGTCACCTCACTATCAGTTTCATGCCTCTCTCTGCACCCCTACTCCGATGCTGGCCTAGTTTGGTGCTCGTCGCAGCAGCGCACACGTGGTGGAGCTCGCTGTTGCCTTGCCATTTATGGCACTACAGCCGTGCGAGCCATGGTCGATCGTGGACGCACACGCTTGTCCACAATACCTGTGCGTGGACCTCCAAAATCACACCGGCCGTATCCCACCAAGGCAAGGCTGAGCCAAGCCCACTGCTGCGCCCTGTCTCTCTCTTTCTCCCTCTGCTGCTGCCATCGAGCCACGCCATCAAATTACCCAGTGAGCGATCACCTCCATTTAATTCAGTGCATCCATAGTTTCAACATCACATCCTCTCGCTGCTCGACCCCACCTAGCCTTGAATCGTGCAAGGCCAAGCTCTAATTTGGAGTTTTTCCCACCACCATACAATTAAGGCCGCGCTCAGCCATGGTCGAGGGCTGCCCTCCTACCGCTCATCTTGAACCAATTCACCTACACCACTAGCATCGCCTTGACTCCCTCTTCACTCTGTGCGCCTTAGCCGAACCGCTACTGCCTCCCCATCATCGCTGATGCGACCGTGCTGCAAGTGGTACTTCATCACACGGCTCGGCTGCACATGGCCAGCCCTTCTCCATCACCCTCTTCTCCAACCATCACCTCGGCTAGGTCCATGGTAATTTACTGATGCTCACTCGCTAGCCGGTTAGGTCCTTAGGTGCCTTGGTTTCGCTGGAGCAATCGTGTCACCATCGTAGATGGTCGCGCACTGCCGTAGCTCGCTCTAGTGTGTCCCGCCTCCCCATGTTGCTTGCTCGTTGTAGGCAGTTGGACCATAGTTGAGTGTTGACCTAACCGACGAGCCAGTGCGAGTCTCTGGTGGCCAGCGTGGCCACCCCATGCCACCGCTTGCCATGCCACCAGGCATGGGTTAGCCATGGTGCGTGGGGGAATTCCAAGAAAGCTAGGGGGTTAAGTGAGAAGTCTTGTGAGAAGGGGAAATAGCGTTAGGACTTAGTTGTAATTCTTTGATGTGCGAGGCCTATTTTGCAAAAACGCCAGCGCGCGCGGGATTTCCCCATCGTGGGCCTGTCTCGCGCATGGGCCGATGTCACGTGGGCCGCTTTAGCGGGCCGCTGCGTGCTCGCACAGGGTCATGCAGGCCACGCGGGAGATTCGCTTTTCATTTTCATAAGGAATTAGAAATAGTTTTCTAATTTAATTTCTGAGCTGATGTTTGGTGATTAATATAAAATTATGTAGGTGTCCAAAAATTGTGAAACAAATTTTGTTAGGTTCCTAAAATTGTGCTTTATCTGTTTGTGTATTTAGTTCATGTTTATATGTGTTGACATTAGGAGCTATTAAATCATTTGAGAATGCTTAATAATATTAAGTTAATTATTGTAGGAATTTTTCGTGGTAAATTGGTGATAGCTTTAGTCTTGAAAATTTTATAGTAGCTTCATTGTATTATTATGTGCTCACTATAATTTTTGTAGCATTAGAATAGACTAAGTATTAGGGTAGTTAAATGCTCTTTGGTTCAATATACATTAAATCATTAGTAGAAATAAAGATATATCCTTCATTTGTAAAGCTAGGTGTTTGTTAGTTGAACCCAACACTTTGCTTGATGAAGATGGTAGTTAGCTTAGTACCTTAGTCGTTAGAGCTAGCTTAGTAGCTTAGTATGTGTATTCTTATTTTAAGAGTTGTTGTTGCCTAAATGCTAAGTGCTACATTATCATCGCATGAATGTAGGAGAACGAGTTGGCGGCGACCGTGACCACCGACAATCATGAGTTTCGAGGAGATCATCGAGGAGTACAAGGAGGAGGTTCTTGTGTAGGAGGAGGCCCTAAAGCCGCCACTGACTGACTCAGCTGACATCGCATCTACCCAAGGCAAGCCCTGGTGCATAACCTCTATTTTATAATTCACCATATATATATATGTGGTGTGTATTTATGTTACAGGAATTTTATGGAAACCACATGCATAGATATACCTACCCTAAGAGTCTTACTAGTGCAGGTTCGAGTAGATGCTATGCTTAGGTCATCGGTTACGTGAGTAACCTGCCGTTGCTCATGATAGGGGATTATTATTACTCTCATAATAAAATGATAAAAGGAAAAATAGAGACATAGCAGGGATATGGTATGGGTATTGGTGGGTGATACAAGGTTGTGTCCTGTGGCCAGCAGGGCTTAGCTTGGTTCCACTATTTTCCCTGTTCATATCGATTAATGACCGTCTATTGTTGTGGATGGTAGTCAGGTCACTAGACTTATTATCCTGAGTACATACTTGTTTATGGGAGCAGGAAGGCTCATTACGCTCTTAGTCGTGGGTTCTGGCTCTTTCTGGAGTGACTAATTAGAGGCAGGGAAATGTGGAGGTCTAAACACCATATTGAGATTGGGTCTCAAGTGTGGAGGCTTAGAGTCTAAGTTTGGACAGGGACCTAGACCCTGTGATAGAAGTGGAATGAGTTGGTCTTGTTTGTGTCTAGTGTATAAATGGGATGTGTATTTTAAGGTACCCAGCTAGGATATATTGGTTCGTGAATCACCTGTTTTTGTGAGACAGTACGACTTGGCTATGGTCTAGCACTATAGTAAGAACTGAAAGATGAAAGATAGTGAAATAGTTTTGATTGCTCAACTCTTGCTTGAAAGTAGAATAGGTGCTTACATAGAATGGTTAGCTAAAGAACTAATCATGACTGTTAATAAAATCCATACATAAGGATTCACTACTAGTAATGCTTTTTGCAAAAAGGAAACTCAACAAACCATAAAGCTTATCATATTCTTTGGAGTCAGGAAATTATTCCCACTAGTCGGGTAAATCTTGTGAGTACATTGTGTACTTAGGGTTTATTTACCCTTGTTGCAAATGCAGCTTGAGGAGTGGCTGTTGTGTGGAGGATTCTTCTGGTAGGCACAGATGGATTCTTGTATCTTATCGTTAGATGTTTATTTCAATTCTGTTATTTAAATTCCACACTATGAACTTGCTATTGTAATAATGTATTTTCAAGAACTCTAGTTGTATGAAATGGTTGATAACTGTGAAGAAAGGATCAGCCGATAAAGGATCAGTTGTTTCAACTAAAATCGGCTCCTTTTGAGGATCGACCGATAAAGGATCAGTTGATGCTAACTTTAATGCCTAGGACAACAGTTCCACACCTAGAGCAGGCTGAGACACAATGGTTTATAACTGTGAAGAAAGGAATGGGATTAGAAGTTGAATATCACTTTGAGATGAGGGGTAGATGATTTACCTAGGTAGCTGATGGTCTCGTTCTGTGAAGTCTTTTCCTAGTAATAGTTTTCTAGGTTGTCCCTTGGGCTGTCTTACATTTTGAGGATTGATACGTTATGATTGTAGGGGCAGCTTGAGTTTTCATTAGTTTCTTCAGTGTGGGTGCAGTTGATCCTATCCTTGAGACTAGACATGGTGGTTGATAATCTATAGAATGCCCCTTCCTGTCCAAGCTTGGGGGTTCGAATTCAACATCCTAAAAAGGTCTATTAGAATAGTTGGCAGGAAAACTCAATCGAATAATTTTCTAAAAAGGATGGTAAGTTACCTCACTATTAGAAGCAAATTCTCCATCTAGAGCTATGCATCTAGGATGGATCGGCCTATAGAAGAGATGGGAGTATCATTCTTGCCACCAAGAGTCCAAAAGGTTGGAAGAGAAGTTGACTCTTGTCCAATCATGCAAATAAAGAGAACGAAGATCTAATCCTAGTTGGAAAACTCTAGAAGCTTCCATTACTTCACTAATGTCCTCTCTTGGCCTCAGTATATCCTTGAAGAATGGTTAAGGAGGCAGTTGACCAAGACCAAACTGATGAGCTATAAAAGAAGGGTTGTAGAACTCATAGGTTGGAAGGTTGCCAGGAAGAAAGGAACTTGTAGACATTTTACCACTGTCGTGACAAAATTCAGCTGGAAGAACACATGGCTTGATAAAGGAATTAAAGATTGCAGCCGCTGTTTTATCTAAATAGCCTGATTCAAATCAAAATTTGAATAGGAAGATTAGCTCATTGTTCTCATCCTCATCATAGGGTAGCCAAGTCAGGATATCTACATCAAATGCTCTATAAAACTTTTTGAAGAGATGGCCAACATCGACAGCAATTGTTATGGTCGATGTAGCTTCACCATAGCTCATGCACTGACGGCTTCTTCCTTCTTTGCCCCTATATTCCTTATCAAAGTTGGAGGAAGGAAAGCTCAGGTTCTTGAGATCAGGCTTTACTAATCTTATGCATATATAGGTTTAGCAATAGCTGTATCAACCACCAAGGGCCACTAATAGTATGCACTAGTTCATTCTTCAGTAACAGGGCAGCTACCTGATGCATCAGATGATAAGCAGCTCCTAATAGATACTTTCCAAGAGGAATATCCTTGCCTACTGCCAGATGCTCTGCCATAAGTTTGTGATTGTAAGTCGAACCACAAGATGACCCACAGAAGATGAATCTCTATAACCACCTATTCAGAAAGGCCACATATTCTCTTTCGCTAATAGTTGATTCGTCTCTAATATGGTTCAGAATATAGCTTGTCCATCCTGTACAGTCTGATGTTTTGGCTAATTTCTTTGATCCAGCACTTAAGAAGTCATAAGGCTGCATCGATAATATTATTCTAAGGTCGGTCAATATATAAACATCTGCCAAAGTGATAGTCATTAGGCCGTGACAAAAAATAAAGGCATTGTTAGACCAGAAATAAGATACAAAAAATAGGAGTGAATCATTCCTCTCCATCCTAGACAACGAGAGTATCAAGCATTGATTCAAATCATAAAACTCCTAATCTCCAACCTTTTTCTCGGATACCCTACCAAAACCAGTCTCTCCACCCCCTAGGCATTGGGGGCCAGTTTTTGAAGGGAGTTTTGGTGTTCTAGGAAGGCGAATCCACTATAGATTATTTGAAGGAGATTTGGTTGATTTCTTACTGGATAAAATCAGATGGATCAGGGTCACCCATAGGCCCAAGAAAATAGACATTGGGGGCAATAGTCGATGGAATCAAGATTTCGTTCCTCATTTCCTAGAAATCAGATAAAATAAATTTGAGAAGAAAGGGAAATGCAGGGTAGCGGCCGATACTTGGAGAGTGGGAACTTGAAAGCATACCTCGAGGACATGGTCATTGGTCGCCATTGTAGCCAAAATAGATTTGAATCTGAGGAAGATCATTTGAATAAAAGCTTGATAGGGTAGAGGACTTGCTAGGGTTGAAGCTTTGGCGATGGCGGCGTCGGCTATTAAGATTTGCTCGAGAAAGAAGGGGGAAGCAAATAGGCCGAGTGAGGTGGAAAAGATACTGTTGGGATATTATATAAAACTTAGACCGAGAAGTTAGGGGTCACGCGTATATCTCGGAATAAAATGGTTGCGACGTGATAAATAGGAAAATAGGAATTTTGGAATAAAATCATCTTTATCCCAAAATTGGGGGGGCATGTGTTTACACCAAAATTTGGGAAGAAGAACATGGGAACTTGAAGCTTCTAAGATTGTGTCAATCAAGGAATTGATTGCATAAGGATCGATATCAGCTAATTCAGATGTGACACTAGAATCTGCTCTCTTTGAATGATGTTAGCAGATAACGACAATGAGCTACGGTTGGCGTTGGGAAATATATGTTGGACTCTACAAAAGAGGAAAAGATTAGGGTTCAAGTTATCTTAAGTTAGGAATATTTTCTTTATACCAAGGATTATAATGAGTCGTACTTGAGTAGGATTCATGCTTAGGCTCCGGGTATAAATATTGGACCCCGACTATTATAAAAAGACATTGTGACATCCGACCCAGTTTGGAATTTGGCCCATAGTGGCCCATATGCAAGTTAATAAGATATTATGGAGAGTTTAGTCCCACCTTGGTTGTTAAAGGTGGGATAGACCAACATATAAGGCTTCTAGAGTCCATCCCACCATCCCTAGGTTAATTCTTTTACGTGAAGCGAGGACAAAAGCATAAGTGGGACGGTGGTAGGTGTGGTTTGCTCAGCGTGTAGAGTGGATCTGAGCCATTTGGACTATAAGGCATTACAAATGGTATCAGAGTTGACCTTCATGACCACGAGCACTTGCGGGCTAGGGGCGTGGACATGGGGTTCATTGCGCGTGTAGGCCCTACGGTGTGCACGGCATGGCACATGTGCCGGCACTGGGTGCATGGTTGCATGTGCTAAGAGGGAACGTTCCTGGTCATCGTTTGCCCGGTTGTAGGTGTGTTGGGCCAATGAGGACGGTGGTTCCTTTGAGGGGGGTGTATGTGACATCTGGCCTAGTTTGGAATTTAGCCCACAGTGGCCCATATGCAAGTTCATGAGATATTATGGAGAGTTTAGTCCCCACCTTGGTTATTAAAGATGGGATAGACCAACATATAAGGCTTCTAGAGTCCATCCCACCATCTCCGGGTTAATCCTTTTATGCAAAGTGAGGACGAAAGCGTAAGTGGGATGGTGGTAGGTGTGGTTTGCTCAGCGTGCAGAGTGGATCTAAGCTATTTGGACTCTAGGGCATTACAGACATCAATCCAATCAATACAATGTTACTTTTTTCGGCTTCACACCGACCCTTAGGAGTAGGAGTAGTGTAGATCTCGGTGAGTTCTTCAACAAGCAGGGCTACATCAGGTCCGACCGACCTCTGGCTTGTCTGTAAGTACCGTCATGGCTTATACTTTTGTTTGTAGGCTACATCGGTTAAGTTCGACCTCCATTGTGAACTTTAGTATAAGCTAGTTACTGACTCTTATCTAGTTCAAGTACAGCTGCATCGGTTAAGTTTGACCTCCACTGTTCGAATTAGATTAAGGTCAAGTTATCAGCTCTACCTAAGAGTGGCATCCTTTGGGTGGATTCATCAAGTTACTGATCTTGCTGATGTTCTTATTATTATTAGTTTTTAGCAACATCAATCTGTCTGATCGAGATCGATCTAGATCGGCCTTATATCCTTTTAGTCCTGTCGTTTGGTTTGTTACGACACGATGTTCCTTACTTTGAGCGACGGGTTATGTTTCTTTGGCTGTTCTATTTCGATCTTGATCGCACATAGTACGCGGTTAAGGCACAGTATGATCTTAAAGAGGTTTGCTGGCTAGTTAAATCTGGTCTATGGTTCGCTATTATGGCTGCAACTGATCCGATCGATTCCCACTGACAGGTACTTTAGATTGGAGGATACTAGTTGGTAGATTTGTTCTCGATCAGGCATGACCTTAACTGTTTGCTATGCCTGCATTGGCTAAATAGCTGATCGCCTATGCTCTAATGCCTATAGCATGTCTCTATGATTCTGTTAAATATAAATAGATATGTGTACTTTGAAGGTTTGATTTGTTGTCTTTATCATGGCTGCCATCGATACTGTCGAACCCCACTGTTAGAGATAGCAGGTTAAGTCTGAATGAGTTCATAGGTTTGTTCATGTTAAATAGTCGATTGTTCACACTGTTGTAGTCTCTTTTCAACTAAAATCGACTATTTCAGCTGATTCGCCTGAGCTTTCACATATATAGCATGTCTTTCAGAAAGCCTATCAATGTGTAGATGGTTTTACGGATTCTTTAGTTTTAGTTTGTTATTATCATCATAGCTACCATCGATCCGGTTGACCCTCACTAGTTGATGGTAATAGATTAGATTCAGAGCATTTCTAGGTCCATTTGTAGTAGATAGTCGATTTGTTCGTATGCTATATCATTTCTTGTTAGATTCATTGGCTTAATGCTTTACAATGGTAATATCCACCTAGCTGATGATTTTGCTTATATCCACGTGCATTGTGCCTGTCAACATAAAATCAATCACGATCCACGAGCTTCATAGTCCGTAACAGCCGATTTCTTCGTGTATCGGCCGTTTAGTCGATTTTCCCGTCTGACTGCTCCCAAAGCGGCACACTTGGAATTGTCTAGGCAAAGATCAGCATGTTCCACCTTAAATTACTGATAAACTTTCTTTTCTTGTCAATTACAGGTCAAATTAACTAGCACGCCTCGGGAGGAATACGCAGGATCAGCTAACCCTATGTTGAAGCCAAGCGGATCTCCAGGCTCATCCTAAGTAGATCCATTCAGCCTGCTGTGTGCCCGGCATATTGACATGTTTTTACGCTGATAGTTAGATTGAGTGCACTTTTTGGGACATGTTCTGACACATGAGGGTATCTCTGTGTATCCAAGCAAGGTGCAAGATGTGTTAAATTGGAAGTCTCTAAAATTAGTGCATCAGATTCGTCAGTTTCTTAGTCTTGCCGGTTATTATTGGCGCTTTATTCCTGGCTTCTCCAAAATAGCCCAACCAATGATCGAGTTGCTCCAGAAAGATATCAAGTTTGTATGGAGTCAGGCTTGTAAAGAAGCTTTCCAAGCTCTGAAGCATTTTCTTACCACTGCTCTTATTCTCGCCCAACCAGATATTGATAGGCCATTTGATGTGTATTGTGATGCCTCAAGGACTAGATTAGGATGTGTGCTTATGTAGGATGGACATGTGATCACTTATGCTTCATGCCAGCTAAAAAAGCACGAGGTGAATTATCCCACCCATGATTTAGAGCTGGCTACTGTGGTGCACGCTCTAAAAATTTAGAGGCATTATTTGTTGGGAAATAAAGTACACATTTTTATGGATCACAGGAGCCTCAAATAAATTTTCACCTAGTCCGAGTTGAATATGAGGCAACGGGGATGGCTGGAGCTAATCAAGGATTATAATTTGGAGGTTCATTACCATCCTGAAAAAGCTAATGTGGTAGCTGATGCTTTGAGCCAGAAGTCACATTAAGTTGAAGAAGAATCTTTGTCTCTCAACCATACTGAAGTGCTAGCTCACATTGCTCTAGCCTTGGATTTACTTGAGCAAATTATCAGCAAGCAAAGGTAGGTTACTTTAGGAATTCCTCATATTAGGAAGTTAATTACCGAAGAACGTGATCCACATTTTAGTATTAATGATCAAGGTGTAGTGAGGTTCAAGAACAGATTGGTTGTTCCGTCAAGTGAGGGCTTAGCAGAAAGATTTTGGATGAAGCTCATCATTCCAAGTTGTCCATCCATCCAGGAAGTAACAAGATGTACCATGATTTGCGCCACTTGTATTGGTGGTCAAATATGAAGCATGATATCACCA
This sequence comes from Miscanthus floridulus, assembly GCF_019320115.1. Taxonomy (NCBI): domain Eukaryota; kingdom Viridiplantae; phylum Streptophyta; class Magnoliopsida; order Poales; family Poaceae; genus Miscanthus; species Miscanthus floridulus. The sequence goes on along the minus strand of NC_089581.1, from coordinate 164,901,330 downwards.
AGTACGTCGCGGAATGCGACACTTGTGGAAGAGTTAAGGCAGACCATAAGCATACATCGGGATTTTTGTAGCCCTTGCCTATCCCTATTTGGAAATGGGAGGAGATTTCCATGGATTTCATTGTGGGTTTACCCCGCACGTTCAAGGGCTATGACTCTATTTGGGTCATTTTGGATCGTCTCACTAAGTCCGCTCATTTTCTCCCAATGGATACAAGATATTCAGCTAAGAAGTATGATCCCTGCATGGAGTTCCCCTTACCATTGTTTCTGATAGAGGGCCAGTCTTTGTCTCTCATTTATGGGAGCAACTCCAGAAATGTCTTGGTACTAGTCTCCTTAGAAGTTCAGCTTATCATCCGTAAACTGGCGGTCAGACAGAAAGAGTCAATCAGGTACTTGATGATATGTTGAGAGCTTGTGTCATCTCTTTTCCTGAGAAGTGGGATGAATGCTTGAACTTAGCTGAGTTTTCTTACAACAATAGCTATCAAGAAAGCATTCATATGGCACCCTTTGAAGCTCTGTATGGAAAGAAATGTAGGACATCACTTAACTGGGTTGAAGTAGGTGACCATGGATATTTTTGGCCTGATTTTAACAAAGAAGCTCTAGAGCAAGTTAGTATTATTCAGAGCCATTTGAAGGTAGCTCAAAGTTGTCAGAAAACTTATGCGGACAAGAGAAGAAGGCCCTTGCAATTTGAAGTTGGTGACCATGTGTATTTGAAGGTATCTCCCATGAGAGGTGTGCATCGATTTTGTGTCCGTGGAAAGTTAGCTCCTTGTTATGTTGGGCCTTATAAGGTTTTAGAGCGATGTGGTCCTGTTGCTTATCGTCTCCAGCTTCTAGATATTTTGTCAGCGGTACATAATGTATTCCATGTTTCCCAGTTGAAAAAGTGTTTGTGAGTCCCTGATGAAGCGATGGAAATTGAAGACCTTTCTCTTCAACTGGATCTCTCTTATATTGAGCATCCTATCAAGATCTTAGATGAAAAAGAAAGAGTGACTAGAAACAATGTTGTGAAGTTTTATAAAGTTCAGTGGCAAAATCACTCGGAGGCCGAAGCAACGTGGGAGCAAGAAAGCTATATATTGAAGCATTATCCCCACCTTCTTTCTAGTTCACTGAGGTAGTTGTTTAAATCAAAATTTATTTCTTATCTCTTTTTCCCACACTTGGCACATGAAATCTCGGGACGAGATTTTGTTTAAGAGGGGAGAGTTGTAACACCCTTGGTGTTACATAGTGAATCACTTGCTAAAACATATCATGAGCATCATACTTAAGTGATATTATATGTGGTGTGATGGATAGGTAAAGCATTATAACTTAAACGAGTCATAAAAAACATAAAACAAAAAGTTAATTCACGATTTATAAAGTTAGCAAGTAGAGATGTTAACTAATTTTTATTGAATAAAAATGCTATAAAATAAATATATGACACCTTAATAAAGTTTGAAGTACATATTTTGTAGAAGATAGTGCAACTTTTGTTTTAACAAGATAATAACGCTAGCTAACATTTCTAATAGCTTGAAAATCGAATTTGAAGCAAATCCAACTCAAGACTTAGTCATTTTCTTAAGTCTGAAAACAGATTGACAAAGCTATATTTGGTAATTTATTCTATAAAAATTAAGTTTTGGAGTGGTGTTATTCTTTAGCTCTTGTTGATAGCTTAAGGTGGCCTCTTTAGAGTAGTGAAGGTGGTTTAGGGATTGGATCAACTATGTAGTTGTTTCGAACGCTTTAAAATTCGTGCACAGCGTGTTCTCAGGCTGTTTTTTCTGGCTAGACGCGATCACCATGCCGAGCGGCCTCAATGTCGTGGCGCTTGGTGCGTGCAAGCGCGTGCATGGCCACGCTCTGGCCGCCTCAGGCTGCCGCCGCACAGAGTCGTGGCTAATCGACTCGCCACATCGCGCTGCCCTACGTACTACCGTTGCCGTGCGTTGCTGCTGCCCTCCGTGCCGTGCCACAAAAATGCCACTGCCGCTGATGTCGCATCACTATGCTGCGCCACTGGCCCACCTAGACGCTGCACACACGAGGCCGAACTGTCGTTGCCATGCCATTTATGGTGCTGCAGCGTGTGGGCCACGCTGACCTCGAGCACGTGTCGTCGGCTAGTGCCAGCCGTGGTCGGTTCGGTCATGTCAACCACGTCCTGCCAAGCAAGCACAGGCCAAGCCTTGACTGTGTCCCCATCGTCTGCCGCCCCTCCCCTGTCCTCTTCTTTGTTGTCGCCACTGAGCCACGCTAGCCCGCCTGCATGCGAGAAGCCATCCCCCATCAATTCCATGTGCCTGCGCCTACGCTGTCATGTCCTCTCACTACCCGCCCCCACCTAGACTTGAACCATGCAAGGCCAAGCTCCCATTTGGAGCTTCGGCCTGCCACCGCACCGTTAAGACCCGTCACCGCCCTCACCGTGGCCAGCCCCCTCCTCAACGTCTTGAGCCGAATTACCTGCACCACTAGCCCCGCCTAGAACCCCTCCTCATCGTGCGCACCTAAGCCGCACCTCTACTATTGCCACCTCGTCACTGGCATGGCTATGTCGCTGTGGTTCACCGTCGAGCTCGCCGCGTGCACATGGTCAGGCTCGCTCGGGGCATCTTCGGCTGAACCATCACCTCTGCTAGGTTAGTGGTGAGTCCCTGTTGCTCACTCGCTATCCCTACTACCTTGTTAATACTATGGCTCGCCAGAACACCGTCGCTATTGCCGCAGGGCGCCTGCCATCGTGGAGAGGCCCTTCTACTGTGTCTCAGTTCGTGTAGCCACCACCCATCGCTTCGCGTCAAACTCTAGGTGAGTGTCGACCTCATAGATAGGTCAACGTGGGTCCCATGTGGTCTACACAAAAGCCCGTGCCACTGCTCGCCGTGCCGGCACACGTGGGGATGGTCGAGGACCATATCGTTGTAAAGGAGGGAGATTGCGAAGGTGTTCTTGCAAAGTTACTGTCTATAGGAATAGTACGAATAGCGCCGTGCGAATACTAGGTAGCGTAGGAGCGTCTCTGCAAAAACGCCAGCGTGCGGGCTGTCTCCCGCCGAGGGTCGGCCTGTGTGCGTGGGCCGAGTCCGCATGGTTGTGGGCCGCGCTGGTGAATTCGTTTTTCCTTTTCTTAAGGAATTAGAAATAGCTTTATGTTTTAATTTCTGAGCCGAACTTTGAAAATTAATATCGATTCGCATAGGTGTTCAAAAATTATGAAATAAATTTTGTTGAGTTCCTAAAATTTTGTTTATCTGATGGTATGACTAGATTATGCAGGTCTGAGTTGATGCTAAGGCTTATTAAATCATTTGAGAGTGTTTAACATTATTTAGGTTAATATTTGTAGGAATTTTTGTGGCTAATTGGTAATAGTTTTATTCTTGAAATTTTTACAGAGGTTCATTGTATTATTATGTGCTCACTGTAATTTTTGTGGCCCTAGAATAGACCGAGAAATAAGGTAGTTAGGTGCTCCTTGTTTTAATATACATTAAACCATTAATAAAAGAAAAAATGCATTTTAGTTGCTAAGATAATACTTGAATGTTTCATACCTATTTAGTGGAAATGATGGATAGTTTAGCATCTTAGTCATTAGAGTTAGCTTAGTAGCTTGGTAGATGTATTGTTATTTTAAAAGTTATTGTTGTCGTAATACTAAGTGTTGCATCATCATTGCATGCATGTAGAGAACGACTTGGTGGAGTTCATGACCGCGGACGAGCAGGAGTACGAGAAGGTGATCGAGGAGATACGAGAAGGTGCTATTTCGAGCGGTTCCGCCATAAGGCACACCCCAACCAAATCAATAGTTGAAAGTTTGATTTATTTTTGCTTTCTATGAACCAAGAAAGGTTTTGTTTCAGTCCAATTATCCAGGTTCTATAAATTTGTTAACATTTGAATATTTGAATGGCAGAACACTTTGCAATTTGAATTTTTAGTTAAAAATAGAGTTTATATGTTTAAAACCATTGGTTATTAAGCATAAAAAAGTCAATATGGCTCTTATTTTCTCTTGTAGAATATGAATATTAAGGGTCTCTAGAACGGAGAGTGTGCATCGTGAAGGATGAAAACGGATGGGAATGAAAAATAGAGTTTATATATGTTTAAAACCATTAAGGCGAAAGAAATGTAAAAAATGAATATTAGTCTCTTGGACGGAGGATATATAACCTGTGTAGGGATGAAATGGGATTGATGAATAACTCCCGTCTCACTTTTCTAATTTTGTGTAGTGTTTTTGTTGTTTGAATCTTATTATCCCTTTCCGTATTTATGTTTATGGAAAAAATATGGGAACAAGACGTGGAACGGAAGAAGAGAGATTTTTATTTTTTTATTTGGGATCATATTTTCATTCTGATTTGAATCTATATGGCACGTACATGTTAATGTGTTAACATGCATGACATATAAGTAAATATTAGACTAGTCACTTTATTATATATGTATACTTTTGTGTGACTTCGTACATGTATATTTGAGAACATCAGATCAGGTGATTCAAACCTTTTGTTTTGGCTTCTCATTCGTTTCTAATCCCTACTTTTTCTGAACAAATCTATTTCCTCCTTAAAAAAAGAAACGGGAGTGAGAGCAGAGTTTTCTTGCCCGTTTCATGTCTTATTTGGATGCATGTGTATCCACCTCATTTTACTTCAACACACGTGGATTGAGATGAATACATGCGCATTCAAATAAGGCCTCAGTCTATTTTCATCATCTCATTTGATTATTAGTAGGTAGACAATGATCAAAGTCTATGGTAAGTCTGCATACTATCCATCCAGGCCGGGCATACTACTACTATCCAGTAGACAACGAACAATAGTACTTGACCAGAATTCAGAACTCGTACGTACGCATCTCCAGGGAGTTCCATCGATGTTAGGCATAAATCACGAACATCTGTAGGCTGTAGCTTCAAATTGTGCCTACTGATCCTCTCCGATCAGTTCGTGATGTTGCGGGATGGCTCTTTTTTTTTTTTCTTTCCGGACAGCTCCGACGGGCTCCTCTTCGGTCTACGCAGGAAGCCCAGGCCAAGATAGTTTAATGGGCGACTGCGGAGCCTAGGCGTCATAACACGGCCTGTTTTTTTTCCCTAACAAACCTTAGTTAGGTAATAAACATCAGCTGAGGAATATGAATTAGTACCACATCGCACGGTGACAGACATATGGCTGGTGAGGCGTGTACAAAACAGGAGGCATGGCGACAATGCAACTCATACCTTTCTCGGCCTTTTGGCTAAGATCAAGTGTAGTATCTGTTCTTATCAGTTTAATATCTGATATGTGGGATACGTGCCCACAATGATATTAAATTAATTTTTTTTATGGGGAGAATCTGATATAGTAGCTTGCTACTAAGGTTCTTGTGTCGCCCTAGCGTTGCACTATTGCTTGGGCTTGGCACACCCCTGCCAAATCAATTGTTGAAAGTTTGAAATATTTATTTCGGTCCATGGGTCAGGTTCTCCAAATTGGTTTACATTGGAACTCCAGTAAACTCTGTAATTCAACTTTTTAATTAACAATAGAGGTAAAAAATCAATATGAATGCAGTAGAATTGGGATCTTATTTTCTCTTGTAGAATATGAACATTAGTGTTGTCTTGAACGGAGAATATGTATCGTGTGATTAGTAATTACAATTCTCAAATTCTATGAGTAGGACAACATGCAGAGGCGTAGCTCGTCACAATAGGCCTACCATATGGGCCGGCCATCGGTGTCACAATAGGCCTCGAGGCCACACTTCCTCACATATGGGCCAGAGGCCCGGAGGTCTATATACAAGAGCAAAATTACCGCAGAGGCCATTTTCCTGCATCCTGCTAGTTTTTTCCCCTTTTCTTTTGGTACTACCAGAAATGACTTCAGATTCAGAAATTGTAGAGTTCGTTACACGAAAAGGTTAAGCGATCGAGTCTATCAGCTGATGCTGCCAGCTTCTTGTGCGTGTCAGGTAATGCCACGGCCATCATTCACATTTTTCCACGCGAGTGCCGGTACATGGAGCCGTCGGTCGTGCCTCTCTCGTGCTGACATAACAATGGCCACCACTATCCTCCGATCAAATCGGACACTGAAAATGCACCTTCTTTCCCGATGACAACATCCTTATCTCCAGACCCATCCAGGCGAAAGCCTGGGACGTAACGTAAGGACAGAAGGCGGCACACGTCCCATACGGCAAATCTGAGGCCGTCAACCTTAGAACTTTGTCCCAATGAGACTGGAGCTTCGTGCAGGGACGTCTCCTGTCAGTGTAGCTGCAGCGAGGGCCGGGGTGACGAGATCACTGTCAGCCTTTCCCTCGCCAGAGACGTTCGTCTCCTTAGAACTTTGAACTGGTGGCTGCAGGCTGCCTGGACTCGTGTCGTCCTGCTTCCTTCAACACGGGTGCGTGCACTAGCTCTGGCACGCGCGGTGCCTGTCCTGTTCCGTTTCCCAATCAGCTTTCTGCTTTACACGCCAGGAACAGAGAGGGATAGCCAACATGAAAACAAGTGAAGGTGCCTCTCTTCTTGCCTCGTGCGTGCATCTCTGAGTCTGACCATGATTTGCCTCCATTCTTGACAGCTGAGTCGGAAAAATAATGCTGTATATGTCGCCCTAATGCCTTGCAGGATTCAGCAAGCAGGACGCGAATTAGGGAGATCTGATGTGCGTGCGTGCGTATAGGATGTACATGGCTTGAGGACCTCAGGATACGTAACTGTCTCCAACGCCGAGACGCAGACGCAAAATACGTCCCCAACAGTGCTTTGCGTAGCTGAAAACATCCTCCAACGGTTCACCCAAACCCGTGACCCATTTTGCCTGCCGCACCGATCGATACGCAAAAAGCATCGTCTCTCCTCGCTACGCAAATCGTCCGCGCTCGCTCGCGTCGGCCAGGATCCCGTCCTGCTCCCCCGCAAGGAACGCCGCCCGGCCGGCTCCACCGGTCCCAGCAGCCGGCGACGGCGACCTGCATCTCGGCTAGGCACTCCCCCTAGCCGAAGGCGTGCGGGTGTCGAATCGCGCGGCACCGCGGAGTCGCCGCCTCCGCTTCTCCGTCTCCTCCGCCGCGCCGCCCACTCCTGCAGCGAGGTGCGCCTGGGCCGGCCCAGCATCGCAGGAGATCCGGCGGATTAGCTGCACATCGCGTCCTTCCGTGGCTGCTTTGCGGTGCGGCGAACTGAGATCCAGTTCGTCACGGTAGCTGCTTCTCCCTCCCGTCCTGTGGGCGCCGTGGAGTCAAGGGAGCTCCAGGACAGACTGCGGCAATCAGGCTTGCTGCTGGTTGCATCCTGGCCTCCATCCGCATGCTCCACCACCAAAGCACCAAGCCACCAACAGCTTGCGAAAGCAAGGAGATGGCAAACTAGTCCATCGAAACAAAGGAGTGGTATAGAATCTTCTATCCCCATCCCAAACAGCTCGGTCGGACTACGGCACCGGAGGAGAGGGAGATTTTTTGCATTTGCTGTTGGAGAGGAGAGGCTGTGGTTGCGGTATCTTTTCACTATGCATCACCTAAATTTTGATATGGACGTTTGATTTGGGTCTTTCTCGTTGGAGATAGCCTGAGGGCGTTCCCAACCAGCGGCCAGTTTAGTTCCAAAATTTTTGGTAAAATGGGCACTGTAATATTTTCGTTGTTATTTGGCAAATAGTGTCTAATCATAATCTAATTAGGCTTAAAAGATTCGTCTCGTGGATTTCGTCTAAACTGTATAATTAGTTTTATTTTTTTATTTATATTTAATACTTCATGCATACGTCTAAAGATTCGATATGATGGAGAATGTAAAAAATTTTGCAAAATTTTTAGGAACTAAACTGGGCCCAGGGATCAAATAGTAGTCTAGATAAATTGCTATTGGTCAGAACAAGGACGGGAATACTAGCTAGTCTCGCACGTTTTTCCACGAAATCTCTATCACAGCATTCACGGGCTCTGCACTGTCACGTTCATTTTTTATTGTTTCTGCAGGACACGTAGCTAGCGATTTGTACGCTGTTGTTGTGGACGCCCTAGCGAGTGGACGCCCTAGCGACGGTCCAGTTTGGTTGGCAAGTTCGTATCGTTGTTGGTTCATTTATATAAAAAAGAAATATTATTGGCTGACTTGTGTGAACAGTATTTATATGAGGGGGCTGGCCAGCCTAGCCAGCCAGTCCGCCCCAGCCGATCGGGGCCAGTAATTTTCTACCATATTTTTCTCTTACAGTAAAACAGCTTCAGCCGATTTATTAGCCGAGTTTAATACCGGTCGAATAGACCTTTTCCAATACGGGTAGGTACTAGCTAGGGCCTTGTTTAATTGGCGATTTTTTTTTAGAAATAGTACTGTAGTACTTTCGTTGTTATTTGGTAATTAGTGTCCAATCGTAGTCTAATTAGGCTTAAAAGATTCGTCTCGTGAATTTTGTCTAAACTGTGTAATTAGTTTTATTTTTTATTTATATTTAATGCTTCATACATGCGTCAAAGATTCGATGTGACGGAGAATCTTAAAAAATTTTGTAAAATTTTGGGAACTAAACAGCAGTACGGGTCCAATCTCTGACGCAACACGAGAGGAAAACCGGGGTGTTTGCAAGACTCTGTAGCTCTGAAAACACCAGTCGGCAGTCGCAATGACGAGCTGGTCCGCGTTCGCGATCCGACGGAATCGATGTGAAAACAATGGCGTTGGCGAGCGACCGCAAATCCTCAAGCAAAGACAGGGCCAGGCAATCAGGCATCCTTTAAACTATTTGCAAATGGACAAGCCTGCAAGTTTTTTAAACGCATGCAAGGTTTTTCCATGTCCGTTTCCCCGGCGAGTAGCTTTCGTTGACGCCAGCGATGCCGCCCCGTTGAAGTTGAAGCGGCTAGGGAGCCACAGCCAGAGCCAGCCCATACGCAGACACAGGTCACTGTTCCTAGTCTACTGCACGAGCTTACTCCTTCAGTTGGCTTCGCTGAAAAACTAAGATGAAAAGTACTGTTCGTTGATTTGTTATGGAAGAAAAAAAATACTATACCATTGTTGTGCTTTGTTCACCGTACATGCTTCGGTTAGGAGTTTGCGGAAAAATTCTTGTCGTTTGTGAGGCTGTGACAGCCGTTTTGATTTTCGCTCCAGGTGTCAATTTGGAAGTGGACACCGCGAAAACGGACGGACGATGGCTCCGTTCGCTTGGTTGAAAAACAAGCCAAAGCTAAAATATTATGAGAGAAACACTGTTCTGACTGAAAAAAAGAAGCCGAATAAACCAGCTTTTAAGGTAAGCCAAACGGGGCGATACGCATTTCCAGGATTCATGGACACTAGTACAATTCACGCGCCCTTGCACGCGTTGGTTAAAACACATGATATATGAGCGTCACATAACGAAAATAGCCAGTATCTAAAATGGCTTGTCAACACATCGTTAGTTAACTACATTATCTGAGAAGCGCTATGGCATAGAACAAAGATAAGTAACGTGCACTTACAAACGACTCTGCTTATTGGTACAACACATATCGGAAATAGGTAGTGCCAGGTATGTGGACACATGATGCGGCTATAGTTACATTATTTAATAAGCATTTTGCAAAAGTTATTAGCTAAGTAGAAGCTGGGGCCGAATAGCAAAGCCTTCCTTCTAGCGGGTATAGCTTTGTCGCCGATGAAGTATGCTGCTTTGGTTCCAGATCTATAGCAATGAGAATACCATTATGAGTGCAGTGAATATAATATGCAATGCCTAAATCAGCGAAAGTAATAAATTAAGAGAAGCAGGCTGAGGAAAAAGGCAACAAGATTTTCAAATTGTGCCAAAGATCTGTAAAATACTATGCTTTGGGCGAGAAGACAAAGCTGTGAAGAATCGTTTGGATGGGCGAGATAAAATGCTCGGATGCATGTTTCTTGCTAAAAAAGATAGGTATTTTCTTGTAGTTTAAAGAATGGAGGCGGCAAAACAGTACATGTTGCCAGTAGAAGGTAAATATGAAGGCACAGGCAATGGCAGTCAAGCATGAACCATGATAGGTAAGGTTTACCTATTTTGGCTGACGTCCTGAAGAAGTTCGCCGTCCACTGCTCTTATCTTGCTGTTTAGGATTTTCTTTCGTTCATCTACATAGTGCAGAATTGTTATGAGCATCCAGCAATGTCAAAAGAAAATAGCAAAACACCTTAGGCATAATTATTAAGGTATCGTTGCCCCCTTCTTTTCTGCTCTTTGAATTTGTCAACCTGCTAATTTCATTGCAGCTGCAACTAATGAGGGATCCAATAGCATAGTTAACCATTCAAAGGGCATAGACACACCTGTACTTGCTATCAGCAGCTACCGAAAGTCCAAAACAAATACTTTTTTTTTTGTCTCGTAGCATCGAAAAACTAAACTAATATCGAAATGATTGTTTCAGTCTTCATTTATTAGTTTCACTCTACAAAGATAATGGAATGAAAGCATGGTGATCACGAAAATAAACATGAAACTTTGGAGTCCTGTAGTTAAAAATTGTGTATTGATACGTACTAACTGAACAAATTTATTCATTTCATACTTATCTCCAAACACTTCTGACCAATATCATTGTACACATGAGAATGATTGGAGATGGCAAGAGCCTAGGCCAAAACTTGAACAATTTGGACCGAAGTGCACGCATCATCTTTGTTGATGTAATAAGATTGTAATTTTAAAAGACAACAAAGATAGGTATCATATACATACCAAAATGCTTCGGCTATGTCTAATTGAACTGTACGTCTGTACCACTGTAGCACAGGCCCAGATTGGAAGCTTCATTATTTCAATATATTATTCCACTCTAGTTAGGTAAAAAATAAGAGCATCATTAGCAACCTAAATCATTTTGTGAAACCTATCTGGTGGTTGACGGAAAGAATTCAAAGGAAAAAACACATCTAAAGAGTACTTTGGCAACATTTTTGAAAGTCGGCATATTAGTTTTTTTAGTATGATAGGTCTCATGGAAGTCTATAAATAACCATATTCAAATTTGATCGACGCACCAAAACAGAGCAAACTGAATAATAAAGAAAAAAATGGAAAGCATATCTTTTTTTTTTACCTTCACAGGTCTAGAAACCTTGAGGCCAAGTGATCGGTGATACGATGTTCCACTTCTTTAGCATTTGAATAGATAGAGTTTTTTACGAACTTTCACAGAAAAGATAAACAATTATGTCAAAGGAAGAGATAACTGATAGCTCTAGAACCTACAGATAATAGAGCAGCAGAACCCTAGCGCTCACAAGGCTACGCTTCACAGGGTAACCAACCCCTTTAAAGTAACAGAAAATGACCATAACATTTAACCATTTTTCTGAACTGCACTACTAAAATCCCTATAGCTCAGCAAAGCTTCTTTCTCTATCTTAAGACCTAAGAGCTAAATAGTTAAGTTGAGAGGCAAACTGTACATGAGCTATAGAAATTACAGCAGAAACTGCTAAAATGGCAACATTAGACAATGGCACACATCAATCTGTTTCCTTTGGTAATTTTTGAAGACTGACTAAATAAATTCAGCACCAATTTTGGAGACCAGATTGTGTAAATATAGCATCAACTCTGTGTGTCCTACCGTCTTTATCATTTACAACACCAGAAAAAGTTTTGAGGAAACAACCATGTCCGTTGAGTCCGTAGATACAGAGGTTGACTTTTTGTTGATAGCACAAATGTCTACAATAAGTTAGCAAAGCATGCACATTTACATTGACAACAACAAAGCTTAGAAAAGATTACATTCAACAATAGAACAAAAAATGCACCTCATCTACATTTTTAAGTTATGACCATGAAAGGTATTACCTATGAGATGAAAAGTTTGTGACAACGGCCGGATCCTTCCAACTTTCACATAGCTTCTTTTGAGTTTCTGTATAAAATTGGAACTATTCTTATGTTAGCAATGGGAAAATGATCATATCAATTTTCGATAATTTTAAGTTAATAAAAATGTCGGTGTTAGCAATGGAGACACTGGCATTACATAATCCTAGGACTTATATTAGGCTGTAAAATAGACACCAAGAACATGTAAAGATATATGAGGGACCTTATATTTTGTGAACTGATATTGTGACCATGCAACTTGTAGCAGAAGCGAACATGATGTTGAAATTTTCTCGGTAGTTGGATCCTTCCTGTTTTCACATAACCTCTTTTGACTTGCTGCACAAAATTGGAACTATGCCTATGTTCGCATCGATGTAATAATCGTATCAACATTCAGTAATTTTAAGCAGATAAAAGTCTAGGGACTACGAAATTGGCATGACATAACCTCAGGAATTATTTTAGGCTGTAAAATAGACACCGAAAATATGTAAAGATATATCAGGGACCTTACATTTTGCTAATGATACGGTGCCACTGCAACTTCTAGCAGAAGCGAATATGCATAATAGGCTATATGTATTTACGTAGAAAAAAACTCCCCCCAAAATAATCCAGTCCCTGTGAAAAGAAACATAAATGGGTGGAGACGATGCGATTATACCTCTCCTCAATCAAGAACGGACGAAAATCCAAGAAAAGATCCTCACTTCCTGAATCCACCGAACCATCGTGTCCTGCAGAGTCCCGAGCCTTTGAAAAATAGATTGAATGGAGATTCAACACCGACGAAACAATACACAAAAAAACAAATCTTCACCACAAATCTGTAACCAAGAGATTCTAGGTACAGACGGAGAGGATACATGTTGTTTCTTTGGTTTGCTGAAGTTGAGTATCAGGCAGTAATTAACAAATAACAAGGCTGTTCAATTTTTGGCTATAACAGTCATTACAAATGTAGATAATAGGAATCATGCATATGTTGATGCTAGCAATAAGATCAGCAACACCACCTCTATCTCCAGCAGGCATACCGTCAACTTCATCCATGATTAGTACAACTCTAGGATTTATTGACCTATGGAATTGTTGCCCACTTAATATAAAATAATCAAAATACAAAGCCAAAAGAATTTAAGACTCATGCTGCAACACCAACCACTTGTCACTATAATTCAGAGTTGTGTTGCTAATAGAGTCGTTGATAAACTCTTTTGCCCACAACACTTGGTTCGACAGAAGAAAATGAAGCATTAATAACATATTAACATGAGAAATGCAAAATCTGAAACAAAAAATAAGTGACAGTGAGTTGATTCTCCAGAGGATGCGAGCATAATAGCAGGATCTAGTTAATATCCACAATATGAATAGAAGAGTCATGTCTCAGATAATCAGATCCAAGCAACTATAAGCATGACAAAATTATGTATTAGGTTGTGTTAAGCAGGACTCCATGACCTGCTATCCAACTATAGAATCCATAGGAGTTTGGAGCTCTTGTCTATCTTATTTTTCAACTTTAGCTCGAGTGTTGTTTCTCTGTGATTTCTAAAGGTTTTTAGGATTGTTGTTGCTTTGATGTTTGTGTACAGGACTGCAGGACCCTTTTAAAAGCTTTATTTTTTAGATCAGATCCTCTAAAATATGCATTAGCTGAAATCATACACCAAAAAAACAAAGGCTAGGCAAGTGGTGGGGTTTAAGGTAACTAGATGTAGCTCACTGTCACAGCATCAAGTCAGACCTCATCCCAATGTTAAGATGGACTGACGATATAAACAGGATGGTGGCAAATATTTCGCAACCATGATATCAATAAGGATTAGGCATTTCAGCAGAAAGACGTGTAGATACCCTAAAAAAGGCTTCTAATTTTTCTCAGATACTATAATTATTTATAAGTCAGTCAAGATAGTTTCTTAGGTCCAAACCATGCATAGATATTTGAAAAGTAAATTGCAAAGGTCACATAGCTGGTTATGCCTAAATTAATACTCAATAGGCTTTACATAGAGATAGCTCACAGATGATCAAAAAGACTGCCCTAAGACATGTACTCATAAACTAGTGCCAAATGATCTTTCTCCTAGCAGTAACTAATCGAAGACACTAGATTCTTTTGATGCACCTTTGTCAAGCTCTGGACCTATGTAACAAGGTACAGAACATATTTTTTTGGTTAAATTGATAATATGCTTTTTCTGGGCCACTGAAATTTGATACCTCAGCTAAAAATTGATCAAGCCCATGTGGTGATGATTTAGAACGCATCCTGACAGCAACCTCTGTGCTGTCTCCCAAGAGATTTCCAACGTCACACCATTCCGTCGAGCATCACCATCCATTGAAGAACAATATGAATCCAAGAAAAAAGAATTAGGGTCATATAATAAATTGAATCCAGAATTAAGAACAGGGGAGCATCATCCTTCAAACCTGACTTTGTAAAGAGTAAATCTAGCAAAATTTAGAGCAGCACCACCATGGATGGCTCACAGGCACACCCCAAATCAAAGTTGCTGCACAAAAAAAGCAAGCGGTGGCATCCAGGGTCACACAATGGCCAGAATCTAGGCACCTAGGTTCCTAGAACCCTCGAGCTGGGGCTGCCCGCGCCCGTCCGGTAGCGTTGGAGCTTGCCGGCGTAGGGGCGCCAGTGCGGCGCGACACAGTTTGGCCCGCGCGCTGCGCTGGGGCATGGCCGGGTTGCCTCCGCCGCCGCCGCCCGCGCATAACCCTAGGTAGGCATCGTGGCCGCGCCGTGTACCAGCCACTCAGGCCGATGTGTTGCCCAGGACGGTTGACGCATGGTGCCGCTGCGACCCGCTGCACCGGTGCAGCACCCCGGCGGGTGCTGCCATTGCACAGCCCCTGCGACGCGAGGAGGGAGGGGCTTGGAGGAGGAGGAGGAGGGTGGCCGTCCGCCGAGATCGACAGGGAGAGGGAGGGAGAGAGGAAGGGACGACGGGGCGAAGGCGGCAGAGGCGTGGGTCGTGTGAGGAAGGGGCGCGGCCTCGGGAGAGACCGAGAGAGGGAGACAAAGGGAGAGTTTTTTTTGTGATCTGGGACGAGGAGGGGGCTGCGCACTGTAGCAATAGGATGGAGTGAATATGGAGTGTCGATCGCAGAATCAAACGGCTGAAGGATTTCAGGGTGACATGGCCCATCTGGTCTGCCAGGGTTAACCATAGGGCTATAGAGTTGAATGATGATGTTCGGCGTAGTGCATGATGATGCAGAGGGATCGACAGTACATGCACATGGCAGGTGGCATTACCATGGATCAAGCATTTTACAGAGCATGGAACAACAACAACAACAATATATAATATATAAATCTAGCGGCCAAACTAGGCAACATGCCTTTTGCGGCTTTGCTTTTTCACATGGACCTCGATCTCGAAACTATCTTTCCAGTATGAAAAAGTATACGCAAATCCAAATTTGTCCATAAAAATTATTCATTTTTGGCAAAAGTCTATTTTTTTGTGAATTGCAAAAGTCTATTTATTTGAGAACTTATACTTACACACACTTTTATTTGGGTGATATACTAAAGGCATTGGGTACAATATCATCCGTTTGTCTAGCGATATTGTTTAAATAAGATTATTTTTTTTCTCAAATGTGAGTTTTCTAACCATTTATTCTTCAAATTTTTCACTTAGCGATATTGTTTAAATAAGAATATTGTTTCCTCAAAGGTGAGTTTCTCATGTTGAAGCTATAGGATCACTAGGATCATAGATCTAGCCGGTAGAGTGATTCTATTCGGGATAAAAGACGCAGTATATCCTAATACATGTAGAACTAGAGAGAGACAGAGAGGGAAGGGAGAAGGTGTTGAACCTGACACTGCAGAGGGGAGGGTTCAGAGGACGCCGTCACGTTCGTCGATGTAGTCTGCGCACGGGCAGCGATGGTCGGTGACGAGGGCGGTGAAGACGTCGACGTCGACGTCGATGGAGCGGGCGGCGCGGCTGGTGCCTTTCCGTCGCTGGCTGCGCCCCTCTCTAGATCGGGTTAGGGTTTTGGTGTCGGTGGGGAGCTCGGCTCAGGCAAACCTCGTGATAAGAGCCGCTGGCCCCCACCTCTTTTTATAGCGCAGTGTGACAGGCGCCCTCCAGCCATGGTGGGCTGGGCGTCCCCGATCAGGACGCGAATCAAAAGCTCAACTAGGGCCGTTGGGTCCAGTTAGGATTAGAGATCAATCTAACATCTCAATCACTTATCTTCCCATGTCTTCCATTACGAAGAATCCAAAATGGTGAAAATTATGTTTCGCATCTTGAGATAAAAGGTTAGAGCAAAGATATTTGTTCCAAATTATTTGTTGTCATGT
This sequence comes from Miscanthus floridulus, assembly GCF_019320115.1. Lineage (NCBI taxonomy): Eukaryota > Viridiplantae > Streptophyta > Magnoliopsida > Poales > Poaceae > Miscanthus > Miscanthus floridulus. The sequence goes on along the minus strand of NC_089581.1, from coordinate 164,885,116 downwards.
CCCATATGATGTATGTGACTTAAAACCAGTTGCTTATAAGTGCAATATTTTTATGAGCCGCATTATCTTTTGACTGACACTTTGCCCAAAAACCCTAGAGCCAAAGTAGACTTACTGCTTCGAAGCCCCTCTTTGAATAGCAAAAAAAAAAGGCATCATGTATATTGGTAGACTACTAAAAACGGAATTTACTGATGTTAAACGTCTCTTTGTTGACAGATGTTTTGCTAAACTTTTCTCAAATCGATCCCCCCCCCCCCCCCCCCCCCCCCCCCCCCCCTAATCCCACTTATCAGCTTCGTTCCTAAAGTGAATCAGAATACCTAAATATGTCATAAGGAATTCTCCAAGTCTACATTCAAAAGGTTGAGTATATTGCTCTGGGCATCACCAAACCTGCTGCCCCTTGCACAAAGGACGGCAAGAAGAATGATCCTAGACCACAAGTCAAGTGTTGATCGTCACAGCATTTTTCTACTGAAGAAATGGCAATATATAGATAGGCAGGGAGCGTAGCATTCTTTCAAACGAAGACCGGCCGGCCATAAGTAGTGCGTGAGAAGGGACAGTGGCACCGGGCACAGCAAGTGGTCCCGAGAGCTACATCCCACTCTCCACTCCACCAGTGCGTCTCTTCCGTCTTCGCCATGTCCAAGCAGCACGGCGCCTCCGACGACGGCGGCATCCCCGCCGCCGAGGCGCCGGCAAAGCGCCCGCCCCTTAACAAGTACGCCCTCGCCTGCGCCGTCCTCGCTTCCATGAACTCCATCCTCCTCGGCTACGGTACGTGCACGCATGACATGACGCATACAATTCCATGCTCTCGTTGCCATATGCACCACGTACGTGCACAGCCAATCTATTACGTACTCAGGTTCTGATCCTCCTTTTTTCTGTATGTATGTATGCAGATGTGTCGGTGATGAGCGGAGCGCAGCTATTCATGAAGCAGGACCTCAAGATCACGGACACGGAGATCGAGGTCCTCGCCGGCATCATCAACATCTTCTCGCTCGTCGGCTCGCTCGCGGCGGGCCGGACGTCCGACTGGATCGGCCGGCGGTACACCATGGTGCTGGCGGCGGCCATCTTCTTCGCGGGCGCGCTCATCATGGGCCTCGCCCCGAGCTACGGGATCCTCATGCTGGGCCGCTTCGTGGCGGGCGTCGGCGTCGGGTACGCGCTCATGATCGCGCCCGTGTACACGGCCGAGGTCGCGCCCACGTCGGCGCGCGGCCTGCTCACGTCCTTCCCGGAGGTGTTCATCAATACGGGGGTGCTCCTCGGGTACGTCTCCAACTACGCCTTCCACGGCCTCCCCGTGCACCTCAGCTGGCGCGTCATGTTCCTCGTCGGCGCCGTCCCGCCGCTCTTCCTCGCTCTGGGCGTCCTCGCCATGCCGGAGTCGCCGCGGTGGCTCGTCATGCAGGGGCGCATCGGCGACGCGCGCCGCGTGCTGGCCAAGACCTCCGACTCCCCCGCCGAGGCCGAGGAGCGGCTTGCCGACATCAAGAAGGCCATCGGCATCCCGGACGGCGTCGGCGACAACGACGACGACGACGTGGTAGTCGTCGCCCGCAGGAGCAAGCAGGGCAGCCACGGCGAAGGGGTGTGGAGGGACCTCCTCATCCGCCCGACGCCGCCCGTCCGCCGCATACTGATCGCCTGCCTCGGCCTCCAGTTCTTCCAGCAGGCCTCCGGCATCGACTCAGTGGTGCTGTACAGCCCGCGGGTGTTCGAGAAGGCCGGGCTCAGGTCGGACAACAACTCCCTGGGCGCCACCATGGCGGTGGGCGCGTCCAAGACGCTGTTCATCCTGGTGGCCACGTTCTTCCTCGACCGCGTAGGGCGGAGGCCGCTGCTGCTCACGAGCGCGGGCGGGATGGTGGTGTCGCTGGTGACGCTGGCCTCGGCGCTGCACGCCATCGACCGGCTCCCCGAGGGCCAGGCGACGCCGCTGGCGGGCGTGAGCATCGCAGCGGTGCTCACGTTCGTGGCGTCCTTCTCCATCGGCATGGGTCCCATCGCGTGGGTGTACAGCTCGGAGATCTTCCCGCTGCGGCTCCGCGCGCAGGGCTGCGCACTCGGCACGGCGATGAACCGGATCATGAGCGGCGCCATCACCATGTCCTTCATCTCGCTCTACAAGGCCATCACCTTGGCCGGGAGCTTCTACTTGTATGCCGGCATCGCTGCTGCCGGCTGGATCTTCATGTTCTTCTTCCTGCCGGAGACGAGGGGCAGGAGCCTGGAGGACACCGAGAAGCTCTTTGGCGGTGGCGAGGACAAGGAAGACGGACACGATGTGCACAAGAAGTCCACTGAGTTGAGTAGTAGCCAACAGTGACCTGATCTGCTAGTACGTACGCACGCTAGTATAAGCCCTTGTTTAGTTAAAAAAAAACAAACTTGGTCACTATGCAAAAAAAAGATTCTCCGTCACATTAAATTTGCGGTATATATATGGAGTACTAAATGTTGACGAAATCAAAAACTAATTGTACAGTTTGGTTGTACTTTGCGAGACGAACGTTTTGAGCCTAATTAATCAACGATTGGATAATTATTACCAAATACAAACGAAAGCTACAGTCGCTACAGTGCCGGTGAATTCCAGAACGCGCCCTAACACGAACTGTTGAGTTGGGAATGTGGTCGGATTTGTCAATTTGCAACAGTGACATGATCTGCTAGTACGTCCGCATGCACAAACTGACATATCCTGTCATGAAATATGGTCGGCAGTCTACCTAGGGGTATGCTTAAGGTAGTAGATTATCGACAGACAGGTGCGTAAGCTACGAACGAGATGGTGACGCAAGACAGACACGAGGTTTTATCCAGGTTCGGCCGCCGTTAAGGCGTAATACCTACGTCCTATGTCTGATTGTATTGCTGTATGTAAATGAGATCTGATAGATCCTATCCGCTAGGAACCCGTACCTCTCCTTATATACTTTGGAGGAGGTAGGGTTACAAGTAAAGTAGCCTATTTGGTACTATACAATGCCTCGCGGTGCACGCCGAGCAGCGCCGTGTACGCCTTGATCTTGTGGGTTGGGCCACCTCCGATGGTGCGGCCCATGTCTTAGGGGGTCATACCCCCACAGCTAGTCCCCGAGCCTGACAGTAGGTGACGCAGTCACGTGGTGCCAGGGCAATAAAGTAGAAGACCAGCCGAGCAGGTAGCCAGTCCCCGGGCGTAGCCTTAAGATGAGAACAAGCACATACACCGTAAGGTGAAGTGTGCCCACTTAGTCCCGGGCCTGCTGAAAGATGAAGAATAAATCTTGTAGCAGGGTCAAAGAAGTCTGAAAGCTTGCCGACGTCGTCTGACATGCGCGTATCAAGACCCCAGACGTGCTGCCCAAGATCAGCACCTTGATCCGAACAGCTTGGAGCAGCTTGATTGCACACCGACGAGACGTAGAAGGATCCGAGCACTGAGGAGTCCCCGACATCGCTGGCGATGACCGAGCACCGAGGAGTCCCCGGTGTCGCTGGCGATGACCGAGCACCAAGGAGCGAGGAGTCCCCGACGTCGCTGGCGATGTCCGAGCACCGAGGAACGAGGAGTCCCCGGCGTCACTGACAATGACCGAGCACCGAGGAGCGAGGAGTCCCCGGCGTAGGCGGCGAGGTCCGAGCACCGAGGAGTCCCTGGCGTAGGCGGCGACTGACCAAGCACCGAGGAGCGAGGAGTCCCCGGTGTCGCTGGCGATGACCGAGCACCGAGGAGCGAGGAGTCCCCGTCGTCGCAGGCGATGACCGAGCACCGAGGAGCGAGGAGTCCCCGGCGTCGCTGGCGATGTCCGAGCATCGAGGAGCGAGAAGTCCCCGGCATAGGCGGCGATGTCCGAGCACCGAGGAACGAGGAGTCCTCGGCGTCGCTGGAAATGACCGAGCACCGAGGAGCGAGGAGTCCCCGACATAGGCGGCGAGGTCCGAGCACCGAGGAGTCCCCGGCGTAGGCGGCGACTGACCGAGCACCGAGGAGCGAGGAGTCCCCGGCGTCGCTGGCGATGACCGAGCACCGAGGAGCGAGGAGTCCCCGGCATCACAGGCGATGACCGAGCACCGAGGAGCGAGGAGTCCCCGGCGTCACTGGCGATGTCCGAGCACCGAGGAGTGAGGAGTCCCCGGCGTCGGTGGCGGTGACCGAGCACCGAGGAGCGAGGAGTCCCCGGCGTAGGCGACGATGTCCGAGCACCGAGGAGCGAAGAGTCCCCGGCGTCGCTGGCGATGTCCGAGCACCGAGGAGCGAAGAGTCCCCGACATAGGCGGCGATGTCCGAGCACCGAGGAACGAGGAGTCCCCGGCGTCGCTGGAAATGACCGAGCACCGAGGAGCGAGGAGTCCCCGACATAGGCGGCGAGGTCCGAGCACCGAGGAGTCCCCGGCGTAGGCGGCGACTGACCGAGCACCGAGGAGCGAGAAGTCCCCGGCGTCGCTGGCGATGACCGAGCACCGAGGAGCGAGGAGTCCCCGGCATCACAGGCGATGACCGAGCACCGAGGAGCGAGGAGTCCCCGGCGTCGCTGGCGATGTCCGAGCACCGAGGAGTGAGGAGTCCCCGGCGTCGGTGGCGGTGACCGAGCACCGAGGAGCGAGGAGTCCCCGGCGTAGGCGACGATGTCCGAGCACCGAGGAGCGAAGAGTCCCCGGTGCCGCTGGCGATGACCGAGCACCGAGGAGCGAGGAATCCCCGACGTCGCTGGCGATGTCTGAGCACCGAGGAGCGAGGAGTCCCCGGCAGCGATGACCGAGCACCGAGGAGCGAGGAGTCCCCGGCGTAGGCAGCGATGTCCGAGCACCGAGGAGCGAGGAGTCCCCGACGTCGCTAGCGATAACCGAGCATCGAGGAGCGAGGAGTCCCCGGCGTCGCTGGCGATGACTGAGCACCGAGGAGCGAGGAGTCCCCGACGTAGGCGGCAATGTCCGAGCACCGAGGAGTGCTCGACATAGGCGGCGAGGTCCGAGCACCGAGGAGTCCTCGGCGTAGGCAGTGAGGTCCGAGCACCGAGGAGTCCTCGGCGTAGACGGCGAGGTCCCAACACCGACGTAGCTGACGACGTCCGTGCGGTGAAGTGTGCCCACTTAGTCCTCGAGCACGAAGAATCCGAGGGCCGAGGAGTAACCGACGTAGCTGACGATGAAGCACGAGCGACGAACAGCCTGGTCAACTAGTCGGCGACGAAGTGAACATTGAGTAGAAGCGACCGGCAAACAGTTCGATCAACTGGTCGGCGACGGAGTCCATGAACCAAGCGGTCCGACCAGTTGATCGGTGGAGAAGCCCGAGCACCAGGTGGTCTAATCACCTGGACGATGATCCTGCAATGCAAACATGTAGAACGGGTAGTACATGACGCACAAATAAATAAACTCCAGAGAAAATTCAGTAATGGTGATGAAACGGCGTATGCAGTTCGACGATCAATTGGTGTGAAAATATATTTATGTTTAATATAAACCGCCTGAACAGTTAGTATGTAGCTGAGTCTCCAGTCCTAGCTAGCCCATAGTCCATAACGTCAAGCGCGGAGCCCGTGCATGTAACACCCTAAAATTTGAATTTTTTAATAGTAAATTTGATTTGAATATGCAATTATATGTGCATTTCAAATTTAGGAAATAATATTTCTTTTATGAAATTAAAAGAAAATACAAGAATAGAAACATGTGATGCATTTATGCTATTGTGTATTTATTTCTGTGACGGGTGTTTTATCCAAATGCTAAAAGATTCTAAAAACCTTTTGAAAATGAGTTTGAAAAGTTATTTATAAAAAAGAAAAGGAAATTTCCTTCCATTCCTCCCCTTCCTCTCATTCGGCCCATGGCCATTTTTTTTCCCGCGGCCCAGCACCGCAGCCAGCGCCCCAGCCCACCCTTTCTCCGCACCGGCCCAGCCGCGCCAGCCTAGCCGCGCGCACCTGCGCCGGCCCAGCCGCGCCAGCCCAGCCGCGCGCACCGTGCCGGCCCAGCCTCGCCGCACCAGGCAACTGCCGCGCCCAGCAGCTGACGCCCGGGCCCCACCTGTCGGCGCCGTCCCCTACCCCGCGCGGCTCGGCAACCGCCCGCTCCTGGCGCTGCAGCAACCGCCGCCACGACGCGCGTCGTGTGCGCATCCTCCCGTTGCCCTCGGCCTCGTTAAAAGGCAGCCGAGCCCCCCCCCCTCGCGCGCCCCCTGCTGCCCCCGCTCCGTTTTCGCCTCGTCCCGGCCGCAACTGCCACACGGAGGAGCCCCGCCGACCTTCGACCTCGCCGTCCGCGTCGCCGTCGTCTCCGAGCCGTCTCCACCTCCGATTCTCGCCTGTGGTGAGCTCACCGTGGCCCCCTCTCTCTCCCTATGCATTTCATTTTGCGTTTCGTGGTTTGTATCGCCCAATCCGCGAGCGCCGTGAGCTCCATGCCGCCGGCCATGGCGCCCGCGCCCCGGCTTTCCCCTCCGGCCGTCTTCTCGGCATGGCCACGAACCCCCTTACCCCCCCGATCTCACGGGTGTCCTCGGTGATCTTTTTGGTGGACCGTAGGCCCCTTACCGAGCTCGCCGGCGTGATCTTTGCCTGCCGGACCATGGCAAGCCTCGCCGGCGTCACTGTTCCGGCCGGCCGAAACCCCCCAGGCTAATCCGAACCGTCCATCGCGAGATCTACGGCCGGAAATAGAAGATACCCCTTCGGGGGTAAATTTGCTAAAGAGTCCCTGGATCTTTCTAAGTCCTAACCCGCCGTCCTTAGCGTATTTCCCCGAATGCGCAATCCTGTTTAGAAAGCGTAAACCTCACTGTTTAAGTCAAAAGTACGCTTTCAGTATTTACAGAAATGCCATTCGAACTGTTTCGCTTATAGAATTGTCGTTTTAACTCCGAATTGATCCATTCAAATCGCGTTAGCTTCGTAATTTCATAAGCTACATGTTGGAGCTACTGTTAGTCAAGTTTGGAACTTTTTAATTTCATGATTAGAATTAATTAAATATAGGGCTATTGGAAAAACCCGTTTTAATCATAACTTTCGCATTTTAGCTCCGTTTTTCGTGAACTTCGCGTTGACGTGATCGTAGCGAAACTGTAGATTAGTTTTACAAACATTTTATTTTGATTTCAATACTGTTGGTGTACTGTTCTAATGATAGGAGTGTTTGCTTTGCATGAATGCTTTTGGAATGTTGTATGTTGCCGTGTTGGTCGCGTTCAGACGGTGAGGAAAACATTGGAGACCAAGAACTCTTCGACGACCTAGCAGGACCAGCACGAGTTTGTGAACCAAGGCAAGTATAACATGGGCCTTCCTTGATGTCCTATTTCACTTTAATCAATTACTCATTTGCATGTGTCTAATTTTGATAACCGTAAGGACATCCTAGTGATTGTTATCCTGTTCCTTGTCTCCTATGGGTTAAATGCATATGGGTAGATTGCTAGTGCTCTAACTGAACTTGATATACATATAGATGAATGATACTATGGAACAAAGTGAGTAACATGAATTATAACAACTGTTCCATAGGGCGAGAGTGCAAATGACCTTTGTTCATGTTGCTTCCCGGCCCTCCATAAGGACTTATCTGTCGGCAAAAGCTGGGACTGACAGTGCAACCGGGAGAGTCATATGGCTCTGACTTTAGCTCAGTAATAGGACCTTTCCTAGCTGGTTAGAGGTTACCTTTTTTGGCGCAAATGGGGCTTGCCACTTTGGGTATAGGGCTGCCTCTGTTCCTATGAGTATAGCCGCGATGGATTTGTGCCATAGGAAAGGGGGGTCCCTACATCTGCCTGCCAAGGAAACCTAGCGGCCCTAACTTGTTAGGGAAACCTATGAAATGGCTTCATAGTGTACCCTGCCCGCTCACCTTGGTAGTGACATGGGAGTAATTAACCCGGGCGTATGGGGATCACGACTCGCGGTGAATGTGCACCACCTCTGCAGAGGGTAACAAACTGTTATAACAGCCGTGCTCACGGTTACGAGCGGCCCGGAAAACTCACAGAATAACTGGTTAATTGTTGATGATCATTTAAAGTTGTTCAATGATGATATATGGTACACCTGACCCCGATATTTGTTCTTATGGGAATTAAATGGGAGCTTAAGCATAACTTGATAATACTTGAGAATAAAAGTTTGACCTATTAAAAATGCTAACTGCAGTAAACCAGAGTCTATCCTTTTTGAGCTTCATAACCCCATGTTAGCTTGCTAAGTACGGAATGTACTTACACTTGTTTATTTTCTTTACTTGGATAAAAATCCCGGATGGGTAACAGATGACAACGGGTATGAGGATTTCCCGGAGGATTATTAGGCTTGTGGTCAACCAGTTGACCTTCCCTGTGATGACGGCCACGAGAGTTCATTCTATTTTTATTATTCCGCTGTGATGTATGAGACTAAGTTCTATTATAACTCTGATGTATGAGACACTGTGATGATACTATTGTAATTTGTCAGCTTGTGTGTGTGATTGATTCCTGGGCACACACGAGTTTAGTGCATTCAATTTTATCCTTAAAATTGGGTGTGACAAATTGGTATCAGAGCCGTGTTGACTGTAGGACGCAAGCCTAGTTAGAAAATGGTCGTTTTAGCAGCTTTGCTCCTCTGGTTTCTTGCTTACTGACTTATCCTTGCTATTTTATTAAAACATTTATGTTTTTCATACCTTAATCTATTATTTAAAATTGTTGATTCTAATTTCTATCTCACTTTAAATCTATAGATGTCTCATAATCCAAAGACTGCTCGACTCAGCACTGCCGGCTATCATGCCATGTTCACCCCGCGTGCCCCACCGGCAGGAGAGGGAGATTGTGATCATCTCCGACGACGTGGAGATGGCTACACCGACGCCTGCACCTACTCCTACACCAGTCGCCGTGCCCGTCTACCCTGTGGTAGCTACACCTGAGGAGTCGACGGCTACTTCTCCTACACCTGCACCCTCCCCAGCTGCCCCCGTGGAGGACGATGCGATTGGCTGGAAGTGCAAGTACTACTTCAAGCCAGCTCCAGAGACAGCCTACTACCACACTCTTCTCACCCACGTGCTGGACGACTACTTCCCCGACTTGCACGCCTCCATCAGCTACCACTGCGCCGAGTACAAGCACCCACTGGAGGCTACCTTCTGGAAGGTAGAGCTGGTGGTCACCGCATGGAATGATATCATCAATGGACATGAGGTGGAGACTGTCCACAGTGCCCCTGCCAGGAGAGCCCATGCTTTGGATGGCATGGAGGATGCAGCACAGAATGCCTACATCCACTACCATGGTCGTCGCTTCGAGGCCATGAGGGAGGATCGTTTCAGGTTCCTTCCTCGAAATGATCATGAGGGTGTTTGGCAGGTTTTGGCTCCACCAGAGAATGACCCAACTCTGGAGGCAACTGGTGCAGCATGTCCACGCTATGCAGGGAGTGGATGATGAGATCAAAGGAGAACTACGTGCATCTCAGAGGGCGCAGAGACGTCTTCAGAAACAAGTGGATGAACTTCGAGCACAGCTGGGACAGCCTTCCATCTACAAGAAGAAGCGCCGTTCCTTCACCATGATTGACACCGCTCCATAGGTGTTAGGTGCCTTGATCTAGATTATCACGTCGTTAGTTCGTGTCCTTATTTAGTCTTGTTGGTCTTGTGAACTTGGTTGATTAGATGTTTGATTTGTGAACTTGGTTGAGTTGGTATTTTGCTTGATTGCTGGAAGTTTGTGGGCATGTCCACAACTTCTTTAGATTGGAACTTTAAATTTAGAATGAAATCTTAATGCAGAAGTATCATTTTACCTTATCTCTGCTGTGCTGATTTCTGGAGCAGCCTGTGTTCTTTATCTGGTAACTCGAAATCTGGGATGATAAAAATTCTGAAATTTGTGTGGTGATGACTAGACCTCTGTATCTCTCAAGTGTCTTTGGAATCACGTCAATAGCTATTCAGGTTTGGGAGATCTAATTGGCACAAGTTGATGTTCCTGCGCTGTCTGGAACTCAGAACAGTTTCGGTTTAACTCTATTTTTGACTATGTGTGAGTTCGAATCTGTAAAAGTGGTCTAAAATGAAAGTTGTAGCTGATGTCCTAGGCTTTCTAACGAATCTTGGTGCACCTCTGTTGGACCTCTGAAACTCGAGTTATAACAGTTTTACTGAACTGCTGAATTTGAGTCTTGCCCAGAAAAATTTCAGCATTGTTTCATATCTCTTGTAAGTTCTCTATAATTGGAAAAAAAAATCTCTAAACTTTGCACATTTGTTGGACAACAGATGGCTGCAAGAGGAGGAAGAGGCAGAGGCCGTGGTCGTGGGCGTGATGCTCTTATGAATCCACCACCGCCACCTGTGACCATGGAGCAGATCTTGGGTATGCAAGCGCAGCTGATGCAAGCTATGATGCAGCGTTTGGACAATGAACCTGCAAGAGGTCCACCGCCTGTCCAGGTTAGAGATAAGCGTGGAGAGTTTATGAAAGGTCGTCCACCGGTGTTCACACATGCCACAGACCCTATGGAGGCCGATGACTGGTTGCGTGCTGTGGAGAAACAACTGAACATAGCACAATGCAACGACCTGGAGAAAGTGTTGTATGCTTCCGGGCAACTCCAAGGAGCTGCTCAGGATTGGTGGGAATCATTCCAGTTTGGACGTCCCAACAATGCTCCTGATATCACTTGGCAGGAATTTAAGGACAGTTTCCGATCATACCATATTCCTGATGGACTAGTGGAACTAAAGCAGGAAGAATTCAGATCTCTCAAGCAAGGATCAATGACTGTGGCGGAATATCGGGACAAGTTCGCACAACTATCTCGCTACTGCTCCTAATGATGTGGCAGATGACAAGGATAAGCAACGCCGTTTCCTCAAGGGACTCTATGATGGACTGCAGCTCCAGCTGATGTCTAATACTTATCCTAACTTCCAGTCTTTGGTGAATCGCGCAATCGTGATTGATGATAAGCGCAAGGAGATGGAAGCTAAGAAGAGAAGGCTCCAAGGGCAAGCTTCTGGAAGCAACACACGCCCACGTGCTTTTCCCCAGCAAGGTTTCCAGCAGAGGAATCAAGGACCAACTCATCAGGGAAACCGTGGTCAGTATCCTCAGCGGAACCAGTTCCAGCAACGTCCCTCAGTATCAGCAACAGTTTGGAAGTCAGCGTCCCCCGCAACAGACTAGCAATCCTGCAACACTGCCAGGGAGTGCCTAACAATGCTCCTATGAAGAGTGGCGCATCCAACAATCCCAATGCCTGTTACCGATGTGGAGAAGTAGGTCACTATGCTCATCAGTGTCCTAAGAAGCAGAACCAGCAAGTACCTCAGAATCAGGCCAACAATCAGAAGTTCAACGCCCGACCACCTCTCACTAGCGAAGGTGAACTATGTGTCATCTGATGCAGCTCAGGAGACGCCTGAGGTCATGTTGGGTACGTTCAGTGTCAACTCTATTTCTGCTACCGTACTTTTTGATTCTGGTGCTTCGCATTCTTTTATCTCCCAAGCTTTTGTTAGAATGCATAGCATACCTTTGTGTGCCATGAAAAACCCAATACTAGTGAATTCCCCGGGAGGTAGTATGCCCGCTTCTTATTGGAGCCCCTCAACTAGCATTTCCTTAAGGGGGGTAGACTTCAAGGTGAAGCCTATTGTGTTGAGAACAGCGGGAATTGACCTTATCCTGGGAATGGATTGGATGAAACAACACCGGGCAGTGATACAGTGTCAGGAGAAATCTGTGGTTGTGACATCACTCAATGGGGATAGAATCTGTGTAGAAGTAGTAGTGCAAGCTCAGCCTACAGCCACAGTGAATCAGCTAGATGGTGAAATCAATGAACAAGATCGTGTCGTGGAGGAATTTCCGGATGTCTTCCCCGATGACTTGCCAGGTATGCCACCTGACCGAGACATTGAATTCATTATTGAATTATTACCTGGAACTGCACCAATAGCTAAACGTCCCATATAGAATGGGAGTTAATGAATTAGAAGAGCTTAAGAAACAACTAAAAGAGTTGCAAGAAAAAGGCTTCATACGCCCCAGTTCTTCCCCGTGGGGGGCACCTGTGATCTTTGTGGATAAGAAGGATGGTAGTCAACGGATGTGTGTGGATTACCGCTCACTTAATGAGGTTACCATCAAGAATAAATACCCTTTGCCTAGGATAGATGATTTGTTTGATCAGTTGAGAGGAGCTCATGTGTTCTCCAAGATTGATCTCCGATCTGGTTATCATCAGCTTAAGATTCGGAACTCGGATATACCTAAGACAGCATTCACTACACGGTATGGATTATATGAGTACACCGTTATGTCTTTTGGATTGACCAATGCACCTGCATACTTCATGTATTTGATGAATAAGGTGTTCATGGAGTTTCTGGATAAATTTGTGGTAGTATTCATAGATGACATACTAATATTCTCCAAGACTGAAGAAGAACATGCGGAACACATAAGGATGGTCTTGCAAAAGCTTAGAGAACATAAGTTGTACGCTAAGCGGAGCAAGTGTGAGTTTTGGTTAAAGGAAGTCTCTTTTCTGGGTCATGTTGTCTCCAATGGTGGAATAGCAGTGGATCCAGGCAAAGTGCAAGATGTACTGAATTGGAAACCACCAACTACTGTAAGTGAGATTCGAAGCTTTTTGGGATTGGCTGGTTATTACCGAAGGTTCATTGAAGGTTTTTCCAAGCTAGCCAAGCCTATGACAGCTTTGTTGGAAAAGAATGCTAAGTATGTATGGTCGGATAAATGCCAGGCAAACTTTGAAGAGCTAAAGAAGAGATTGACTACAGCTCCAGTATTAATTTTGCCCGATTTAAACAAGAACTTCTCTATATATTGTGATGCATCCCGTTTGGGTCTTGGATGTGTGCTTATGCAAGAAGGAAGAGTGGTTGCATATGCATCCAGACAACTAAGGAAGCATGAATTGAATTATCCTACTCATGACTTGGAATTGGCAGCTGTGGTTCATGCTTTGAAGATCTAGAGACATTATCTGATTGGACATAAGAGTGATATCTATACTGATCATAAGAGTTTAAAGTATATCTTCACCCAATCAGATCTGAATTTAAGACAACGTCGTTGGTTGGAATTGATCAAAGACTATGAATTGGAAGTGCATTATCACCCGGGAAAGGCAAACGTAGTAGCTGATGCACTTAGCAGAAAGAGCTATGCCAATGGAATTCAGACAACACCTAATGTCAGCAGAGTTGTGTGCTGAAATGGAGTATCTCAACTTGAGCCTGGTCACTAATGCAATGGAATTGGTAATAGAGCCTACACTGGGAACAGGAGATACGCAAAGGTCAATTGGAGGATGAAAAACTTAAAGAGATAGCAGAGAATGTAGTGCTTGGAAAGGCACCCGGATTCAGAATGGATGAGAATGGAACTCTTTGGTTCGGGAAAACGGATATGTGTACCGGAAGCGAAAGCTATCCGTGATGCAATTCTGCAAGAGGCCCATGAGTCTGCTTATTCTATACATCCCGGAAGTACCAAGATGTACTTGGATCTCAAAGAAAAGTATTGGTGGTATGGTTTGAAGAGAGATGTGGCAGAATATGTGGCTTTGTGTGACACTTGTCAAAGAGTGAAAGCTGAGCATCAAAGACCTGCAGGGTTACTACAACCAATGAAGATCCCTGAATGGAAATGGGAAGAAGTTGGCATGGATTTTATTGTAGGATTACCTCGCACTCAAAGAGGTTATGATTCAATATGGGTAATAGTGGATCGACTCACTAAGGTCGCTCACTTTTTACCAGTCAAGACTACATATAATGGTGCAAGATTAGCAGAGTTATACATGGAACGAATAGTGTGCTTACATGGTGTTCCCAAGAAAATTGTGTCGGATAGAGGCACCCAATTTACATCGCAATTCTGGCATAAAGTACATAGATCTTTGGGAACCAAGTTGAATTTCAGTTCTGCTTACCACCCGCAAACTGATGGACAGACTGAAAGGATCAACCAGATTTTGGAAGATATGTTGAGAGCCTGTGCACTTCAGTATGGTGATAGTTGGGATAAGAGTCTGCCTTACGCAGAGTTCTCATACAACAACAGTTATCAAAAGAGCCTCAAGATGGCACCTTTCGAGGCGTTGTATGGACGTAAGTGTAGAACACCTTTGTTCTGGAATCAGACTGGAGAAACCCAAGTGTTTGGTCCCGATGTCCTTAGAGACGCGGAAGAACAAGTGAGAATAATTAGAGACAATTTGAGAGTAGCTCAGTCTCGACAGAAGAGTTACGCTGATACTCGCAGAAGAGAGCTGACTTTCGAGATTGATGATTATGTGTACCTGAAAGTGTCACCAATGAGAAGTGTGAGAAGATTTAATATGAAGGGAAAGTTAGCACCAAGGTATATAGGACCTTTTAAGATCCTAGAGAGACGTAGAGAAGTAGCTTATCAGTTGGAACTTGCCTGAGAGCTTGTCCGGTGTGCACGACGTGTTTCATGTTTCCTAGTTGAAAAAAGTGTCTGAGGGTACCAGAAGAACAAATTCCTTTGGAAGAACTTGTTGTCAAAGAAGATCTTACTTATGAAGAGTATCCGATAAAGATCTTGGAAACTACCGAAAGAGTTACGAGAAGCCAAACAGTAAAGATGTGCAAAGTGCAGTGGAATCGTTACACAGAGGATGAGGCTACTTGGGAAAGAGAAGAGGATCTGAGAAAGACTTATCCCCAATTGTTTGAGTAAGCAATCACCCGAATCTCGAGGACGAGATTCATCTTAAGGGGGGTAGAATTGTAACACCCTAAAATTGAATTTTTTTAATAGTAAATTTGATTTGAATATGCAATTATATGTGCATTTCAAATTTAGGAAATAATATTTCTTTTATGAAATTAAAAGAAAATACAAGAATAGAAACATGTGATGCATTTATGCTATTATGTATTTATTTCTGTGACGGGTGTTTTATTCAAATGCTAAAAGATTCTAAAAACCTTTTGAAAATGAGTTTGAAAAGTTATTTATAAAAAAGAAAAGGAAATTTCCTTTCATTCCTCCCCTTCCTCTCATTCGGCCCATGGCCATTTTTTTTCCCGCGGCCCAGCACCGCAGCCAGCGCCCCAGCCCACCCTTTCTCCGCGCCGGCCCAGCCGCGCCAGCCCAGCCGCGCGTACCCGCGCCGGCCCAGCCGCACTAGCCCAGCCGCACGCACCGTGCCGGCCCAGCCTCGCCGCACCAGGCAACTGCCGCGCCCAGCAGCTAACGCCCGGGCCCCACCTGTCGGCGCCGTCCCCTACCCCGCGTGGCTCGGCAACCGCCCGCTCCTGGCGCTGCAGCAACCGCCGCCACGACACGCGTCGTGTGCGTGTCCTCCTGTTGCCCTCGGCCTCGTTAAAAGGCAGCCGAGCCCCCCCTCGCGCGCCCCCTGCTGCCCCCGCTCCGTTTTCGCCTCATCCCGGCCGCAACTACTACACGGAGGAGCCCCGCCGACCTCCGACCTCGCCGTCCGCGTCGCCGTCGTCTCCGAGCCGTCTCCAGCTCTGATTCTCGCCTGTGGTGAGCTCGCCGTGGCCCCCTCTCTCTCCCTATGCGTTTCATTTTGCGTTTCGTGGTTTGTATCGCCCAATCCGCGAGCTCCGTGAGCTCCATGCCGCCGGCCATGGCGCCCGCGCCCCGGCTTTCCCCTCCGGCCGTCTTCTTGGCATGGCCACGAACCCCCTTACCCCCCCGATCTCACGGGTGTCCTCAGTGATCTTTTTGGTGGACCGTAGGCCCCTTACCGAGCTCGCCGGCGTGATCTTTGCCGCCGGCCATGGCAAGCCTCGCCGGCGTCACTGTTCCGGCCGGCCGAAACCCCCCAGGCTAATCCGAACCGTCCATCGCGAGATCTACGGCCGGAAATAGAAGATACCCCTTCGGGGGTAAATTTGCTAAAGAGTCCCTGGATCTTTCTAAGTCCTAACCCGCCATCCTTAGCGTATTTCCCCGAATGCGCAATCCTGTTTAGAAAGCGTAAACCTCACTGTTTAAGTCAAAAGTACGCTTTCAGTATTTACAGAAATGCCATTCGAACTGTTTCGCTTATAGAATTGTCGTTTTAACTCCGAATTGATCCATTCAAATCGCGTTAGCTTCGTAATTTCATAAGCTACATGTTGGAGCTACTATTAGTCAAGTTTGGAACTTTTTAATTTCATGATTAGAATTAATTAAATATAGGGCTATTGGAAAACCCGTTTTAATCACAACTTTCGCATTTTAGCTCCGTTTTTCGTGAACTTCGCGTTGACGTGATCGTAGCGAAACGTAGATTAGTTTTACAAACATTTTATTTTGATTTCAATACTGTTGGTGTACTGTTCTAATGATAGGAGTGTTTGCTTTGCATGAATGCTTTTGGAATGTTGTATGTTGCCGTGTTGGTCGCGTTCAGACGGTGAGGAAAACGTTGGAGACCAAGAACTCTTCGACGACCAGCAGGACCAGCACGAGTTTGTGAACCAAGGCAAGTATAACATGGGCCTTCCTTGATGTCCTATTTCACTTTAATCAATTACTCATTTGCATGTGTCTAATTTTGATAACCGTAAGGACATCCTAGTGATTGTTATCCTGTTCCTTGTCTCCTATGGGTTAAATGCATATGGGTAGATTGCTAGTGCTCTAACTGAACTTGATATACATATAGATGAATGATACTATGGAACAAAGTGAGTAACATGAATTATAACAACTGTTCCATAGGGCGAGAGTGCAAATGACCTTTGTTCATGTTGCTTCCGGCCCTCCATAAGGACTTATCTGTCGGCAAAAGCTGGGACTGACAGTGCAACCGGAAGAGTCATATGGCTCTGACTTTAGCTCAGTAATAGGACCTTTCCTAGCTGGTTAGAGGTTACCTTTTTTGGCGCAAATGGGGCTTGCCACTTTGGGTATAGGGCTGCCTCTGTTCCTATGAGTATAGCCGCGATGGATTTGTGCCATAGGAAAGGGGGTCCCTACATCTGCCTGCCAAGGAAACCTAGCGGCCCTAACTTGTTAGGGAAACCTATGAAATGGCTTCATAGTGTACCCTGCCCGCTCACCTTGGTAGTGACATGGGAGTAATTAACCCGGGCGTATGGGGATCATGACTCGCGGTGAATGTGCACCACCTCTGCAGAGGGTAACAAACTATTATAACAACCGTGCTCACGGTTACGAGCGGCCCGGAAAACTCACAGAATAACTGGTTAATTGTTGATGATCATTTAAAGTTGTTCAATGATGATATATGGTACACCTGACCCCGATATTTGTTCTTATGGGAATTAAATGGGAGCTTAAGCATAACTTGATAATACTTGAGAATAAAAGTTTGACCTATTAAAAATGCTAACTGCAGTAAACCAGAGTCTATCCTTTTTGAGCTTCATAACCCCATGTTAGCTTGCTAAGTACGGAATGTACTTACACTTGTTTATTTTCTTTACTTGGATAAAAATCCCGGATGGGTAACAGATGACAACGGGTATGAGGATTTCCCAGAGGATTATTAGGCTTGTGGTCAACCAGTTGACCTTCCCTGTGATGACGGCCACGAGAGTTCATTCTATTTTTATTATTCCGCTGTGATGTATGAGACTAAGTTCTATTATAACTCTGATGTATGAGACACTGTGATGATACTATTGTAATTTGTCAGCTTGTGTGTGTGATTGATTCCTGGGCACACACGAGTTTAGTGCATTCAATTTTATCCTTAAAATTGGGTGTGACAGTGCACGTGTAGGAGGAACAGGCATCGCTAAGGAGTCGCTGCCGACCACCCATAACGCAGAGGGCAGATGCTCATGCATGTGTAGGGAGGAGCCGGGGACAGGGCCATCTCTAGAGGCGTCCGAGCATCAACGTGACTGTTCGAGGATTTGGAAAATCATTTGGAGAGCAAATATGGAGAAAACAATTCAGAGAAACACCATGACGATATACGGAGATTGGAGAATATTTAGGAAAATATTAAAGCGTGAGCGTCTGGTGTATAAAACATAGATCCAAGCAGCGTTGTATATTGTATGCATAGTTGGAAACAATGTTTCGCAGGTCGTAGGGCTGAGCCTGGTAATTCTCCATCAAGGCTTCGCACTCGGAGAGCTGAAGACCTGTTGCGGGGGATGGTCCGTGACGAACGGAGCGTCCTTCAGGAGTAGATGTGACCACGAGATCCGTACCGAGTCGTGCAGGATGACTGGCCTGAGCTGGTCGGGTAGATCTGTTGTGGGTAGTGGTTACCTACTCGGTAGGTTGATTTTGAATCGAATCTACCAGAGCTAGGGCTTCAGCACGCTTGGTGCCGACCTAATCGATGGAGTTGAGCAGGTCGGTGTTGTCGATCTGCCTCCCTTTGTAGCGAGGAAGCAAACGACGGGTTGTCAGCGCGGCTGAAGACGATGCTGGTGTGGCTGGAGCCAGATCCAACGTGGTCGGAGCCATAGCTGATGCTGGTGAAGCAGTGGTCGACGCAGATTGGATCTGCGCCTCCTCCATGGTCATGGCGATGAAGTTGTCAGAGCCAGTGGTCCAGGTGATTGTAACAGAACCGACCAATTATATGAAATTAATTGAGAAAATCATCCGCCAGAGCAGACGATTTAGCAAACTTAAGCCCGTATAACCCAGTAGTCCGTGAAATCACGAAGGATTTCAAACCAACTTCCATTCCAGCCAAGATTGTAATCAGTTTAGCGGTCACCATCACATATTACATAAAAGTTCACAATCTCAGATACATCAGAGTTTCAACATAGTTATTACAAAACCAGTTCGAATAAAAGTAGCGGAAGTCATTTGTTCAAGTCACACACACACACTCACACGGAGTTTAAATACAGTGCCAGCAAATGATTATTTCCAACAAAAGCATCAAACAAGACGTAAGGAATGACCATGCCCATGGTCCTAAGCATCACCCATCGTAGGATAAAGGCAGTTGATACAGTAGCCGTAATACATCTGCCCATCTACAACAAGTGGGAATAAAACCCTGAGTACGATAAGGTACTCAGCTAGACTTACCCGACATAACCAAAAATAAATGACACCAAGGATTATGAAGGGCTTTATAGTAGGGTAGCTGACTCATTTGCAAAAGAAGCATTTTTAGCCTTTCAAGAACCTTCCTAAAAGCATTATTGTCAATTTAATTATTATTAACCTGTCGACTAGATTTACACCTATACTAGAGCAAACATGTGATTAAGCAGATAATGATAACCAATGATCATTAAACAACTTCCATACTGTCATATTCACTATAACTGTCCAAGTGTTCCATAAACATTTACTACGATGAAGTAACTCAAGTCAAGTGCTCACTATCCAGGAGCGATAGCGATTCGAATCGATTCCTAACCAGCTGGTGATTTATTCCTTACACAAACCTCACTCACCCGCTAAAGTGAGATATTGATCACCGAGTCAACTATCCAGGAATCTCGAGTTTGCTAGGAACCACATGTACCCGGGGGCCGACCGACTGCACTTTGGTCTTATCATCTCGCCCCCAGTGTCCTACCACACCTGCTCCTGGCACAGTGCGTTGCAGGCAATCTACTCGGCCCGAATAATCTCCCAGCTTCAGTGGTCGAAGGTACTTTATCCGGCCAGCTAAATGTAAGGCATGCGTTCAACATGACTCGAGGCCCAACAACGGTCGGTCCTTAATCGACACAGACGGAAACACTACAGTCAAAAACTCTGCAAGTCTCCGTCCGGTCTCAACTTCATTTAACACTTAGTTATACCATGACTTCATAGTCATCCAAGCCGATCCAGGTAACCACCTATAGCTCGTAGGTGACAGGAAATCACCCGACTTCTACCGGTCTAAGCCAGCTAAGCATTGACTCGACTGCGTATACCCGGGTAACAAGGATATAGTATAACAAAGGTAGACAAGGTATAATGCAGCAGCAGTTGTAAACAACTCCTAAACGTAATGCATCAATTAAAGTAAAGCATTTAATTAAATAATTGCAAACCCGGGAGAAAATGCTCCGGGGCTTGCCTCTCTCGAAGGAGCTCGGGCGGTGATCGGGGCACTCCGGAAGTTCCTCAACGTCCTCCTCGTCGGCTTCGAGCACTTCCTAGCGGCTGCACCTCGAACTGCTGCCTCGGGCTCCTCGAGTATGACGACTGGATTCTCGGTTTGCGATCCTGTATGATGCAAATGTACGTAAGTGCTTATGCAATCGGTGCATCAGATGAGATGAATACAATGGATATGTTTGAATGCAAGGTAGTCAACATCATCCAAGAAAATATACTACAAGCACATGTCATCTACTGCATTCTCTTCTACTACTAATATGTTAATGCAACATATTTTATTAAATGCTTCAAAGATACACCAAAGCTTTACTAATTTCTTAATTCCACAAAAAAGCGACACTTGATTAAACCCTAATTAATCATAGGTTTGAATAGCAACCTCTATTTTTCTTGCTTAGAAAAATCTTAGAAAATTACTACAGTGTAGTACTACCCTAAGTAGTCTACTATCAGATTTTCATGGTATTTGAATGAGTGGATTAGCCTACACAAAAATAACAAGCTATGGCAGGATTATGAACATAAAAATACTTTGAACTATGAAAAGTGTCAAACAACAGAGTTAGTATTTTTCCTAGGTGCTTCATAGCATACAATGACTGTACAAAAATTATCACATGCATGTTTTATACAAAGTTTGCTCTCTAACTAAAATAACAAAAATCAGCCATTAAAGGTACTTGAACTACACCTTAAAATTTTCCCACAGCACATGCATGAAACATATTTTTCCTAGGAAGTACATTACATAAGAAGATTAACAAACTTAGAAATCATATTTTTCTGAAGCCTATAGATTTTTCTACATATTTTTTAAGTTATCAGCAATATACATGATTAAATAAAATTCTACAGCAAAGTATCTCAAAAATGACATGTAATAATTTTCCCAAGTAGATCTGATGATAAGGAACCTAGACAAATTTATTTCAACAGATTTGGAGCAACTTTGAGTATCCAAACATTTTTTCAAACCATTTATATTTTTAAATAATAAAGAATAAATTGAAAACAATTCATCCTACTGCTACTGGGCTAGCCCGCTGGAATCAGCTGGCCCACGGCCACTTTTGGCCTACGCGGCCCGAGCGGAGGGGAAAGGGGGAGGTGGCCCGGCAGGGCATCGGCCCATGGCCTTTTGGCCTAGCTTGGCCGAGGCGGATGCCACGCCGGCGCTGCGACGGCGCGGCGGCGCGGCTCAGCCACAAGGCCGGCGGCCATTTCCAGCCGAGATAGGGCGAGCTAGCGGGAGCACGCGATGTGCGAGAGGCTGGCGAAGACGGGCGGGTAGCTAGGCGGGGTTGAGAAGAGCAGGAAGGTGCCTTCCATGGCGGTCGAGCACGGCGGCGCCATGGCCAACGGTGGCGGGGCTCGAGGCGGCGCTACCTGGGCTCAGTAGGCAGCACAGGTGTGAGCACGGCTTGAAGGAGAGCGAGGCAGAGCTACGGGCGCCCGAACGCTGGCCGAGGTGGAGGAGCCACGACGGATTTTGCCGGTGGGTGCGGTGGCGCGGCGAGGGGAAGAGTGAGGGCGTGTGGTGCTTGTGGAGAGGAGAGGCAGCGTGGGAGTGAGCAAGTGAGCGCACCGGCTTCAGCAGGAGTAGGCGGGCGTGTGGGCACGGGCGCAGGTCGGCTGCGACGCGCGGTGGTGTTGACGGCGCATGGCCGCCACGCGGCGGGCGAGCTCTGCTGCGGTCGGGCACGGCGCGGCATGTTAGCGGGCAGGCGAGCGTGGAGGTAGGCCAGGCGCGGCACTGGGCTGGGCTGGGCCAAGGCAAGGTGTGCAGCGCGGCGAGAGGCTGGCTGGGCCAGCTTCGGCCGTGGGCCAGAAGCGAGGCTGCAGCCCGCGAATGAGAAAAACCCTTTTTCATTTGTATTTTCAAGGAATTTTTAAATGCCAACTTTCAAATATTATTTCGAGCAAGAAAATGACATTTTTTGAAAATGTACCAAAAATGAAAGTTGATTAGAATTTAATTCTCTACAGCTTTGTTTTGATGACCAAAGCCAAATTCTTTCTAGATTTTGAATTGTAAAATCAAAGTCCATGTTTAACTCAAACCCTAATTTTTGGGAAATTACTTTGGAAGCAAATTTTTGAATTAATTCGAATACAAACCTTGCTCCAAAAATTGAACTAAATAACCCTAGATGATTTACAATAGTAGCCAAACATGTTTTACTAATCCTAGCAAGCAAAATTAGGGCAAAACAATTCTAACAAAGGTATGCAACATTCAGGTTTCACAACATGTTTCAAATGTTTCGAAGCAGTGTTTCAATTGTTATATACATGATTAGGCATGTATGATTAGGATGCTTGATGATGCATGATATGTATGATTTATAGTGCCTAAATGCAGGCATAACCCCGGGGTGTTATAGCCCTCCCCCCTTATAAAAATCTCGTCCCAAGATTTGGGTTACGAACCATTTGTTATAAAAATCTTCATAAACTTTTTGTAGATACTCTCTCGTTTCCCAAGTTGCATCTCCCTCATCATGATGATCCCACTATATCTTGTATGTTTTCACCGCACTATTCTAAGTAGCACGTTCCTTAGTGTCTAACAACCGGACTGGTTGCTCATGATACACCAAATCTGATTTGAGTTGGATACCTCGAGGTTCTATTCTTTCCTCTGGAACACGCAAACATTTCTTGAGATGTGATACATGGAAAACTAGGAAAATGGTACTCATTGTTTCAGGTAACTCTAATTTGTAGGCTACCGGACCTCTTTGTTCTAGGATCTTGTATGGTCCTACGAATCTCACGGTAAGCTTTCTTCGAACTTCGAACCTTTTCTTCTTCATTGGCGTGACTTTCAGATAAACATAGTCACCAACTTTAAACACAAGGGGTCTCCTTCTGTCTGCATAACTTTTCTGACATGATTGGGCTGCTTTCATATTCTGCTGAATAATATGAACTTTCTTCTCGACTTCTTCTACAAAGTCAATGCCATAATACCTTCTATCTCCAGGCTCGACCCAATTCAATGGTGTTCTACATTTTTCTGCCATATAAAGCTTCGAAGAGAGCCATCTTGATGCTTTCTTGATAACTATTATTATAAGAAAACTCAGCTAACGGTAACCATGACTCCCATGATCCCTTAGAAGACAATACACAGGCTCTTAATATATCCTCCAAAACATCATTCACTTGTTCAATCTGACCATCTATCTGAGGATGATAAGCGGTACTACGAATCAAACTAGTTCCTAAGCCTTTGTGTAAATGTTCCCAAAAGTGAGCCATGAACTGTGAGCCTCTATCAGATACTATGGTCTTTGGTATACCATGCAACCTCACAATTTCTGCGATATACTTCTCGGCATATTGAGGTGGTCGATAATCTGTTTTGATAGGTAAGAAATGAGCGATCTTGGTAAGATGGTCCACAATTACCCAAATCGAATCATGTCCTTTTTGAGTAGGGGGCAAACCCATGATAAAATCCATACTTATATCGTCCCACTTCCAACCAGGGACTGATAAGGGTTGCAACATACCAGTAGGTTTCATGTGGATGGCTTTCACTCGACAACATGTGTCACATCTGACAACATATGCTGTAATTTCTTTCTTCATTTTGGTCCACCAATAACGAAGATCTTAGTTCTTGATACATCTTACTACTTCCTGGGATGGATAGATAGCTTAGAAAGGTGAGCTTCATCCATGAGTTTATTCCTAAGCTCTCGATTCCTTAGGAACCACAAGACGGTCGTCAAACCACAACACTGCCCTGTTTATCCACTTTAAAGTGTTGAGACGACTTTTCTTTGATTTTCTCTTTGATGTGGAATATTTCCTTGTCGGTTTTCTGGCCTTCTATTATCTTACTCTCCTAAAGAGCAACTAATCTGAATACTATGTAACACAAGCAGGATGCATTAGATCGAACCCATCTTCAAGTAATGGCTGCATATTCAAGTAATGTGACTTTCTGCTCAAAGCATCTGCCACTACATTGGCTTTTCTAGGATGATATTACACATTCAAGTTGTAATCCTTAATCAATTCCAACCATCTGCGCTAGTCTCATATTTAACTCTGGTTGGGTAAAGATGTACTTAAGACTCTTGTGATCCATGAAAATATTGCACATATTACCAAGTAGATAATGTCTCAAATTTTTAGGGCGTGCACAACTACAGCAAGTTCAAGATCATGTGTTGGATAGTTGACCTCATGCTTTCTCAATTGACGTGATGCATAAGCCACTCTCCTTTCTTGCATAAGAACACAGCCTAATCTAGTTTTCGATGCGTCGCAAAACACATCAAATGGTTTCTCGATATCTGGTTGTGCTAGAACCAGAGCAGTGGTCAACAATTTCTGCAAAGTGTGGAAAGCTGCTTCACATTCCTCTGTCCACACAAACTTGTGATCCTTCTATAGGAGACTTGTCATCGGTTTGGCAATCTTCAAAAAGTCTGGTATAAAGCAATGGTAATAACCCACTAGTCCTAAGAAACTTCTAATTTCAGGAACTGTGGTCGGTGCTTTCCAATTCATAACTTCTTGCACCTTACTTGGATCGACGGAAACCCTATTCTCTGATAGAATGTGACCAAGGAAAGGAACTTCCTTCAACCAGAATTCGCATTTGCTAAACTTAGCATACAGTTGATGATCCCTAAGTCGAGTCAAGACAGTTCTTAGATGCTCTTCATAATCTTTCTCGTTCTTGGAGTACACTAGAATGTCATTGATGAACACTACCACAAACTTATCCAATTCTGGCATGAAAACTGTATTCATCAAAAACATAAAGTATGCAGGAGCATTTGTCAAGCCAAAGGACATGACAAGATACTCATACAACCCATATCTGGTGGAAAATGTAGTTTTTAGTATATCCTGTAGCCTAATCTTGATCTGATGATAACCGGATCTCAAATCTATTTTTGCGAACACCTTGGCCTTGGATAATTGGTCAAACAGAACATCAATATGAGGCAAGGGATACTTATTCTTTATGGTTATAGCGTTGAGTGGCATGTAATCTACGCACATTCTCAATGTGCCCTCTTTCTTCTTCTTCACAAACAAGGCGAGACATCCCCATTCAGACTTGCTTGGCCGAATAAACCCCTTTTTTGATAAATCTTCTAATTGCTTCTTCAGCTCGGCTAGTTCATCTAGAGGCATCCGATAGGGTCTCCTTGAAATCGGAGCCGTTCCAGAGACTAACTCAATTCCAAACTCAATCTCCCTATCCGGTGGAAGACCAGGTAGCTCATCCAGGAATACATCTGGAAATTCACACACTACCGGAATTTAATGAATAGGAATGACTACCGTGGCATAAGTAACACTTATAAGGTCTGTTCTCTGAGGTAATGGTACTTGGAAAGTACCCTCACCTAGGGGATCCTTAAGGGTAAGTACTCGACTTCCAGTATCTATGACTGCTCCCCAATCCTTCATCCAATTCATCCCTATAATGACATCCAAAACTAATCCAGGCATAACTATCAAGTTCACTCGGAACTTCCTGCTACCTAATTCAAGGGTTGCCCCTCGAACCATCCGGTTGGTCAAAACATCAGCCCCTGCTGAACTTATATGGTAACCATAACTCAATTCTATGCATAGTTGTTCATGTTTCTGTGCAAATGCTTGACTCATAAAAGAATGCGATGATCTAGAATCAAATAGAACAACTACAGGGTTTTCATTGACAGGAAACTTACCAGCAGTGATGGGTTCTCCCTCAGTAATTTCATCTATAGTTGTACTATGCACCCTAGCATTATAAGTTTGTTGCTTCTTCTTGGGCGGATATGGACAAAACCTCAAGAAATGGCCGGACTGATCACAATTATAGCAGGGTCCCCTCACTATCCTGGCAGATCCCATAGCTCCCTTGGAACTGCCTTGTACCACAGTTGTGGCTGCTTTGTTGGGCTGTACTGCCATCTTGTAAGGCTTCTGAGGTCCACGGAAATTCTGACTTCTTTGCTGAGGTGGCCTGAACCTAGCGCCCGGTGCCGATGGGCGATATGGAGGACGACCTCCCATAGGTGCTCTAGCTTGGGACGGACCACCTTCAAGGGCTCTCTTACGTGTCTTGGCTGCGGTGCTGGTATTGTTATTCTTCTCTTGCTTCAGACAGTCGCTGATGAAGTCATTAAATCTGACGCGGTTGTTGGTACCAACATGCTTCATCATTTTTGGATTGAGTCCCCTCTTGAAACTGGCTATTCTTTTAGCATCTATGTCAACCATGTTAGGAGCATAGCGACACAAGTTGTTGAAGGCATGCAGATATTGTGTCACGGTCTTGGTGCCCTGACTTAACACCAAGAATTCTCTCAACTTCATCTCGGTCAGCCCGGGTGGAATATAGACTCCACGGAAGGCCTCAGCAAACTCTCTCCATGAAATCTGAGCATTTGGAGGGAAGGTGGTGCGATGGTGCTTCCACCACATTCCTGCTGGTCCTTGCAACTGAAGTGCAGCATACTCCGTTTTCAACACCTCAGTCAACCTCAACACATGGAATTTATCTTCCATCATGTTGATCCATTCCTCAGCATCGAGTGGCTCTGTTGCTTCCTTGAATACTGGCGGTCTGGTGTCCATGAAATCTTTGAAGCTGCTATATTGGTTCACTCCCATGCCATCGCCTTGATTGTTAACACGTTGAACGTTGTTGGCGATGGTGCGCAGAAAATCCTCCATGTTCTTTTGAGATTGTTCCGCATTGCGCTGACTCCCGAGCAACTGTGTGAGGAACATCTCAGGGGTAAACAGGGGAGGAGGTGGCAAATGCGGTTCCTGGGGAGGTTCATTGTTGTTGCCGTGGTGTCCACCCCCACCACCACCGGTCCCTGCACCGTTAGCACCGGTCTCAGCGGCCTCATACGTGGTTCGGCGAGTGTTTGTCATCTACATATTTCAGCAACAAGTAATGATTGAGTGAAGCTGTAATAATTGCGAGTGAAGGAAAAATTATGTCGTACTGAATTTACTGGAGAGAATAAATTCATACAATAAAACAGAGGCACAACAATCGCATCCCAATTAAAACAATAGCACTTAATCAAATTACTTCAATGGCAAACATCGCGTCCATACAATCAAATTGCCAGCATACATACACTGGACTTTTTATGCGTTCAGATATCGCATTCGAAATCAAGTTCCAACCACATGCCAAGTCTCATATGTTCGAAGCAACATACAATAGGTTACATGCCAACAAAAGAAAGGTCATCGCGATAGGACCTAGATACTAGCATAAGGCAACTAGCCTACTCCTCGGGGCCATCGTCAGGATCGGAGACGTCACCATCGCCCCCAGGTGAAACTACAGGCTCGTCCTCGTTGTCGTCGTCGATATCCATGCCAGCGGCATCTGGTGGAGCATATGGGCCAACCCCATTGTAGAGCACGTGAAACTCCTCGTGCAGGTTGCTGTTGTATTCCTCTAGCTCATCGACCCTCTGCAACAGAAGGTCCCTCTCGTCCTAGGCTTCATTCCTTTCCTGAACCAACTATCCAATCATGTGGTCTGCATTGTTGTTGGCTTGAGTCAACGTATGCACCCGTTGCATAGCTCTATCACCTCTCTCAACCGCCTGATCTCGCTGTAAGTTCATATCAGCCAACTGCTCCTACAAACTAGCTATAGCACGTGCCTGTCTCTTCTTCTGCTTTCTCCCCTTGAGCTTATCCTCACCACGCAAGCCAGTCAAAGTCTAGTAGGTACTCTCGAGACCCTCATATGCTCTGATGGCGGTGAACATAGCACTCATTGCCTGGTTGTCGCTAGCCTGTCCTTTAGCTGGACCTCTGACTAATGTACTTCCCTAAGGCTGAATCCAAATGGCATCATGAGGATCATCCCTAGGAAAAGTGCCAGCTAGAGCTGCTACAAGCTCACTGGGAAATCTGCTCATAATGTCCCTGATGACATAGAAGGCTGCTCCTTCTGCACCCTCAGCGGGAGTGCGACCCTCAAACTCCAAGTGCCAACCATCCCAATCTAGAGCATCACCGAGAGCAGGAACCTGTGATTTCTACCACTAGCAAGTCCATCCTCTAGCCAACTGGCTCTCATTCCTAGGAGTACACCGGCTCTTGACCCTCTGGGTACCCCACATCAAGGAGCACTCTCCAAAGCAAGGTCGGACATGCCAAACTCGCTCAAGAAGGTGTCCAGTGGTGCGGTGCTCCCTCAGGGCCAACGGACAGTCGAGGTGCTCTTCCTCTGGTGGACTTACGGGCGGTTTGCTTCATGCGGGCCATCTGTAGCAAAAGTTCTTTTATTACCTCAGGGAAACATATTTTTGGTAATACAACTTTTATCAAAATGAGATAATCAATTTATAAGGGGAGGAATGCATGACATGAATGAAATGCACAAGTAATATGATGTATGAACGTGCCGTACGTTCTCACAAACTTATGAAATAAATAATTTCTAGCGATGAATTCGGTGGCATACAAACGATCTCTCAAATACGTAACTAATATGTTCTACATGATAGCGTTGTTATGTACCTACAGAAGATTCATTTCAGCCCAATTCCCAATGAATGTATAAAAGCAGTAAAATTTTATCTACATGCTCTACACGAATCCCCAGATACGTGTATAATGGTAGTAACTATCCGAACCATCGTCCTATTGATGGCATCGCCTCAACAGACGGAAGACCCATACATGAGATACCTTTGTAAAACATGCGTATAACATGTAATTACTCCAGCATCATATAAGCATTCACCCTAGATCGGCGGTGTATCCAATCATGCTCTCACAACTCACACTTACCGAGGCGTAGAGGTAAATGATCCATTCATTACCACTCAAACAAGTGGCACTCATACAATAGCACGCCGTATGAGCGACGAAAGAGAAATATGATGCAAGAACCCCAAGTCAGTACTTAATTAAGCCACCTAGAGTCCTTAACTGGTCATAAATGATATGATCACTGGCACCCTTTATAGTTTGAAAATCACGTTTTTTAAATGCCTTTTTGTTTTAAATACACTTGTGAACAGTAATACGCTAAACCATGCTCTGATACCAGCTATAACAGAACCGACCAATTATACAAAATTAAGTGAGAAAATCATCTGCCAGAGCAGACGATTTAGCAAACTTAAGCCCGTATAACCCGGTAGTCTGTGAAATCACGAAGGATTTCAAACCAACTTCCATTCCAGCCAAGATCAGTAATCAGTTTAGCGGTCACCATCACATATTACATAAAAGTTCGCAATCTCAGATACATCAGAGTTTCAACATAGTTATTACAAAACCAGTTTGAATAAAAGTAGCGAAAGTCATTTGTTCAAGTCACACACACACACTCATATGGAGTTTAAATACAGTGCCAGCAAATGATCATTTCCAACAAAAGCATCAGACGAGACGTAAGGAATGACCATGCCCATGGTCCTAAGCATCACCCATTGTAGGATAAAGGCAGTTGATACAGTAGCCGTAATACATCTACCCATCTATAACAAGTGGGAATAAAACCCTGAGTACGAGAAGGTACTCAGCTAGACTTACCCGACATAACCGAAAATAAATGACACCAAGGATTATGAAGGGCTTTATAATAGGGTAGCTGACTCATTTGCAAAAGAAGCATTTTTAGCCTTTCAAGAACCTTTCTAAAAGCATTATTATCAATTTAATTATTATTAACCTGTCGACTAGATTTACACCTATACTAGAGCAAACATGTGATTAAGCAGATAATGATAACCAATGATCATTAAACAACTTCCATACTATCATATTCACTATAACTGTCCAAGTGTTCCATAAACATTTACTACGATGAAGTAACTCAAGTCAAGTGCTCACTATCCAGGAGCGATGGCGATTCGAATAGATTCCTAACCAGCTGGTGATTTATTCCTTACACAAACCTCACTCACCCGCTAAAGTGAGATATTGATCATCGAGTCAACTATCTAGGAATCTCGAGTATGCTAGGAACCACATGTACCCGGGGGCCGACCGACTGCACTTTGGTCTTATCATCTTGCCCCCGTGTCCTACCACACCTGCTCCGACACAGTGCGTTACGGGCAATCTACTCGGCCCGAATAATCTCCCAGCTTCGCGGTCGGAAGGTACTTTATCCGGCCAGCTAAATGTAAGGCATGCGTTCAATATGACTCGAGGCCCAACAATGGTCGGTCCTTAATCGACACAGACAGAAACACTACAGTCCAAAACTCTGCAAGTCTCCGTCCGGTCTCAACTTCATTTAACACTTAGTTATACCATGACTTCATAGTCATCCAAGCCGATCCAGGTAACCACCTATAGCTCGCAGGTGACAGGAAATCACCTGACTTCTACCGGTCTAAGCCAGCTAAGCATTGACTCGACTGCGGATACCCGGGTAACAAGGATATAGTATAACAAAGGTAGACAAGGTATAATGCAGCAACGGTTGCAAACAACTCCTGAACGTAATGCATCAATTAAAGTAAAGCATTTAATTAAATAATTGCAAACTGGAAGAAAATGCTCTGGGGCTTGCCTCTCTCGAAGGAGCTCGGGCAGGTGATCGGGGCACTCCAGGAAGTTCCTCAATGTCCTCCTCGTCGGCTTCGGGCACTTCCTGCGGCTGCACCTCGAACTGCTCCTCGGGCTCCTCGGGTATGACGACTGGGTTCTCAGGTTTGTGATCCTGTATGATGCAAATGTGCGTAAGTGCTTATGCAATCGGTGCATCGGATGAGATGAATACAATGGATATGTTTGAATGCAAGGTAGTCAACATCATCCAAGAAAATATACTACAAGCACATGTCATCTACTGCATTCTCTTCTACTACTAATATGTTAATGCAACACATTTTATTAAATGCTTCAAAGATACACCAAAGCTTTACTAATTTCTTAATTCCACAAAAAAGCGACACTTGATTAAACCCTAATTAATCATAGGTTTGAATAGCAACCTCTATTTTTGTTGCTTAGAAAAATCTTAGAAAATTACTACAGCATAGTACTACCCTAAGTAGTCTACTATCAGATTTTCATGGTATTTGAATAAGTGAATTAGCCTACACAAAAATAACAAGCTATGGCATCATTATGAACATAAAAATACTTTAAACTATGAAAAGTGTCAAACAATAGAGTTATTATATTTCCTAGGTGCTTCATAGCATACAATGACTGTATAAAAATTATCACATGCATGTTTTATACAAAGTTTGCTCTCTAACTAAAATAACAAAAATCAGCCATTAAAGGTACTTGAACTACACCTCAAAATTTTCCCACAGCACATGCATGAAACATATTTTTCCTAGGAAGTACATTACATAAGAAGATTAACAAACTTAGAAATCATATTTTTCTGAAGCCTATAGATTTTTCTACATATTTTTCAAGTTATCAGCAATATACATGATTAAATAAAATTCTACAGCAAAGTATCTCAAAAATGACATGCAATAATTTTCCCAAGTAGATCTGATGATAAGGAACCTAGACAAATTTATTTCAACAGATTTGGAGCAACTTTGAGTATCCAAACATTTTTAAACCATTTCTATTTTCAAATAATAAAGAATAAATTGAAAACAATTCATCCTACTGCTACTGGGCCAGCCCGCTGGAATCAACTGGCCCACGGCCACTTTTGGCCTACGCGGCTCGAGCGGAGGGGAAAGGGGGAGGTGGCCCGACAGGGCGTCGGCCCATGGCCTTTCGGCCTGGCTTGGCCGAGGTGGATGCCACGCCGGCGCTGCGACGTCGCGGCGGTGCGGCTCGGCCACGAGGCCGGCGGCCATTTTCGACCGAGACAGGGCGAGCTAGCGGGAGCACGCGATGCGCGAGAAGCTAGCGAAGGCGGGAGGGTAGCTAGGCGGGGTGGAGAAGAGCAGGAAGGTGCCTTCCATGGTGGCCGAGCACTGCGGCGCCATGGCCGACGGTGGCGGGGCTCGAGGCGGCGCTACCTGGGCTCAGTAGGCGGCACAGGCGCGAGCACGACTTGAAGGAGAGCGAGGCGGAGCTGCGGGCGCCCGAAGGCTGGCCGAGGTGGAGGAGCCACGGTGGATTTTGTCGGCGGGTGCGGTGGCGCGGCAAGGGGAAGAGTGAGGGCGCGCGGTGCTTGCGGAGAGGAAAGGCAGCGCGGGAGTGAGCAAGCGAGCGCACCGGCTTCAGCAGGAGTAGGCGGGCGCGTGGGCGCGGGCGTAGGCCGGCTGCAACGTGCGGCGGCGTCGACGGCGCATGGCCGCCACGCGGTGGGCGAGCTCTGCCGCGGTCGGGCGTGGCCCGGCACGTCAGCGGGTAGGCGAGCGCGGAGGCAGGCCAGGCGCGGCGCTGGGCTGGGCTGGGCCAAGGCGAGGCGCGTGGCGCGGCGGGAGGCTGGCTGGGCCGGCTTCGGCCATGGGCCAGAAGCGAGGCTGCGGCCCGCGAATGAGAAAAACCCTTTTTCATTTGTATTTTCAAGGAATTTTTAAATGCCAACTTTCAAATATTATTTCGAGCAAGAAAATGACATCTTTTGAAAATGTACCAAAAATAAAAGTTGATTAGAATTTAATTCTCTACAGCTTTGTTTTTATGACCAAAGCCAAATTCTTTCTAGATTTTGAATTGTAAAATCAAAGTCCATGTTTAACTCAAAACTCTAATTTTTGGGAAATTACTTTGGAAGCAAAATTTTGAATTAATTCGAATACAAACCTTGCTCCAAAAATTGAACTAAATAACCCTAGATGATTTACAATAGTAGTCAAACATGTTTTACTAACCTAGCAAGCAAAATTAGGGCAAAATAATTCTAACAAAGGTATGCAACATTCAGGTTTCACAACATGTTTCAAATGTTTCGAAGTAGTGTTTCAATTGTTATATACATGATTAGGCATGTATGATTAGGATGCTTGATGATGCATGATATGTATGATTTGCAGTGCCTAAATGTAGGCATAACACCGGGGTGTTACTAGTGATCTGGCCGATGGTGAACGTGAGGCCGTTCGGCGTAGCCATGGAACTGGGGATGATGACCATCTTGTTCGTCTGGGGAGCGGTACGCACACCCCCTATCTATCGCGCCACTGTCAATGAAATATGGTTGGCAGTCTACCTAGGAGTATGCTTAAGGTAGTAGATTATCGGCAGACAGGTGCGCAAGCTACAAACGAGATGGTGACGCAAGACAGACACGAGGTTTTATCCAGGTTCGGCCACTGTGAAGGCGTAATACCTACGTCATGCGTCTGATTGTATTGCTGTATGTAAATGAGATCTGATAGATCCTATCCGCTAGGGAATCCCTACCTCTCTTTATATACTCTGAAGGAGGTAGGGTTATAAGTAAAGTAGCTTATTTGGTACTATACAATGTCTTGTGGTGCACGCCAAGCAGCGCCGTGCATGCCTTAATCTTGTGGGTTGGACCACCTCCGATGGATGCGGTCCCATGTTTTGGGGGCCATACCCCCACACTCTGTAGAAATCATGGTCACAACTCAAGAGAAGCATAGTATTATACATGAAGGACCTTTCCACCTTGCCGAATCCGGCAAATTCTGTGATTACTGATTAGGGACCCGTGGCCGTGGGTGATGTTCAGCAACAGGGTCAAGATTCAAAAGGACTCGTTGGCAAATTTGGGTCTTGAGTAATGGCAACACTATTCAGACTGTGAAATTGTTGCTGATTCTACAAATTGAAGCGTTGATTAAGACTGAAGTAACATATCATGGTATAGAGGGCTGTTTGGTTTGCTTGCTTGATTGCCTTGCTTCCCTTTGCTCAGCAAGGCTAGCCTTGCCAGCCTAGGTGAGCCAAATTGGCTCCCCCAAGCTGGCAACAGAAAATCTTGCTCGCACGGGAAACGACAAAGGCAGCAAAGGAACCAAACGTCCTACCTATTTCAGTTTCTTGCCCGGCGAGGTGAGGCGAGCTCCAGCAAAGGATCCAAACGCACGCCATGTGTTGGCCCAATATTATTTGGCAAATAAAAATGAATTTAAAAATCGAACTTAAAAACAAATATATGGACTTCTAATGATCTAGATAAAAAATAGCAACAATAAAGTTATAGATCGCAATGAGATCTAAAGATTTCAATTTTAAAAATTGATAACTCAAAATGGATATTTAAGCATCTAAATCATCTCAAATAGAGAAGTTGTCAAATACCAAGTTATAGATCATACCATGACCTACAATTCCTATATAAAGTTTTTATTAAGTCGGCTTAATATAAAAAGTTATGATTTTTCATATATAAGAAAAGGAGTGACTACTTGACATAGTGACATGTGGGCTCCATCGCCATGCCATGAAAACCATGTAGAAAACCACTATAAATGATCCCAGGGGTATTTTATCCGTTTTTTTAAGTTTAGTGGGTAAATTGTATCATACATAAATTTGAGGATATTTTTTAAAATTCAACCAGAGGCGGAGGCTAGGGGAGTCGCAGGGGGCATGCCCCCCCCCCCCCCCCCTAACATCACTACGACATTTTTTAGTTAACATATAGTTTAATAGTGTGTATTAATATAAAAATATGATAATTTTTTTGTCATGTGTATTTATTGATGTCTTCTAAACATTAGAATCATACAAAACACAATTAAAATAAAAATATTTTGATTCAACTAGATTTGTTTGCTTACCATATTAGTACACATTTAATAAAAAATTAAATTTTAATAAATATGTACTTACGTTTTAATATATTTTATATTTAAATAAACTCAAAATTTAACTAGTAATAACAATTCAGTGGTCATCAATACTTTATTGTCGTCGATAACTAACCGGGTGTAGTGGTGGAGGGAAGGTTAAAGACCTAGAGCTAACTAATTTCTGTTTTTCTCTATAATTTTCTATAGCAGTCAGTGTTATTTTTTTATTTTCTTGGTTGTTATGTACTTATCTCTCCGCCCCAAAAATAATACCATGGTTTAGACCAAGTTAAACTTTGTCAAGTGTGACTGTATTTATATAAAAAAAATAGTATGCATTTGTATCTCCAAAGAGGTCTATTATAAAAAGATATTTTATTATATATCTAATAATTGTTATTATGCATCATAGCTATTAATAGTTTTTTATATAATTTGGTGTAAATCGAAATGGATTGACTCCTTATAAAGAGAGGACAACATTCTTTTTGGATTAGAGGGTGTACATTATTGTCGTATATGTATTTTGTCATGCATAATTGTTGTCTGTTTGAACATGTCCAAATTATGGCTCCGTCCTTTTTTTTGAAAAATTCTGGCTCCGTCCTTAATTCAAAGAGGATAAGTTGGACACTACTCAAGAAGACAAGAACTTTTAGTCTTTTTAACGAAATCTCAACAACTTTAGGTTTTCTTTAGGGAATCTCAACAACTTTAGGTGAGAAGACGAGCAGCAGCAGCCCACTGCATAAAGCCCAATAAGATTGGGAGATAGCCCATGGTCTCTGTTGAGTGGGAAGAAAAGAGAGCGCTACCGAACAAAACACACAAATCCACGCTCGACGACTGCCCCTCGGACCTCGGTCGACCAGAATCAGATGTTCCCTTTCCAGCCACTGATGGTCACCCCCTTTTGTCCTTTTTTTTTACCTTTTTAGATTTAGACTCCGGATTTTCGATGAACTATGCTGGAATTCGCTGGAGAATGAAAAAACAATCGGTGAGACTGGGCCCAAAATCTGCGTGAATCTCACTTGCAGTACTCGTCACTTAAACGTGAATGGCCCCGTTTGCTTGAGGAATCTGGAGGAATTTGAAGGGATTTATGAGAGGAAAACACCGTTCTGGATGAAAAAAGAAACGGATCAAGCCGAGTTTAAGAGCATGCGAACGGGGCCAATATCACTTGTGATTTCTGAATCTCTCAGCGCTTGAGAAAGTATTGCTTTTCAATCCCAAATAGGCCACCGACCTAAAGGCTGGCCAAAAAGCTCGCAACTCGTTAACTCGCATGACTCGTAGTTAGTTCGGCTTGGCTCATGGTATTTTTTTTAATGAGCTAAGCTGAAATTTAAGCTCGTTAAAGATAACGAGCCAGCTCGAACGAGCTGGCTGTGAGCCAACTGAGCCAAGAAAATCAGCAGGCCAGGAGCCCCAACTCCACTTAGCCCAGCACAGTCCACTTCAAGTCGGCCCAAAGTGAACCCTAAGATTGACTCCAACGGAGCTACCCAAACCCAAAAATGAGCCTCACTTTGCCTATCAAATATCGGCTCCAACGGGGAGACCCAACCACACGATGCATTTTAGCTACCAGCTCAAAGGAAGCGCAAAAAAACGTCGCCTCTCTCCTCTCTACGCAAATCTCCGATGGTGGCCCGCTGGCACACGCCTCCGCCTCTCACCCGCGCACTGCCTCCGCACCGCCGAGGTGGCCTGCTTGCCGCTGCGTCGGAGGAAGGGCCGGTGCCCAGGCCTGACCCCGCGACTCACCCGCGCGAGGGCGCGAGCGCGTGCGCAGCATGGCCTCCGCCGCCGCCGGTGTCGAGCGCCGCCGGCTCCACTCCGCCGTCGGGCCTAGCTGATGCGGCCGCGGCCACCCTGCGCCCGGGCTCGGTCGGATCTGAGGCTCCACGGCGCCCAGCCCCTTCCTGCCCG
Organism: Miscanthus floridulus; assembly: GCF_019320115.1. Taxonomy (NCBI): domain Eukaryota; kingdom Viridiplantae; phylum Streptophyta; class Magnoliopsida; order Poales; family Poaceae; genus Miscanthus; species Miscanthus floridulus. The sequence goes on along the minus strand of NC_089581.1, from coordinate 164,848,447 downwards.
CCCAGCGCTAAGGAGGCTCCGCGGGCTCCACCTTCGCCGCCGTCGAAGCCAGGGGCTGCCGTCGCAGCCGCGCCCTCCGGATCCAAAGCTGGGGCGTGGAGGGATGAGGACCAGGGGCCGCCGGCGTGGTTCGCCGCCCTGGTCGCCATCGGCCTCTACATCGTCGTGCGTTTGAACGTCGAAGCCGCGGCGGGCGAGGTAGGCAGCTCGGCGTCGTCCTCCGCTTCGGGATGGGCTCTGCTTTTGCATCGCTGTTGGAGAGGGCTAAGTTATGGGTGTGTGACCCTTTTCTGTGCATAACCCAAAACCGGAAATAGGCCCGTGTTCAGTTCCAAAAATAGTTCCAAAAAAGTGCTACAGTACCCGTTACATCGAATCTTGCGATACGTGCATGGAGCATTAAATGTAGACGAAAAAAACTAATTGTACAGTTTGGTTGAAAATCGCGAGACGAACGTTTTGGGCCTAATTAGTCCATGATTGAACACTATTTGCCAAATAAAAATGAAAGTGCTACAGTACTCAAGTTCCAACTTTCCCTCCAACTAAACACAACCTAGGTGTCGTGTTTAGGTCTTCCTTATTGAAACAGTCTAACCTGAGTCTAAATCCAGACCTGTCCACCGCATCGTTTCCTCTCGCGCAGCCGCACGAAGCCTCAGGCTCCAGCAAGCAGGCGGCGCTCTTATCCATCTTGCGTGGGCTGGTCGCCCAGGTAGCGCGCTCTCGCGCCGCTCTAGCATATGCAAGGCTATGAGGCTGCGAACCTCCAGCCACCTGGCATCCCATACAGGAGCAAGCTCAAATGCTTCATCACGCGTCTCTTTCTCTAAGATTATCTCCAACGATAACACCTAAAATACAAGATCCATTCGATATTTAAGTAGCGCTATATCTTATCCAACAAAAGGACATGAAAAAGAATCATTTCTGCAAATTGGTTTTTAGGAGAGATGATGCTCATATTTGTGTTATACCTCTCAGACAATCTAAAATAAATCTTCTATATATATACTATGTTGAAGACCGATTTTAGATCTTCTGCTACTTATTTTGGGTTTCGATGTCCATATATGTCATATGTTGGAGACAGTCTGATCGCATCTGATTCCAGAAGGCAGGACAAGGCACTGAATGGTGAGCCTTCGATTTGCGTTGCCATTTTCTTGGATCGTAGATTAGCTAGTATTTTTTATTTGATTCTTCTTGTAAAGGCCGATGTGCTTTTTGTGACTGATGAAGGATTGCCGTTGTTTTGTTCATTATTGATGTTTCTTCTGTAATGGCGAGCCGACGCAGCACGCCATGGTCGACCATACAGCACGCCGCTCCCTCCTGGCCTCTTTTGCGCAACCGAGCTTGTGAGCTAAAACTACCTGGCTCGAGCTTTTAACGAGCGAGCCGAGTTGAACTTTTTGCTCGTGAGCTCAAACAAGCTGGCTCGGGCGCTCGGCGTCCACCTCTACACCCACCACAGAACGCTGCACAACACCGTAGTCGAAAATTTCACCGCAGGCATGCCATGGACATATATCCGTACGCAGCGCGGAGTTCACCTCACCGCACAGGGTGGGCCAAGTGGCTGAGAACGGGGCACACCTCACGCGCTACGACATCGGCGACCACCACCCTCCGTCGCCACGGCGCCACGTCTCGCCCATGCACGGTCACAGCGCCAGCGTCCCCTCACGCAGCGTCCCCGAGGGCGCAAGCCTAGCTGCTTATCAAGCGGCCCAAAGCGTGCTCCAACACACTGCAGATCGCAGCCCGTGCGGCGACGGGAAAAACAGAACAGATATACGGAGTATATTGTAGCTAGCTGCCTAATAGCTTGGGTCATGGCGGTGGCGACGACTGCTCGGTTGCTCCTGCTGCTGCTCCTGGCCGTCGTCTCGGCGGCCGCGGCGTCGTCCGGGAAGAAGCAGCACGAGAGATGGAGGGTGAGCGGCGCGTTGGGCGGCCAGGTGGTGGAGAAGGAGAGACGGCGTGCGGTGGCGGAGAGCGAGGCCGGCTCGGTCACGGCCGTGGACGTCGCCGGCGCGGCGGGCACGGCGTACCGGCTGCACTTCATCGCCATGGACCCCGGGGCGCTGTTTCTGCCCGTGCAGCTGCATGCCGACATGGTGTTCTACGTTCACAGCGGTAGGTGACTTGTGACATGCTTGCTGTGTTACGCACTTAGTAATAAGCAGACTTGTCCTTGATAGAACAACCTTCTGATTACCGAACACAGGTGTCCTCTCTGTATGCCAGCAGCCTTTTCTTTTTTTTCTTTTTTGAAACTTGAAAGCTTGAAAGAGTCTGTGCTTTGTGAGACAGGGCGGGGTAAGGTGACTTTCGTAGAAGAAGAGAGCGGCGAACAAAGTTCCCTGGAGGTGGAGGTGGAGCGAGGAGACGTCTACAACTTCGAGCAGGGGAGCATCTTGTACATCCAGAGCTACCCCAACGCCAGGAGACAGCATCTTCGGATCTATGCCATCTTCACCAGCGATGGCATCAACGCCGATGATCCCTCGGTAATGAACCTCGATCCTTCCTCTGCATTGCATGGTTGACACCCCCTCGGTACACTTTGTGATTGAGTGATTGTTGCGTGTGTCAAAGCAGAAGCCCAAGGTGGAAGCTTATTCCAGCGTCAGTAACCTGGTCAAAGGGTTCGAGACAGATGTTCTTCGCCAAGGATTTGGGGTAAGTGAAAACGAACTGGTACTATTGCATCGTGCCCCGGCCGTATATGACATACGCCTGGTGATCAGCAAGTTAATCGATCCCATCTTTCACAAGGTCAAACCAGAGGTGGTAGAAGAGATCAAATCTGCGCCGACCCCGCCACAGATCATAGCCTACAACCCAGAGGAGAAGGGGGACGAGAGAGCCAACTGGACTGAGGACATGGTTGACGCGCTCTTGGGAGTGCGCGATCCGGAGGAGTTCCTGAACAAGAAGAAGAAGAAGGACAAGGACAAGCACAAGAGCAAGGACAAGGACAAGAAATCCAAGAGCAAGGCGTTCAACTTCTACTCTGGCAAGCCCGACGTCGAGAACTGCTACGGGTGGAGCCGGACGATGACCAACAAGGACCTCGACGCCCTGCACGGATCCAACATTGGCATGTTCATGGTGAACCTGACCACGGTAATCCATCACGCGATTAATCTCAGCATGCCGCGTTAATCTATCAGCACGTACGTCAAATGGTTCTTGCATAGTTGCATTGTGCTAATGGTATCAACGACGATCCACCGGTTGGTTTGTTTAATTTGCAGGGCTCGATGATGGGGCCTCACTGGAACCCCAAGGCGACGGAGATCGCCATCGTGACGGACGGCTCAGGGATCGTGCAGACGGTGTGCCCGAGCAGCACCCTGTCGGGCGGGAGCAGGAAAGGGCACCACGGGCACAAGCGGCGCGGCGGGCCAGGAGGCCGCGGCGACGAGGACGAAGACGAAGGCGGCCGCTCGCGGTGGCAGTGCAGGAACTCGGTGTTCCGCGTCAAGGAAGGCGACGTCTTCGTGGTGCCGCGGTTCCACCCGATGGCGCAGATGTCGTTCAACAACGGCTCGTTCGTGTTCGTCGGGTTCAGCACGCACATGGGGCAGAACGACCCGCAGTTCCTGGCCGGGAAGGGCTCCGTGCTGCAGGCCATCGGCAAGAAGGTGCTGTCGCTGGCGCTGGGGCAGCCCAACTCCACCGCCGTGGACAAGCTGCTGTCCGCGCAGCGCGACTCGACGATACTGTCGTGCATTTCGTGCGCCGAGGAGCTGGAGGGGAAGGCGGCGAAGGAGGAGAAGAAGCGACGGGAGGAGGAGGAGGAAGAGAGGAAGGAACGGGAGAAAAAGGAGAGGAAGGAACGGAAGGAACGGAAGGAACGGGAGGAAGAAGAGAGGAGAGAGCGGGAGAAGGAGAAGGAACGGGAGGAGGAGGAGGAGGAGAGGAAGGAACGGGAGGAAGAAGAGAGAAGGGAAGAGGAAGAGGAGCGGGCCAGGAAGGAGCAGGAGAAGCAGCGGAGGAGAGAGGAAGAAAGAGAAAGGGAAGAGGAAGAACGGCGGAGGGAGGAGGAAGAAGGTGGAGGCGGACGTGGAGACGAGCCAGAGAGGGAAGAAGAGGAAGAGGGAGGTGACGAGCCGCCGTATCGCATGTCCGAAAAATTTGAAGAAACGCAACCGTGCTGGTATGTTCAGGAGTGTCTGAGCGAGCAGCCGAGCAGGGCTCTAGCCCCTGCTCCCTACAAATAAACAGGGGCCTCGTACAGATGGCCACTTGCCAGGTCACCACCACTCGTACAAAGAACCACCTGCCAGTCGACTATGTAGGTCGTGATGTGTTTGTCTTTGTCGAGTCGTTTGCTAAACTGTGCTGCACGCTGAGTTCCAGATCCCGCTCGTATGAAATGTACCATAAATAAGCAGATTTCAGTGTTCATGCGTGCTGCTACTTGCTACGTTGCTAGACTACAGAATAGCATCCTGCTCGAGTGCTCGTGCATCCTCCATCCCATGTCGCTTCACTGAATCATAGGTGTGCTCTTGATGCCAAATCATGCGGATTCACTGAATCATAAATCATAGGAGTGCTCTTGATGCCAATCATGCGGATTCCTGAATCATAAGGAGTGCTCTTAATACCGTAGTGGTACAAGGCATTCGGAAAGACTTATGTTGGTAGAGCTTACTAATGAACTGATGATACTGTGCTACTCGAGTGCTCGTGCATCCTTCATCCCGGTTCACTTTAACATCAAAGGAGTCATATCGCTCTTGATGTCGTAGTTAAAGGATTGCTCTTGATGTCGTAGCTACCAAGACAAAGACATGGACAAAGCTTCCATAATTGTTTGTCCAGAGACGCACTATAAGAAATTTAATTTAACCCAACGATAACCTGGTGAGCGTTACTTGAACACGCATCCTCCCCCAGATTTTGCATTAGACGATTGTATTCTAACAAATGGTTCCAAAATCACAAGATACACATTTGCAGCTGCAAACTATACAAAATGTTGATTCTGGATTCCGGGGGACATGAAAGCAGTTTTGCCAAGTACCATCGACCAACAGGATGAGATATTTGTTCACACCGGAATAGCTATTCCCTTGCTTGACATGCTGTCAAGGATGTCGTTCAGGGCTTGGCACAGTCCAGCAATCTGCAAGTATCAAGCAAGCACAACCGATCAGGCCGGTTAATCAATTTTCTTGAAAATAATAATTGGCATAGGTGTCAAATAGCAGGAGGTTGTGGAGACAACGTGAGGAATCTGTGCTACAGGTGAGTGCAGATTTGTCTGCGTGCATTGTCTTTCCAATTTTCCATTTCCATGACATGAGACGCTTATGTGATACTAACCTGCTGATCCCATTGCTGTAGCTCTTCGGTGTCATCATCAAAATGTATCACAGCCTCAACCTGAGAACCAACAGAAAATGTTTGGGCGAACATGGTTCAAATCACTATTAACATACAAGGGCAAATATATCACAGAAATTTTTAGGCTTCAACATCAGATAGGTCATTTCAAGAAAAGAACTTGTTTAAGCACCTGATCAATTGAACCCCGCATTCTATCCTCATAAATCATCCGGGATGCTATCTTCTCAGCCTGTCAATATCCAAATATTGGGAACTACGATCAAATTTGGAAAATCACAAAACATACTGGCATAGTTATTAAGGCGGTAAGGCGAGGTGCGGCGCCCGACCCCCTTCCAGACGCCTAGGCGTTTAAGGCGTGAGGTGAGGTGACGCCTTACTAACGCCTTAATATATAATACCACTAGAAATCAGAAGAAAATCATACCATATAATATCATAATAAATAGTGCTGCTACAGTAACAGGACACAACAAAAAGTAGCAACCTAGCAAATTTGAAATCTCTCATCTCTCAATAGGAGCAAATTAGACTCTAGTGACATAACATAACTTAATTACTAGTGCTGCTTGTTCATAGCAGCCACAGATAGCAAGCAACCAGCGGAGCAGAGTAGAAGGAGCAGAGCAGAGGAAGAAGATGCAGAACAGAGTCCACGCAGCAGAGCAGAGGAAGGAGGGAGAAAAGGACGCACCGAAGGCAAGGGGCAGATCAGGTGGGGATTGGGGACGACCTCTTCTCTTCCCCTCTCTCCTCTGTTTCCCTCTCGCTCTCCAGACGGCGGACGGAGCAGTCGCGACGGGGCGGGAGTCGCAGACGGGACGGAATCACGCGGACGAGCTGAGTCGTGCGGATGGGGCGGAGTCGCGCGGGGCAGCTGCCTGCGGCGGCGCCGGCACCAAATTTCAGGTGCTCCACCGCCCTCTTCTCTCTTCCTCTCTCCTTCCTTTCCCTCTCTCTCTCTCTCGGACGGAGCACAGTCGCGTGGATGGGCGGCCTCGCGCGGCTGGGACGGACTTGCGCAGGGCAGTCACCTGCGCCGCCGCCAGATTTGAGGTGCGTCGCCGCCCTCTCCTCTCTTCCTCTCTCCTTCCTTTCCCTCTCCCTCTCTCACTCTCTCAGACGCGATGGGGATTGGGAGCCTTTGGCGGGAGGTGTAGGCGCGGAGCTGCTGCTTTTCCCGCGCGAGGGCATCGCGCCGCTCTTTTCCTGCCCGCTGGAGCGCGCGGCGCCGCTCTTTCCCCGCGCCTTTTAGTCCCGCGGCGTCCGCCTCGGCGAGAAGGACGACTAGGCGACGACTTCGACCGCGAGGCGACGCCATACGCCAGGAGGATGCGGCGACAGCGACGCCGCGTTTGAAAACCCGCTCGGACGACTAGTCGTCGCCTAGGCGACGCCTTAAAAACTATGCATACTGGAACCTGAATTGACTTTCTGTAGTCTGGTACTCATGATATAAAGGATTCATCTACAACGCAGCTTTTAGGTGCTGCACATATACCAACGTAAGCAAGCAAACACGTAATAATACATCATCAGTTACACACACACAAAAAAAAAAAAAAACTTAAGTAAGCTAGGCCAAACAAAACTTTCCAGCTCATGGGAAATAAAACTATACATGGTGCATACTTACTAAGTCTTCACGGTAGTTTTCCTCATATATAAAAACAAAGCTAAAGCACTACAGATTGACTGAAGGGCAGAGAAGATGTGAAGATAAGGAAAAATATCTCTGCAAAGGGGCTTACCTTCCTTGGATCAATCCCCAATAATGTCCCAAGCTCATCAAAGCTGCAGAAATAAGATGTTTGATTAGCATGATTAGATCCTAATGAATTTAGTAAACATGGTCAAGTCAGTTCACCTGATATTTGTGTAAAGTTTACTGGCGCTAAGGAGATTATGCTCGATCATTGCTCGGTCAAGCACAGTCGACCTATCTGGTAATAAAGCTTTCTGTAGATTGAAACAAAACGAACTGTTAAGACATCATAGATAACAAATTGTTTTAAAATCGAGCATATAGAGGTCAACTAACTTGATGCGGCCTCAGCTCCTCTGCAAATGCATCAATTTCTGGTTTCCTCAAAATCCTTTCAAGATAAACCTGAAAGATTTGGGCAAGACTTGTCATTATCAGCAAAGAAAAAATTACATTACAGGATATAATGCCTAGAGATTAATTACTAATAACACAAACCTTCTGCAGTATTGGGTATATCTTCAACTTCGAGCATCTTTCATCCTGAAAGGGGCAAAATGCAAAAAGAGGCAAAACAAATGCATCGAGTGTAAATAAAGCAAAAGAGACGAACACGATAGATAAGGTGTGGACTCGCAGCCTCAAAGTTGAACCCAAACATCTAGATTACAAGACCAAAAAATGCATATAAAAAAAAGGGCGTACCCAGTGCAGAGAGCTCCTGCTCTGTGCGGGGTCTGGGGAAGGGTGTTAGTGGCAAGCCTTACCCTCGCCTGTGCAATGCGAGGAGACCGCGACTCGAACCCGGGACCTTCCGGTCACAGGCGGTAAGACTCTACCTAAAAATGCATATACACACACTAATTGCACTGGGAAAGATCTGAAACCACCCAGCTCAAGCCATAAGCTAGAATTTTTGTCAGCCCATATTTACCAGATAAGACATAAGCACCCAGATTAATTGGTATTTGTTGCTTCACCTTGACAGAGAAGTGAGATGAATATTACAGTTTACAGCTTGACTAAACTATAATAAGCTAAACATGCAACATATGTTTATATAACTGAGATGAACAAATCCAAAGCATTTAACACACAATATATCTAGAGAGTTGTATTCCATTGCTCGCAATTGTAAAGCACAGCTGAGGGTAGATACTGCCAGCACGTAATCCAAGTACATTGAGATGAGACGACAAAAATGATACCTTGTACAGAGTAGCAAGAACACGGGAACGTTGTGGACCAGCACCAGCCAATATTGTGCACGTTACAGCAGCACTAAGAGCTTGCTCCAGTGCATTTTCATCAATCTCTCTGGCATCATATACAATTTAGGTTCCATCAGAATAACCATTGCAGTTTAGAAGAAAACAGGAAAACCACATGTCTCATGTTATAACTTGCAAAATTAATCACACACAACCAATGTACGAAACATAAAAATGTTACTTATATATGAAATAATTAATAATAAAAATAAAACAAATGAAATAATAAGAAATAAGAAATAACAATAAAGGGCATAGTAATAGAGACCAGGCACCAGCAAGGCAAAAGGATAACCATGCAGAATAACCTTTTAAGGCTGCGAAATCAATCACACAACCAATTTCCAAAACAGCAAAATGTTGCTTATGTATGAAATAGTAAATCCATAAAATGAGTGAAATAATGAGAATTATGAATGAAAAGCATAGTAATAGAAACCAGGCACTAGCAAGGCAGTGGATAACCATGCAGAACAACTTTTTAAGGCCGCGATGAAAAGAACATATTGCAAATCCTTACTCATCTCCAATCTTGCGTTGTTCAATCTGAGAGATATCATAATATCGAAGTGCAGCTTCCAGGAATCTTCTTTTCAGATCCAAAATCCTTGCATAACAGACCTTGAAAAGGAATAAAAATATAATGCAGAATCAAGCTTTTGCCAAGCATGTAAAAAAATATATATATTGTTCTACTGTTCCCAAAATAACAAACCTTGTACTGTAAGTTTAAAACTTCCTGGTGGCTACTGGTGACCAAAAATGAAGCCTTGTTGATAAAAGCCTCGGCATTCACTGCATCATCATCCTAAGAAGAGAAGAATTAAATGAGTTCAGCAAACACTGAGCATTGATGGCATACCAGAAAACGAGCAGTCGAGCACTAACCTCTAAATAGAGTCGTGCAATCTGGACACACTTGGATAATTTGTTGGTGTCATCAAGCATCCTGATTGAAAGGAATAAACCAAAACTTCCATGTCAATATGTAGTACTCCATTCATATTACATGAAAAGAGTCAAGACAAATCAGTTTCTACCTGATTCCTGAGTCCAAGTCAATCCCACTTAGCATTTGTGCTGCTTTTGACCATTGTTGTTCAGACTCATACAGCTCTGCAAGCTTCTCTCTAATCACTACCACCTGTGGATAAACAATCAGACAATTTAGATATAGTGATTGTTACCAACAGTTCTTTACAAATTACCAACTAAGGTCAGAGATGGCATTGTGAGAGTTTGTAGACAGCTGAAAATGGTAATAGCATTCTGGAGAAATTTTATTCTGTGCATGTGAATAGAATCTGGCATAACGTAACCTTTTCCCCTGCTGATTTTAAATTTAACAGATCTGACATTTACATGTTCAAAGCTTAGTTTCTTAACATCAGCACACATTTCCTTAACTTCCATCATTGTGATCACAATATGTCTCGACATGTCAAGCAAACAGCACAACCACAAAAGAAAAAGTCATCAGAGCAATATATAGAAGATGAACAGAATAAAGTGTCATTGGTGTAAATACCATTTTTCCTTTCTTTGCTTTTACCAATCTATCAAATAGCCTTTATGGTTAGGCAGGAAAATTAATTGCAACAAATGATCCAAAGGAATGGGTGCAACACTCCAACTGCTCCTTATAACAGGTGCTTTAGCAGCTTGACGCAGATAAGGCCACAGCATACCATATAGATTACAACTCAAAGAAGACAATTTAACAATAACATAACAAGAAGACAATTTAACATGCATATATTTATGTACTGAATGCACAATAACCTGTGTTGGACTTCGTTGGCTCTTGGTCGCTGGTTGGCCGAACCCTTCGTGTTCAGTACAATTAGGCAGTTCGGAGGTGTTTGCGTTTTGGATTGTCAAACTTTTGTAATTTCGTTGCTTTTAAGTAATGAAATTTGGTTCGGCCGTGGTGGAAAAAAATGTATTGAATGCACATGAGCACGTATCATGTGGCAGCATGAATCTCCAGTATGGTGTTTATCACAATGTTTTCAAGACGTCCGATTAATCGCGACTAATCGTCCTGGACGGTTGGAGCTACTCGACCAGGGCCTCCGACTCGGCCAGACCGTCCAGGAAATTGGACGTCCGATTAGTCGTCGTCCAGTCGCGATTAATCATCCGTCCAGGCTGTGTGGGCGTCCAGCCAGAGAGTGGGCTGCGTCTCAGAGTTGGGCCTATCTAGTTGTCTTATATTTTGGCCCAAGCCCATTAGGGTTTCTCTTCTTTCCTACCCCTCACTCCCTCAGCCTCTCACTCACTCAGAAGTCAGCAGAACACACTCACTCCTCTCACCTCTCCTGTCCAGCAGCAGCAGCCACCTCCATTGCTGCTGTTCTGTAGCCTCCCTCTCCTCTCTTCCCTTCCAGTTCCCAGCTGCTCCCTCTCCTCCCTCCCTCTTCCTTGCGGCTGCTGCTGCAGGCACGCAGGCCTGCAGATCCAGCGGGTGCACAGGTCCAACTGTGCAAGGTAGGAGGACTGCACTGATGAGTTCCTCCTCCTCAGGTCAGTCATCACCTCCTCGTTCAAGCCTGATGCTCTACCTGTGCTTGAAGCTTATGCTCTCTTTCTCTGTGTACTTGTGTAGATCTAGATCGACAGCGACAACGTGTAGTGGAAGTGTACATGCCTGAAGCCGTTCAAGGAGAAGTTGGTTCTGCTCCAGCCTCCTCAGTTGGCTCAGGCTCAGCTGTTGCAGGTTCAGCATCCTCAGTTGCTCCAGATTTTGCATCTCTTATTGAGAAGGCCATAGCAAAACTACCTCCAGAAATGGCTGCTGAAGCCAAAGATCCCAAGAGGAAGGCCAAATCTCGAGACCTTGGATGGAAGTATGGGTGGTGGCCAGATATTGCAAAGAAGGACGGTGTGCAATGTATTTTTTGTAAGAAGATAACTCTATCAGGAATCAGTAGGTTCAAACAGCACCTTGCTGGAGGTTATGGTGATGCAATTAAATGTGGAAGTTGCCCTGAGATTATTGCCAGAGAGATGGATGCTTACATCAAGAAGCATACAAGGTCTGCAGTTGTGGTAGTTCCTGAAGTTCAACAAGATTCTGAAGAGGGTGAAGGTGATGAAGTTACTGAAGTTGAACCAGAGAAAGTGCCTAGTTCTGGGACAAAGACCAAGCACAAGAAAAGAAGAAAATAGCTCAAGCTTCCATCGCTGCCTATATGGCTGCTGCTGGTTCATCTAAACCAGCAAATCAAAAGAACATCAAGTCAGTTGTTGCCATGCTTCGGAAGAAGCCAGAAGAGGTAGTTTCAGAAAGGCACAAATTCAAGACTTCTCAGCCTACTCTAGAGCATTGCACAAAGAAAGAGAACAAACAAGTTGTTGATGACCATGTAGCTGATTTCTTTTATGAAAATCGTATACCATTCAATGTCCTCATGCTTCTTTCTCAGTTCTGTTGTCTTGTTGACAGCCCTTTCTAACAATGGCTCCCTAATTTCATGCATGGATGGTGAGCGGTACCCTAGGTCCATACTGTCCAATTGATTCAAGCATAATCTCCCAGCTTCTTGAGTTAATGACATTGAATGGTATACGATTTTCATAAAAGAAATCAGCTACATGGTCATCAACAACTTGTTTGTTCTCTTTCTTTGTGCAATGCTCTAGAGTAGGCTGAGAAGTCTTGAATTTGTGTCTTTCTGAAACTACCTCTTCTGATGTCTTCTGAAGCATGGCAACAACTGACTTGGTGTTCTTTTGATTTGCTGGTTTAGATGAACCAGCAGCAGCCATATAGGCAGCGATGGAAGCTTGAGCTATTTTCTTCTTTTCTTGTGCTTGCTTCTGCTTGGTCTTTGTCCCAGAACTAGGCACTTTCTCTGGTTCAACTTCAGTAACTTCATCACCTTCACCCTCTTCAGAATCTTGTTGAACTTCAGGAACTACCACAACTGCAGACCTTGTATGCTTCTTGATGTAAGCATCCATCTCTCTGGCAATAATCTCAGGGCAACTTCCACATTTAATTGCATCACCATAACCTCCAGCCTCCAGCAAGGTGTTGTTTGAACCTACTGATTCCTGATGGAGTTATCTTCTTACAAAAAATACATTGCACACTGTCCTTCTTTGCAATATCTAGCCACCACCCATACTTCCATCCAGGGTCTCGAGATTTGGCCTTCCTCTTGGGATCTTTGGCTTCAGCAGCCATTTCTGGAGGTAGTTTTGCTATGGCCTTCTCAATAAGAGATGCAACATCTGGAGCAGGTGAGGATGCTGAACCAGCAACAGCTGAGCCTGAGGCAACTGAGGAGGCTGGAGCAGAACCAACTTCTCCTTGAACGGCTTCAGGCATGTACACTTCCACTGCACGCTGCCGCTGTCGATCCAGATCTACACAAGTACACAAGAGAAAGAGAGCATAAGCTTCAAGCACAGGTAGAGCATCAAGCTTGAATGAGGAGGTGATGACTGGTGACTGACCTGAGGAGGAGAAACTCATCTTCGTCGTGCAGTCCTCCTACCTTGCACAGTTGGACCTGTGCACCCGCTGGATCTGCAGGCCTGCGTGCCTGCAGCAGCAGCCGCAAGGAAGAGGGAGGGAGGAGAGGGAGCAGCTAGGGAACTGGAAGGGAAGAGAGGAGAGGGAGCTACAGAACAGCAGCAATGGAGGTGGCTGCTGCTGCTGGACGGGAGAGGTGAGAGGAGTGAGTGTGTTCTGCTGACTTCTGAGTGAGTGAGAGGCTGAGGGAGTGAGGGGTAGGAAAGAAGAGAAACCCTAATGGGCTTGGGCCAAAATATAAGACAACTAGATAGGCCCAACTCTGAGATGCAGCCCACTCTCTGGCTGGACGCCCACACAGCCTGGACGGATGATTAATCGCGACTGGACGACGACTAATCGGACGTCCAATTTCCTGGACGGTCTGGCCGAGTCGGAGGCCCTGGTCGAGTAGCTCCAACCGTCCAGGACGATTAGTCGCGATTAATCACGATTAATCGGACGTCTTGAAAACATTGGTACCATATCCATTAAATACATTATTACAAAGAAACAGAACATGCGAACAAATGCTCCAATAAAAATGGAAACAGGGACAAACAAAATAAAAGAATTCTCCAACTTTCCCAATCAAATACAGTGCCAAAATTTACTACTATCCATATTCCTATAAATTAACAGCTTACTAGATCAGTCAATATATACAGATTCAAAGAGGATACACTGATCAGGAGAACCATGAGAACTTAACAACATGATGACCTCTCCATCAATAACTACCATCAACCAAACAACACATATCATCAGGCAGACTGATAATTTTTAGAGAACCACACAGGACCTTAAAGTTTGCTTTCTCTCCATGTTGGATTAGTAGAGTCTAAAGTCTAAACTATGAAGTTACCAAACAGAAATAACAGTTGCTAGCATTGAGGCGGTAAGCTTGAATTGTTGCATCATCCCTTAACTAACATCAATAAAAAATTTGAAAACATTACAGGCATATGATTCATAAATAACATCACAAACAACTACTCCCATTAAGGCACCCACACCATACAAAGGGTTATAGAATGGACAGAATAAAACAAACTGACATTCTAAACCAACTTGGCAACCAATTGCAGTACAACATTTAGAAGCTAATGTAGTGGTATGTGGGAGTTTAAAGTAGCATTCGCAGGAGCAAACCAAGGTGGCCAACCTGCTCCTCGAAGGAGACCACGCGCGGCTGGATCTGCGTGAGCGCGTAGTGGGCGACCTCCTTCTGCGCGTCGGACTCCAGCTTCCCCAGGTCCTGCGCGAACGTCTGCAGCAACTGCCGCGACACCACGAGCGGCACCTCGTCCGACACCACTGCAATCGCATCGATACCAACAATTAAACACAGAACAAGAGCAAAATCGCCCAAAAATTTAGTTCTAGGGTTCTAGATTAAAGCGCATTACTGTGGTCGAGGAATCGCTTGGCCTGGGAGATGTCCGGTGGGGAAGACGAGAGGACCGAGGCGAGGATGTGGCGGTACTGCTCGATCTTCTGGCGCTGGTCGGCGATCGCCGCCGCGCTCGCGAGGGAGCTGTCCATGGCTTTTACCGGCGCCGCTAGCACGGGCAGCCGGAGGGAGGGGTTGGAGGGTGGCCGGGGCCGGAGATGGAGAGGGGGACGGGAGCTAGGGTTTTGACGGTTCGATCTGCAGGCGAGATGACAGGAGAAATCGTGAGACGTTCTGCGTTTGCACAAGAAAACTGCATAGGGTGCTTGGAATAATAGTATGGGCTTCGTTTTATCCTGGGCCAAAATTTCGGCTACGTCGTAAGGCCTAAAATTCATTTACGTTGGGCTTTGGGCTTACAAGTACCCTTTCAAAGTGGGCTACATCTAGCCCACTCAGCTAGCTTGAATTACCTATCCTGCCAAAAACAGTACTCCCTCCAGGTAGGTAAATGAGGTGGTTTGGACAGCGGCATGGTCTACTAAAGCATAACTTTGACTTCTTATTTTTATTAAAGTATATTTATTGAAAATTGTTACATGTATATGTTTATGAAAATATTTTCAAGACAAATCTATTCATGTGATTTTTATATTTTCAAACTCAACAACTTAAAAGTTATTCATGATTTATATTCCCAATATTTGACCTAAACCTTGTCAAAAACGACTTCTTTTACCAACCTGGAGGGAGTACTTCTCAGTTTCGTTACAGGAAGGAAGGGGTTAGATTTGTTGTGATAGGAATTATTCACCCGATGTCATCGGCTTATATTTTCGTGAATTTATTTTAGAATTTAACAGTATCATTCTTTATCAGTAAGCAATATAAATGTACATGTATGTAAATGTCTGCATCCAGTGTGGTTAAAAAAATAAAAAAATATTTTTTTCAAGAAAATAAAAGGAGTTATAGTAGTGATTAGACTTTGAAACGACTTGTCGCCGTTGCAGTTTTCAGCTAGTATATATACTGAACACATAAAGAAAGACCGGAGGAACGGTGGGAAATGTTACTAGCAGATTGGCGGCATGTCTTGGCGTTGCACGCAGCGTCGCAGGTGCCTAGTATCCGTGTATACGATCACAACAATTCTACAATCATGCTACTCCTCACACCTCACACCTCACTCCTGGCAGGACCAGCGCCGTACGTATAGTCGAACGAAGGCCGCTGATACAGCCTACCAGCAGTTAATTCCGGCGTCCGGTGCCATACCAAAAAGATCGCAAGATACCACCCGTCCACCCTGCGGCTGCGACCGGGACGGAATCCGACACACCCACCAACGTTGCATTCCACCTGGTGGCCCGTGGCCGCCCGCCCTGCCCTGTGGCTGTCCTCCGGCCGCCTCATAACTCCTCTGCCCCGATCAATGTTGTGTTGCATGCGCGCAGGCCGTGTCCGTCGTCCGTCGCGGTCAGGCACGAGGCCAGCTGAGGTGCAGGACCACTGGAGGGGAGCAGCAAGCAGTCCTGCACGCGGCGGCAGGCGGTAGCAGCGACGGCTCCAATCACCCTCGCCTACGAGTTCAATGCGCGACCGCTCCCCGCAGGCCGCGGCATCAGCCGGCCGTGCCACGGTTCGCGGCTTCGCGCTCGCGCCCATGGGATGGGACACCCGCTCGTGCGCTCGCACGTGGGTCTCCTGAAGCGGAGTGATCCGAGATCGGGGAGGGGAGACGGCCCCGGCACTACTGCGGCCATGCCCGCCCGAGCCGGCGATCGGGACGCCAATCCCTTGCGAGCAACCGCACAGCTGCCGAAGGGCAGGCGGGCGCGGCGCAGGCAACAGTGTCCCCCCCGGCGCGGACGGCAGCGGGACAGGGTTTCTGCCTTCTGCCACGTGAGCACCAGCAGCCCTGCCCACTTGCCCAACAGGCCAACACACAACACAAGGGTCCGAGTGCCCCCCACAGCGGCACAGCGCGTGCGCGCACCAGAAGTTCCGGGATCAGAAGTCAGAGCACAGCCCGCTTCTCACACGGACACTCACGCACGCCCTCCCGAGTCTCGACCGTCCCTGTGTGTGCTGGTTGCTTCAACGGTCGCACGGTCAAAGAGGTCCACAGCATCCAGCATGTCATGTGTGCAGTGTTAACGATGCCAGACATGAGACATGTGTGTGTACACAGGCGTGCTCGCTGGGATGGTCTGCTCTGCCGAAATAGACATATTCAAGGCGTGCTTGCGTTTTAATTGCTCTCGACTTTTCTACGGGCTGCTGCTGGCTAGTCTACTTTTGAAGTTTTGCTGTACTACAAGCTACGGTGACCGTCGATAGCGCACCGAAAATGACCCGGTCAGTCATATGATCGTTTTTTGGGTTCAGGTTTTGTAGTAGGTAAGAGGCTATCTCTTGTCACTAATTCAGAACAGTGTGCTGGAGTTGATTGGGTTGGTGGCGATGGTATGGTCCCCAAGTTAGGACTAGTCAATGCCGCCGTAGAGTCCCACTCCATGCTGTCAGGGGTCATACATTGCACCCACATCTCCTGCCCTCCAGACGAAGGCCCCGTTTAGATCCAAAATTTTTTGGATTTTTGGCTCACTGTAGCATTTCGTTTGTATTTGGTAATTAGTGTTTAATTATGGACTAATTAGGTTCAAAAGTTTCGTCTCGTGATTTCTCGACCAACTGTGTAATTAGTTTTTTTTTCGTCTACATTTAGTACTCCATGTATGTGCCGTAAGATTCGATGTGACGGGTACTGCGCAAAATTTTTTTGGATTCTAAACAGCCCCGAAGCTTGTGTAGTCCAAGAACAAAAACACGGGAAACAACTCTGGAAAGGCTTTCAGGTACGATCCACCCGATCCGGCAGCCAATTCCAAGCATGGCAGATAGAAAGAACAGCAGCGCGTTACCAAAAAAAGGGCAAGGCCGGCAGGCCGCCTTGACAGTGGACACCTGACCTGATTACAAAATACCCAGCGCATCAAAAACTACCGGAAGCACACGACGCTAAGTTAAGTGTCTGGTTAACCATTCACGGTGAATCTGAGAACACGTCACCCTGTTTACAAGCCGACAGTAACCGAAGGGAAGTATCCAACGCGACAGCGATATGGCGCGCGACAATGCCTGAAACTGGGATTTGGGCACGCGCGTAGGAGTACGCATCTCAGCATCTGCATCCGTCTGAACGTAGGCGCACTTGATTCGATTGCATGCCGTAATTGACTGAAGGGAGTTGTTTAATCATGCCAACAAAACTTCCCCGTGCGTCTGCCGTTCGGACGAAAAGGACCATGATAAATTGCCAAGATGATCTAGCGGGCAAGGCACCACGCGAACTAGAATATTGAGAGCGATAGTGATGGACAAAAAAGGCTATGACTAGAGCTACCACCTTATTTATTTATTTAGAGTATATTACAGTTTTAGCATATAGCTAGTAACATGAATATCTTTACGTGACACTCTCGTATTATCTTGAAATATGTGTGTGAGTTTAGCTCTTAATTAAGAGCTATCTTTTCTCCCTTTTCTTCTATTAAAATATAAAAAGAGTCGTCGCCGTGGATGCCCTAACTAACACATGTGCATCGACTACTTTCCAGGATTCATGCACTTGTCTAGCAGCAGTAGTAATTTATAATAATTATGGAGGGCCGCGCAGCGCTGAACAAACCCCGAATCTTCCATGTCCATCACGATAAACAACACACGCAAGCCAAATCAAACGCTTAAAATAAGCAGATGAGGACAAGAGATGGTTCCCAAGCAAGAACTTCCAGAACTCCACTTTCCCAAAGCCTCCAACGTCTACGTGAGACCACTGAGTGGGCCAGGCTACATGCCCGGTCCCATCCGTCAGCAGGCCAGACAGCAGCGCACCGCTCTGACGGAGAGACAGCAACAGGTTAAGATAAGTGGGGGGGTTATGATAAGCTAACCGGCCTGCCAAACACTCCGAGAGTTTTCGGTTAAAGTGAGCTTAACCAGATAAAGAATTGCAGGGCAGTAGACCGATCACCGATGCGCTGGCTGGCTGGAGCAGCGCAGGAGAAGCGGCGGGCGCAGATAAAGCCAAACTGCGTAGTCAATGGTGTTGGTGATGGCGACGAAGGCCCGGGAAAGAAAAACCCCATGCCGGCTTTTTGGTAGTAGTATCTGCCACCACCCGCACCCGTCCTCGTCTCAATCAGCTTCGTGGCGTGCCGGTGCTGCCAGCGCCAGGTGATGCGTTTTTCAAATGCTATGGAGTAGGATACTGTACACGAGCTAATAGGCTCTGCCGCGTGGAATATTAAAACTCAGGGCATGTTAGATTCGTTTTGTTCTTTCCCTTTTTCAATCAATCTGAAGCAAATGATAAGGAAACGTGATTAGTACGTGAATACGCCATGGCGATTGGATTTTAACTAGATTTCCCCCACCGCACAAGGGGAACAAAAGATGTTTTTGTCAACTTCAGACGCAGGAGACGACGTACGTAGTACTAGTTTTTAGTTTGATTAGACCGGGCAATTTTCTCAGATCCTTTGTGGTTTTGGTGTGCTGGAAAACTGCCTAGCCCAAGCAACATCATCTAGCCATAGACACTCAGATTTTGACGCATGAGATTGTTGCTAGGCCATAGTACTGCTTTTCTAGGGTCTAAATTAAAGTAAGCAGACCAGCTACATGTTCGGCCTTGTACCGAAAGTCGAAATGCAATATGCAGCACAGACCCTGAAGAACTCCACAATATGCAAAAATGATGAGCGAGTGACCATATGGCATGGAGAAAGAAGGGTTAAAGACACGGGCACGCGGCTCTATCCAGTTTACATCAGAATAAAAAAGATGTAGCTTTCACTAGTCTCTTTTTTCTTTGATCTTTTTTAAGCGTAGTATTATGGCCACGTTCGCTTCGCTGAAAAAACAAATCGAAATACTATTCCGATTAATTTGTTGTAAAAGAAAAACACTGTTACAGCTAAAAAAATAAGTTAAAAAAGATGGATTATAAGATAAACGAACATAACATATTTTTAACACCGAACATGACATAGGCGGTCAGAGTGCTTACAATACAATACCGAAATCGTAGTCGCAAATCCATGACATGGCTCTGATCGCTTCTCTTGTAATCCGTACTTTTCAGCTTCTTTTTTTAGCCGGAACCGTGTTTTTCTCTCACAACAAATCAACCGGAACAGTATTTTAACTTGTTTTTTTAGCGAAACGAACAGGTGCATTAAAAGCTTCGTTGCCTGCGGGGAAAAGCTAAAAACACTGGTCAACCAGACAACCACGCAGATCAATTTCGCCGAAGGCCTTGTTTAGATTGAAGAAAATTTCAACCCGATGAATAGTAGCACTTTCGTCTTATTTGGTAAATATTGTCCAATCGTGGACCAACTAAGTTCAAAAGATTCATCTCGTGATTTCCAACTAAACTGTGCAATTAGTTATTTTTTTTATCTACATTTAATGCTCCATGCAAGTGGCTAAAAATTGATGTGATGGAGAGAGAGTGAAAAAACTTGAAATTTTGGGGTAATCTAAACAAGGCCGAAGTAAAAATGCCGCAGCGACTCCGTGTCCTCACAGTTTTCGTTGCCTTTTCCACTAACTTTGGATCGGATTAGCGTCAAAACTCGTGGGAAACGAGCCAAACTCTGAACTTTGATACTTCCACGCTGGATGTCCAGGCTGTAACTCGTCCATCGAGCGACTGCAAGCAATGTCCTCAGTCTGATCCTAATTATTGTGGGCGTGTTGGTCCACTGTCGGTCTGTCACCTCTCTGCAGCTAGCCAGCTACTCTGTGAGTTGGCCCTACGAGTTTAAAACATGGGTAGTTGCTCGCTCTTTTTTACATGTCACGTTATGTTTATCCCGAATCAAACATTATTTCAAAAAAAAACTTATAGTTTATGAGTTGCATATTTTGAAAGTATTTTCCGTAAGGAATCTAAAATATAAATTTTATGTCATGGGCCAATATATATATTTTTAAAATCGGTGGTCAAATATACAAATGTTTGACTTAGGACAAACCTACAACATGTAAATAAAAATGGAAGGAGAATTGAATTATGGATATTGGAGTTTATTATGTTAATGGAGCATAACTAAGTCTTAGTGACTTTTCATTACTCCAACGTGGATTAGGGTAGTGGTAGTTAGCTGAAACCAGGGGGCTCTGGATACTTGAGTTTTTAGGAGCATAGATAAGTCTTGGTGACTTTTCATTACTCCAATGTGGATTTGGTAGGGTATTGTTAGTTACCCGAAATCAGGGGGGTCTTGATGTCTTTTGTCTACCTCTTTCATTCTTGCATTTGTTCTTTTGTGTTTACCTCGGTGTTCCACTCTTTTTTGGATGTCAACTAGGTTTAATTCTCCAAGCTAGTTTGTGTGCTTAGTCAAGGGTTGTAAATTCCCAAGTCAAGAATCTTATATTAGTGTGATATTGGCTAAGGATATATGTTTAGTTCGGTAGTTCTACGGACAAGAACTTAGTGTGACCTTTTTTAGTTCGAAGCCTTGAACTCGTACAAGGGGTTAGCACCTTTTGCATAAACTAAGGTTGCCCACTTCAACCTCCTCTCGGACCATTCAATCTTTTGGCCCTTTTCTTCCTCATGCTTTTTCTTTGATTTAGAAACTTCTTGTCGGCTAGATACTAAGATGATATATTTTGGTATCGACACACCATTCATCCTTGATTTGTAGGGGTAAATCACGCCGAAGTACTTAGGGCCTTTTTTAACAAGGCTTACGGGGACTCTGGCTTCGCTATAGTGTTAGTACTGTAGCACAAATGAAGCAAAAGGCGGTGAATCCTTTAAACCACTGGCTTCTCCATCTTTGTAGTGTATTCTAGGATGAAGAGAGAAAAGAAGCTTTTGCTATAGCACCATAAAGTAAAGCTATAATGCATATACCAAAAGAAAATGAACTTGGAGACCAAAGAGGGTCTTAAGCAACCGGGCCGTACATTGGGTGGCGCAACAGGAGCAACCACGCTGGACCCCAAAAAGTAAGGGCTCTATTCAGTAATTAATCACTAAATCTAATTATTCTATGTGTTGGTTACTTTTTGCCTTTTTAGTTTCTCGCCAGAACCCATATAAATAACCACTCAAGCGTCCAACAAACTTGTGATCACATACGATGTTCCGACTTCTGAGTTCATTGTGACTTCTGAGTTTCGAGTCCGTCGTCACTTGTCTCTCACACAACGATCCAACGCACCTGGCATTGCATCAACATCGACCGTTACTCGACCCACACTGCATGCAAGATCACGACTACCGACAGGACAAGGAGCTCTTGCTACGACGAGTCCCCTCCTTGCTGCTGCCGGTCAGCCAGTGTGTTCTTGTTAATTTTACTTTTCATGTCCTCTTGTCTAGTGATATTTTTGTTATTTTATTTGTCAAGATATATGGGGCCTCATGATGTGCCATAAAATCCTAGATACGAGCTTTATTAGCGAAAAAAATAATAGAATTTGTAATTTAGTTGCTCATGAATTAGCTAGGCAAGTTCTCAGGTCTGTGTTGATGATCCCCGTCATCTATCCTGCATTTGCTTGTAAACGATGTATCCATTCTGTTGAAACAGTAAAGCTTGCTGAAAGTTTCGAAAAAAAAATCCTAAATACGAGCTTGCCAAAGGACATTTTGCATGTAGGAGCTCTGACCTCACCACGCTTGAATCCAGTATTATACAGATACAAATATCCCAAACCCACCACAAGCATTTCCCAAGTGTGGCCATAAACGACCGGACCATGCTCTTTCACCAAAATGCAGAATCGCACATGGACACGAGGTGGAAAGGAGGTCAGGTTGCTTTATTAGTTGAGCGTGCATAAAATTTTATCAGAAACTTGAGAATTCCACTATAAGCAGCGCAATCAAAGCCGAAGGTGACATCCGCTTGATCACTCTCTGTAAACAGTGCTGACCGCCAACCTTTCCTGCTGCCCAAAACAACCCTCCCTAAGCAGAAAATCGCAAACAGCCGAAGAATATTAGACCCTCGCTACACGACAAAGCCCGTGCCGGAGTCTGCGCCCCGCTTGACTCCACTTCCACTAGCGAGATGCCCATCGCCTCCGCCGCCTGCGCCCACGTGTACGACGGCGATGCCTCCACGCCACGCTCACCGTCCCGGTGCGCTCACCTCCCCTAGTTAATGCACCGCTCTTGCGAGTCATGGCTTCCCTTCGCTTATCCCCCGTCCTTTTTAGCGGCTTCTGCGACTGCTCCCACCCTTCCTCTCGCCTCGTCAGCGGCCTCTAGCTAGCTTCCCTCACAAGCAGCAAGGCGGAGCGAACAAACCGGCGACCGGTGGTTCCCGTCCCGTCGTGGCCGCGACCGGTAGCTCGACCTCCGCGCCGTCGCTCCGCCCCTTCAAAAGGCGCGTGCTTTTATGCCCGCGGCAGCTCGGTTCGTGGACTTTCCTCTAGTAGCGCTCTCCGCCTCTCGCCCTCGGACCTTTCTGCGAAAGCGAAGATTCCGGTATGGAGGTGGAGGCGACGCCCACGACGGCCGTGTCGTCTTCCGGCGGGGCCGCGCAGCTGCCGCCGCCCGGCCCGCCCGCCAAGAAGAAGCGTGCCCTCCCCGGCATGCCAGGTGATTGATTTTTCTTCTTCTGTTTATTAGTAGTAGTCGTCTATTAGTGGTCCGAGGTGCGTGCGTGCGTGCCGGCACGGGGATAGCTCTTTGTCGTGATCGATGGCGACGGCGCCGTGGTGGTGGTGCAGATCCTGACGCGGAGGTGATCGCGCTGTCGCCCAAGACGCTGCTGGCGACGAACCGGTTCGTGTGCGAGATCTGCAAGAAGGGGTTCCAGCGGGACCAGAACCTGCAGCTTCACCGGCGGGGCCACAACCTCCCGTGGAAGCTGCGGCAGCGGAGCGGCAAGGAGGTCCGGAAGCGGGTGTACGTGTGCCCGGAGCCCAGCTGCGTGCACCACGACCCGTCGCGCGCGCTCGGCGACCTCACCGGGATCAAGAAGCACTTCTGCCGCAAGCACGGCGAGAAGAAGTGGAAGTGCGACAAGTGCTCCAAGAAGTACGCCGTGCAGTCGGACTGGAAGGCGCACGTCAAGACCTGCGGCTCCCGCGAGTACCGCTGCGATTGCGGCACCCTCTTCTCCCGGTCCGTCCTCCGACTGGTTGCTCTTGCTACTCTCATCCAGTCCCCTCTCCCTCATGAATTGCTCGTGCCTCCAATCCAATTCCGTTGACTCACTTGTGTTTCGCCGTGCGCACGTTTGCAGGAGGGACAGCTTCATCACCCACCGCGCCTTCTGCGACGCGCTCGCCGAGGAGAGCGCCAAGGCGCGGGCGGAGGCGCCTCCCGCGGAGGATGGGAGCTCGGCAGCCGCCGTGGTTCCGCCACCGGCGCCCCCTCCCCCGCCCCCGCCGGCGCCACTGAGGCAGCAACCTCCCCCGCCCGCGCCGCATCATGCGGAGCAACGTAATGGTCAGTCCACATCAATGCTTATCATCTTGCTGCGGTCAAATTCGACTGTACAGTTAGTACGGGTTCGATGCATCTTGCATGTGTGGCCTTGGAATGTCAGTAAGATTGTCGGGGAGATGCGAGGGGAATTCTCTCTGTTGATGGTTTTTGTCAGGATCTGGGAGAGCTAAGTTCGCCGAAAAAAGTACGGCTCATACTCGATTACGCCCGTTTCTCAGAGTAGTTTCACACGAGTGAGATCGGATGACGGCGATTAAATATTTTTGGACTGCGTTGCTGGATTGTTCCTGGCTCCGTTCTGGGATCATGCAAAGTTGCTCCTGATTACGACATCCACAACGCCTTTCTGAGCTTCTGAGAGCATTGAAATCCGATGATAAAAGTGCGCCCACGAACACATGAAAAAGATGCCATCATGCGTTGCTTTCTGCATCTGCCAAGCTTTTAGCGCTTTACACTAATCAATCTGGTTTGAATCTAATCCTTGCTCCTCATTTGCTAATGCTTCGATGCAATGCATGCAGAACCGGAGACCAATGCCACTGAGCCCGTTCAGTTCGCGCCACCGCCACCGCCGCAGGTGCCGGTGCTTTCGCAAACTTCGGTGAGCGCCGCCAATGTTAGCGCCGGCAGCAGCAGCAGCGTCGCGGGGACGTCTCAGAGCCTGCTCGGTGGTATGTTCGCACCGTCGTCGATGGCCTCAGCGCCACAGTTCCAGAACCTCGTCGGCGGGGTTGGCCGCCCGGAGCGCGCCCTGCCCGCCAAGCCCCCGTCGCTGTGCCTCGCCACGGACGCATCGTCGTCGATCTTCTCGGCACCCGTATCCGCCGAGCGACAGCAGTTCGCGCCGCCGCCGCCTCCGTCTCCGTCCCCGTCCCCGCACATGTCCGCCACCGCGTTGCTACAGAAGGCCGCGCAGATGGGCGCCACCTCGTCGAGCTCCTCGTTCCTCCGCGGTCTGGGCCTGGACGTATCGTCATCTCCGGGGGCATCGTCGTCAGGCCAGCAGCACCACCAGGAAGCAGCCATGCAAGTGTCACTCCCGGACACCTCGCTGCAGCAATGGCCGCCGCGGCTAGAGCCGGAGCCGGCGCCAGGGCTGTCGGCTGGGCTCGGTCTCGGGCTGCCATACGACTCCACCGGGGCTCAGGTGTGCCTACCGGAGCTCATGATGGGGCAGTCGTCTCTGTTCAGCGGGAAGCCGGCTACACTGGACTTCCTGGGGCTCGGAATGAGCCCGACGGGCGCGCCGGCAGGCAGAGGTCTCCCCGCGTTCATCCAGCCCATCGGCATGGCCGGGACCGGGGCTGGCGCCGCCGAGACGTTCGGCGCCGGACGTGGCGCCCAGGCGACGCCGTGGGAGAGGAATCCGAGTAGCTCGCCGATCCTGTAACACACTTGGATAGCAAGTAGTAGTTGAACCCCAAGCGCTGTGATTTTGGGCAAAGGAGGAGGGATCGGAAGTGGAAAACAGTAGATGCCAGGTTCGATTAGCAGCTACTCCAGTCGTATCTTCCACTGTCAGTTCTTGCTGTTCTTTTGTTTCTTTTAGCTCGGTACGAAGTTAGGAGTACTCGACTCCTACAAGTGAGCTGCTTTGCACTTCCTCGTCTCAGTTCTTTCTGCTCTCTTTCCCTCCCGTCGCTTGCCGTTGTCTCTTCCCGATGGCTTCCTTGCGCTTGTCATCTTGTTGCCACTGCCGTGGCATTCAGGCCCTTTGATAATGTTGTGCTACAGTACATAAGCTAGTGACGAATTAATTAGATTTAATAAATTCGTTTCGTGGATTAATAATAGATTCTATAATTTATTTTTATTAATATCCGAATATCCGTGCAACACGCCCGTATGCACCCGATGTGACCTACAAACTTTAACAAGGCCTTAAACGCGCGGCACAGTGACAACGCTAGTGGATGGCGAAATTTAATGGAATTGGTGTTGCAGCCTCACAGCCTGGGACGATTTTGCAGCAGCCACAGCCCACAGCCAGCAGGTGATGATGAACATTCACAGGCTCGCCCCCTGGAATGGTGTTCAAGTGTCCGTGTCATCAGATGATCAGACTGGTACAAGCGTTCCTCTCGCCACTATTCCTTCCTACCAATGCCGTGCCTCTGTGGCGGCCCAGGTACATGCATGTGTGACTGACTGTGTGCAGTAGCTGCTGGCTCCATGACTCCGTCTACCGCTAACTTCTTGTTTAGGCCTACAGATTCTGATGATTGATTGCATCATCCTACTCCTACATTTTCTTTGGTTGGATAATCCCAACGGTTTGTTTACTAGCAGCTGCAGCAGCTTATCCGGCTGTTAATTTCATTTCGTACTCCTTATTGAAAAGAAAAACTTCATTTCGTACTAGTATATGACAGACATAAGACAGACGTATGAACTTTTGATACGGTAGCTTGGCATGTCTTTGTCCGATAATACAACTCTACAGACAGAGGCAGGTCGAACTCACATCACATGGAACAATTAGTGGTTGAAACAGCGAAAATACCAAAGGCAGCAACGCACGTGTCATTCTTGTCATGGACTGTGGAAGCATACATCACAATCTACGGTGTGCGGTGCAAGCAGAGGAGGGCAACGACCGAGTGCGACTGCTCATGGACTTTGCTCTCGCCCGTTTGGAATCATGGAGCTTGGAGACCAGCAGTTGGACGGATGTATGGCTTTTGATGAACATGGCAGGCCGCAGTTCTTTCGACCGCCACAGCACGTGTTGGCTTGCTTTCAACTTGTGTGTGCGGATGACGCGGACTTTTCGTTTGTGCTCGAGTGCACCGCGTGGGCGTGGCAGATCGCTTTTTTGTGTGTACTTGTTCGCGACCTCTGACCGCCTACTACTTTGAATCCCTGCATCGACGCAGACTGGGCTGCGGTGTGGCCAAGGGAAAAGTCGCCGAAGGACTCGCTGAGTCGCTGTACACGAGCGGTGAGTAGCACCGACTCTGATCCGTTGCATTCATGTCTGCTTGCTTAATCTGGCTCGTGGTTATGCAGAAGCATTCCGATGGAGCTCACATCAGGCATCTGTGGCATTTCCGTCCAGCAGAAGCAGCCGTGATTGCAGAATCCAAGGACGACTGGATTAAACTCCTCCATGAATGATGAATCGCTCCGCTGAGGCGATGACCGTCGCTGTTGTCCGTGAGCGCACGCCGGGGACCCGGGGCAGCATGGTGTACTACGTCCTCCGATCAGCGTGGCGTGCGGTCACCGTCTCCCCGGATTTCAGCGCGCTTTTGGCCCGCTCTACGGCCAGCCAGCCAGCCGTGCGGGTGCGGCGCCTACTCGAACACGGCCCGCCTGGGAGGCGTGAGGTGTTCAAACCTCGTGGGTACCGTAGGGTTACCCTGCCTGACGTGCTCGCCCGTTCCGGACTGGCCTACGGACCGGTCAGCGACCGGGAGTCAGTCAGTTTTTGTGGCCATGAAGTGCTGAATTCACGAGCGCACTGCGTCCTTGTTTGGATTGGACACGTGAAAAACATCGGCCAGGGTCCGTCGATCGGCGATTACGGGCAGCTGCACGGGTTAGCCCCAGCGGCAAGGCCCCTACACAACGGTCCCCGTCGTCGCGTACTCGCGTGCGGAGAAGGAGGACTTCAGATCCGATCCCCCGCTCTTCCGGTTGGTGCCACGGGCACGGAACGCGCGTATTCCGGCCGCGCTGACGGGAGCCTGTTGGCAGTTGGGCGGGGCGGGCGTGTATGCCGGTATGCGCCCGCGCCGTCGCGCTGCGGTGCGGCAGACAGCCTCTCGACTTTGGGCGGCTCCTGGAACGCGAGACGGTTTTTGGCGCATCCAGCGTCCCGGAGGCGGCGCACGGGAGCGCGCAGCACCCACATGCAACCTGTGAGTGTGACGTACTGGTACGGGCCTGCCGGCGTAACCGGCCCTGGTCCGGTCAAACGTGTCAGCTCGAAGTGAATGCCGTCCCCGGGCTGGCCTGACCCTGAGCACGACGTCAAGCGGGGAAGGAGGAACGATCGATCGATCGAGCAGTACGGAGAACCAGTGAATGCTCGATCGAACCATGCAGCCCCACCCACCCCACGTGGTCGAGTTATTGCCGTGCCCATCTGCGGCCGGCGCCTCCGGCAGACGAAGCGTACGCGTTGGACGAACACCTGACGTATGGCTACATGCTACCCGTTCGCTTCGCTAAAAAAAAAATAAAATAACTAATTTATTGTGAAAAAAATATTATTTTAACTAAAAAATAAGTTGAAAAAGACGAATTATAAAAGAAACTAACAAGCCATAGTGGTGGACGGATGCGTGCGCCACGCTGCCTGGGCCTGGTGCGCTGCCACTGTGGCCTGGTCTTCCGTTCCCGTGGTGTGCCGGATCAGGCCCGGCAACAGTGACGAGCTTGCTCCATCGAGCATCGTAGAAAGTGGCAACGTCCTACTGGGGTCCGTACTGGAAGTTTAGTACAGCGTGAAAAAACGCGCCCTCAGTCCCTCACCCACAGTAGAAATTTGTGTCAGAAACGACTTTGGAGATGGACTACAGCAAGTGCGTGGACCAGGGCCTTGTTTAGATGATAAGTTTTTTCAGTCTCTTCATCACGTTAAATTTTTGAACATATGTATAGAGTATTAAATGTAGATAAAAAAATAACTAATTACATAGTTTAATTGTAAATTACGAGACGAATCTTTTAAGCCTAGTTAGGCCATGATTAGACAATAATTATCAAATACAAACGAAAGTACTACAGTGTCAAATACTAATTCCTAACCCGAATCTAATCAAGCTCTGGTAAGCGATAGCGTTCCGTCAAGGACTCCTTTCACGTGCCTTTAAATCTGATCCATTTTTTTTTTATTCAGAACCACGTTTTTCTCTCATAATTTTTTCGGATTCCTCTAAACGAAGGGAGAAAAAAAAAAGTTCTTGCAGATCTGCGCGCTGAGAGCTAGAAAGAGAGACCCCCACGGCAAAGGAAGAAGCATTGGGTTGGGCAACCATTTTGATCAATCATCCGCGTTTCCCTTTGTTCGTGGGACACCGTAGGACAGTTTTCACGTTTGTAGCAAGAAGATGCTCCATTGTCATTTTGACTAACGTGGAGCAGTGGTGCTAAGTTAAAATTCATAGCGTCGGTAGCCAAACTTTGCACCACCGAACTAAGGTTAAAAGGTTATTTTGTTTATGTTCTCATCTACCGACACCCAGTGTGTGATTCAAAAGGCTAACGGGAACAGTATTTTTTTTTTTTATCCCTGATAATATGGGCCCCACAGCAAGGTGCTATGCTTGCTGCAAATTAGAATTACCGGTAGTTTGGGTTACCTGTATTGGTGGTTAGTACAGCTAAAACTTATAGGTGAGTAAAGTTTAGACGACTAAATTTAATCATGTGTTATCTAACATATAGACTACTAATATGAACTAACAATTGGTTATGCTAAACTAAAAATTACTCAACTTTGTAGTCCACCCTTTTAGATGGTCTTCGACTCAAGCCGGATCAATGGTGACCAAACACAGAACATGTCGACTGCAACAATATTCAAAGTGGTGGGAGCAAAACATTCCCTAATGTGCATATGTGAAAAGCTAGCGAGAAGCGTCACATTAAAAAAATCGACCCGCTAGAGTATCAGTGATTAAGAAGAAGACACTTTCATGCAGGTTGATAAACTCCAAACCTCTGCCTCACCTATACGGCTATACATGGCGGCACCGCAGCCCATCTGATAATGGAACGGACCTTATACCTGTACTTTGGCGTGGGATGGGCTTCAAGCTTTTTTACAATGCTCAAAACTTCGCATGCGAAGGTGGGGTGTCAAACTCCCACATAGAGCTCCCGCAGCCGGGAGCTACCAACCGAGCTATAAGCTCGTCCGCGAGAGGCGCGACATACATTACATTGTTCTTTTAATCGGTCGATGATAGGTATGTCTACATCTACATAGACCTTTGTTTTCGGTGAGCCGCACTATTCTTCCATTCCACAGACCCAGAACACTATTCATCCACATAATACTATTGTATACAGTGATTTGCCCCCATCCGTCGGATCTCGCCTGCACATCCCGGATGTCCACCACACGCCCACGCCCACATCCAGAACCTATTGCGGCAGAACCTCCTAAGAAATTGGGCCCACATGCATCTATCGTTGTCTCAACAGACCTCTGATAGCGTATAAAAGTTCCCAACAACTTAACAGGTCTGTCAGGTGTCCTCGGGAAACCCGAATCATCCACGAATCTTTTCCGAACAGGATCCCAATCACAGACATCGCAGATTACAACAGTTTTCAATATACATATCGGAGATTATAAAGCGGAAGATTTAAGTTTTAATATTACAAACAAGTTGTTTCAAACTTATAAAACCATAAGTGTCATATAACCATAGTAGTGGGATAA
This sequence comes from Miscanthus floridulus, assembly GCF_019320115.1. Taxonomy (NCBI): domain Eukaryota; kingdom Viridiplantae; phylum Streptophyta; class Magnoliopsida; order Poales; family Poaceae; genus Miscanthus; species Miscanthus floridulus. Next base: position 164,818,293 of record NC_089581.1, on the reverse strand, counting down.
TATTATATTAACATTATTTTTCAAACAAACTAGTGCCTTGTTGTCGACAGAATATCATCGGCAGTCCTCCGAGAGGTATCCCACGAAGGTAGATTGATCGGCAGATGAGCGTGTAATCAAGAACAAGAAGGCAACAGAGATACACGAGTTATACAGGTTCAGGCCGTCAGTATGACATAATACCTTACTCCCGTGGTCTGTTGGTTTGTATTAGCTATCGTATGATTTGTCGTGATTTTGTAGGAGGTCCCTGCCCACCTTATATAGTCCGGGGGGCAGGGTTACAAGTCGGTTAGATCTGAGAGATAACCGGAAAATGATAACAGATTACAAGAATCATGGGATCGTACATATCCTAACAGATCTCGTAACATCTTTAGGATATCCTCCCCATGTCTTGCGGGAGGCGCCGAGCAGAATCGTGCCTCGTAAGGCTCCTTCTCGTGGGCTAGGCTGCCCCTAGAAGCGTAGCCCATGTGGTCTGCCGTGGGTATCCAGGGTCGTACCCCCCACAGCTAGTCCCCGAGCACCTTGTACCCATTGTGCAATGCCGTCTTGAGCTTTTCCGAGCAGATGCGAACCAAAACCGAGCTGTCCAGATCATGGTTCGACCACCATAATGAATCGCCGAGCAGTTGTGAGCAGCTGCCGAGCAGCGTGCAACATCGCCGAGTAGTGTGTTCCGAAGATGGCTTGACATAAGGGTGTAAGGAGCTCAAATCCAGCATTGAAAATTTCTGCATAGTAAAACTAAGTGTGCCCACTTAGAGTCCGAGCACGAGGGAAGAGATAACCTTTTTTAGCTTCTAGATGCACGGAGTCTTCCAGAAAAAACAAACACATTCACCGCAAGGTGAAGTGTGCCCACTTAATCCCCGAGCCTAATAGTAGGTGACGTAGTCACGTAGTGCCAGGGTCAGAAAGTAGCAAACCAGCCGAGCAGGTAGCCAGTCCCCGAGCGTAGCCTCGAGATGAAAACAAACACACTCACCATAAGGTGAAGTGTGCCCACTTAGTCCCCGAGCCTGACAGTAGGTGACGTAGTCACGTAGTGCCAGGGTTAGAAAGTAACAAACCAGTCGAGTAGGTAGCCAGTCCCCGAGCATAGCCTCGAGACGAAAATAAACACACTCACCACAAGGTGAAGTGTGCCCACTTAGTCCCCAAGCCTGACAGTAGGTGACGTAGTCATGTAGTGGCAGGGTCTGAAAGTAGCAAACCAGCCGAGCAGGTAGCCAGTCCCCATTGTTTTAGGTGGAAATATCGGTTAAATTAAACCATGGAGAAAAAATCAGAGTAATGGTTGTACAGTATCGGTTACTGAGCCTCATTAAATTGCGGAGAATTCGGCGATTATTTGGCGACGATAATTCAGTGACATGGGCTGCTGTTGCGTGAAGGCCCAAGTTGCGGCCCATTAAACCTCGTTAGAGAAGTCGAAGTGGCGCTGATCGTGGGAATGGTTTCCCAAAAACCCTTAGATGCAAAGAGAGTGGGGAAAGTGCTTTATAACAGCACCGCCACACACCTCGCCGCCTACCTCTGCCACTCTACCCTATTCTCTTCATTCACAATCCCTACGCTCCACATTCCGTACCAACACGAGCAGTCGCCTCTGATCTAGGACCAAACCGGAGAGAATGGCACCGAAAAAGGGAGCCGCAAAGCCGGGGAAGGCGGCCACCGGAGCTAGCCGTGACGAGGAGTGGGTGCCATTGAAGATGGGGGCAACGGACCTCAACAAGATGGTGGCGGCGGGCGTTCTCCCAGACCATCTCACTGCCGGATGGCGGCCGGCTAGTGGTGAGCCCTTTCCAACACCTCATACTGATGAGGCTGTAGTATTTAAAGATTATTTCTGGCGAGGATTAGGGTTTCCTGTCCACCCCTTTCTGAGGGATCTTATGGAGTTTTGGGCGATTAGCCTCTGCAATCTACACCCCAACACCATACTACACATGTCGATCTTTATCTATTTCTACAAGGCGTTTCTCGGTGTTCTTCCACATTTCAACCTCTTCAGGCACCTGTTCTATCTGAAGAAGAAAGGGGGCAGTGGTTCTAAGGTGGTCGGCGGTGTGTACCTATAGCTCAGGGATGGGATGGCCAGCAAATACATTAGCGTCTCGCTGAACACCTCCCTGAAAGGTTGGAACGCTAGGTGGTTTTACATCAAACAAAGTCACCCAATGATTCAATGTGACGTCCACCACATCCCGGTGAACCATAGTAACTAGTCAGAGAGACCCAACAGTGCTGACATGGAGCAAGTAATGGAACTTCTGGACTTGATTAAGGGCATGGAGCTTAGGGGTGAACTGGTTGCAGCTAGCTTCATAGTGTGGCCCATCCAGCCCTACAAAGAGAGGGCCCACCCGATGTTCAACTATAAAGGTGACAACGATGGTACCCGGGAAAGCACAGACCGTCTGACGAAGAAAGAAGTAATAGACCGTGCCATGGACCTATTCACTTCCAATGTCTCATTCAGCTGGCCACAAGGAATGAAGGCTTTCAACTACACCAATCTGCCTCCTTAGGTAACCATTTCATTTCGCATTGATCAGGCATCAATTGCCGAGCAAAGGACTGACTTACTTATGTAAAGATCCATTTGCAGGATAGGGCAATATACTTTTCAAGCGTGCTGAAAGCCGATTGGCTGAAAGGAGTAGACATCCGGTGGCTACTATAGCCCGAAGAGGAGGAGCCAAGCACCTTATCGGATAGTCCATCCTCAGTATCGAAGAAGATCCATGGGAAAAGACCAGCAGTAGATGAGCCGATCCAAAAAAGGAGAAAAACCGCAAGCACTACTGCACACAAATCGGGCGGCATCTCACTTGGTGATGACCGAATCGCTCGACCATGAAGAACCGTAGTGCTAGAGTGGTCGGATGATGATGAGGACCAGTCAGCGCATCCGCCGAGCACGAAGGAGCCATCGACGGATGATAAAGTCCCCGAGTAGCGAGCAAGGGAAAGTTATGTGCGGGCAACGACGGAAGTCCCAGCGGTGCAGACGACCAAAGTCCTCGAGCAACAAGGGGGAATAACCACAGAGCAACACACAGAGGGGGCTCCGGGGCACCAAGCAGAGCGGTGGCCTGCTGTAGAGGAGCAGGAATCCTCCCATCAAGCAGACCAAGCAGCAACGCCTAGGGGATTAGGTAGGCATCGCTGGTTCAAGAAATTTAATCGGAAGACCAAACCATAAGTATATTTGCCTTAGAGTAAAAATATTGTTCCTTGATTTCTTTCGGTTACTGACAAGCCGATATTATGTAGGGCAACACCGAGGCCCGAAACCTTAGTAGAAAAAATGCCAACTACTCCCGTCTAGGAGTCCCTAAGTCCTCGACAAACGGAGGACAGGTCAGCTGCCACTGCAAGCAGTCCTGGCGGCGATGAATCATTAGCACACACAACAGGCGCGTCAGCGTCAGCGACCGAGGCTGCGACTATAAATGCCGGTACGTTGGAAATGGAACTGCAGCTGATGTTGACGCATCGAAAGCTAAGGAGGCAACTCCGATGATGGCTGAGGAGCAGCTTGCACCGCTCGCAGCGACGTCAGTAGTGGTCGGAGCGACTGTTCAACCACAGAGTCCCCCAGTGGTGCCTCAAGTGACGGTGGAGGAGGACGAGGTTGAGGAGATCAAGCATGCTGAACCTAAACCCCAGTCCATCCGGATTCTCCAAAAATGCGGAGAAGAGGTAGTAGTTGTTAAGGAAGAAAACACCGCCAGGGAGATAAAGAGGTTGAAATCCACCGTTGTTGGAGGTATGACTCAAATTGAGGTAAGACCGCACCTGAAATACTGATATTTGTTGTTGGAGACCAAAGTTTATCTGTAGCATTGTTCATTTGTAGGAGATAGCTCGAACAACCGAGCAACGATGCCAAATGATGAAGAGGATGGAGCCCCTTGCCGTGGAGAACTAGAAACTCTGGGAGGCGTTAAATCTTTCAGAAAAGAGTATTAAGAGGGCCCAGCGTGAGCGGGATCTTGCTGAGTCTAACTCATGGGACCTGGAACATCAGAAGGGGGTTCTGTCCGAGCAACTAATGGCTACATCCGAGCAGCTGAAGAAGAAATCCGAGCAACTGGTGATTGTATCCGAGGAGCTAAAAAATATGTCTGAGCAATTGGGCAAGAAAACCGAAGAGCTCAAAAGTAAATCCGAGCAGCTCGATCGGAAGTGCCAGCAGTTCGAGGATGCATCCAAGCAGAAATCTGGTATGCTTTATTAACGAATGTACTTTGTAATAATTAAACATCTGTTTTTGTGATAACTGTTTGGCTTGCAGAGCAAGATGCAGAACTCGACCAGTTACGCCAGAATTTCGAACAAATCCGTCGAGATAAAGCGAAAGAGTCGGATCGAGCAAATAAACTGGCCGAGGAACTGAAAGGTAAATACCCCTTGGTAGGAAATAATGTTGTAGTACTTTTCTGGCATGACGAACCATTGTGATTCTTGTAGATTATCGCCATAAAACCAAGGCATAGTTCGATGTGCTGGTGCAGGAAGCCAAGGTCCAGAAAGACAACTTCAACACTGTAACCGCCGCAATAAAACTAGTACTCGACTACGTCGACATTGAACCGGCACCTCGTCCTAACAGCAGGTAGCAAGGGCTAGACACCATCATTTAGAGATGCAAGGCAGTGTGGGAGAATTTCAAAAACTTCAACCGCGACGTCGTTGTGACCGCCGCTACTCACGCCCTTGCAGTGGTTCGGTCCCACTATCTGACTGTTGACATCCAGTCAATAAGGGGTGGGTTCGCCAATGGGCTGAGCGACGCGCAAACCCAGCAGCTGGAGGATGATGTTGAAGATGTAGCAAAAATGCTTGTCGATGATATAGACCTGTTTGGCGAAACAGAAGCTGTTGGCGAAGCTTAACAAACTGCTCGGATATTATCGCCTGTACCACTTGCTTTATTTGGCGATGAAGAATCGTTGTATTAACAACCCGATGCAATTATGCATAATATAAGCAGTGTTCAATCAGTTAGTTTTCACTAAACTTGATGCCTTAGCTAGCCCGTAATCTATAACGCAGAGCGCGGAGCCCATGCGTATGTTGGAAAAACAAGCATAATGATAGGACCGTAGCCTACCGCCCAACACACAAAGCATGTAGCCCATAGCACGCGTAGGGGGATATTAGAGCCTTGGCATCCTCCATAATTATCAGAGGAAAACACATGCTGGCCAGCAGCCAATTTGAGTAACTTAGCGAGAAAAATAGTTAAAGTGGCGTCCGAGCAGTTAGTTCATGCCTAAAATCTAGGCCTTGACTAGCCCATAGTCCATAACGTCGAGCGCAGAGACCCTGACACGTGTAGGATGAACAGGCATGACCAAGGAACCGCAGCCGACCAACCATAACGTAGAGCGCGGAGCCCCTAAGCACGTGTAGGAAGTAATCAGAGACTGGGTCTTCTCCATAGAAATCAGAAAAGAAAAACGTGTGTTGCTCGACGATTGGCGAGCTATGTTACGAAATTTGGAGCGCAAAATCGGCGTCATTTTTAGGAGGAAAACCTATGTGATCCAGAGAAAACATAGTAGGCGATTTTTGGAGAAATCGTGTTCGGTGATTTTTGGAGTTAACGTGTTCGGCGATTTGGAGAAATTGTGTTCGGCGATTTTTGGGGTTAACGTGTTCGGCGATTTGGAGAAATCGTGTTCGGCGATTTTTGGAGTTAACGTGTTTGGCGATTTGGAGAAATCGTGTTCGACGATTTGGAGTTATTGTGCTCGGCAATTTCGGCGTGCTTGGTGAGCATATTGGAGATCGTCATGGAGTGGCGTATAGCCCGATAACCGCAAGTGAAACTTACAATGGAGGAAAAAATGGAGGAAAATTATGGAGACCAGAACTTTATTAATCAGAAAGTAAAGAATACATATCTGTGTTGTTTCAGGGATAGAAACGTATAAGGTGCTCTATGTGCCAGGAGTTAGGAACATCGATTCCATCTAAGTCACATAAGCGATAAGACCCTGGTCAAGTAACACCTTTGACGACGTAAGGGCCCTCCCAGGGGGAAGATAGCTTGTGAAGCCCTACGGTTTTTTGTTTCCTACGTAAGACGAGGTTGTCGATCACGAACGAACGACATTTGACGTTGCGGTTGTAATACCTCTACAAACCTTCGTGGTACTTGGCTGTGCGAACGCAAGTGATCAGACGTTCTTCCTCAGCTCGATCAACATCCTCTATCCGAACAGCTGAGGCTTGCTCTTCATCATAACTTTCTACTCTAGGCGCTCGGAAGGCAATATCCACTGGAAGTATGGCCTCTGAGCCATAGACCATAAAATATGGAGAGACGCCAGTACTGCGACTAGCTTGAGTGTGTAGTCCCCAAACCACAGCTGGTAGTTCTTTGAGCCATCTGCCCGGATACTTTTCTTCTTTCTGATAGAGCCTTTTTTGAGGGCATCAAGGATCATACCATTAGCCCGCTCGACTTGGCCATTAGCTCTCGGATGAGCAACGGAAACGTATTTAACAGAGATGCACCGGTCCTCGTAGAAGTCCCAAAAATGATGGCCTATAAAAGTGGTCCCAAGGTCGGTGATGATGCTGTTCGAGAGACTAAATCTATGTATGATGTCTTCAAAGAGCGCGACTGCTTTCTTTGCAGTAGCTGAGACGAGTGGTTTGTACTCAATCCACTTGGAGAACTTATCAATGGCAACATACACATACCGGAAACCTCCTGGCGCTGGCTTGAAAGGTCCGATCATATCCAGTCCCCAGCATGCGAATGGCCAGGAAGCCAGAATGGTCTATAGTTCTTGTGTCGGTACATGTATTTGCTTGGAAAAAAAACTGACAACCCTCACATTGTCGAATGAGATCTTCTACATTGGAGATGGCCATGGGCCAGTAAAAACCTGCTCGAAAAGCTTTGCCGACCAGTGTTCTCGAAGCCGCGTGATTGCCACAGGAACCAGAGTGAATTTCAGAAAGTAGCGTCACACCGTCGTCTTGAATGATTCACTTCTGCAGTATCCCTTCCTTGGCACTTTTTCTCATCAGGTTACCATCTAGCAGCATGTAATGCTTACTTTGGCGAATTAGACGTTTGGTTTCAATCTTGTTGGTGGGTACTTCGTCGCTGGTGAGGTATTTGATGAACTGCTCCCTCCAATCGGTGACCAGCGAAGGTACCGCAAGTACCAACTGCTCGGTAGGGGGTGCTTCTTTAACTTCCTTTTCTTCTTTAATGGATGGTGCCAGGAGATCTTGAACAAAAACCCCCGGTGGAACTATGGCGAGAGAAGATCCTATCTTTGATAGCTGGTCGGCTGGTTGGTTTTGATTTCATACCACGTGGTGGTATTCGATACCGTAGAATTTCCCTTCGAGCTTCCTGATTTCGGCGCAGTACTCGTCCATTTTCTCACTAGAACATGACCAATCTTTATTGAGCTGGTTGATAACCAGCGTGGAATCCCCATACACCATGAGGCATTTGACGCCAAGCTCGATAGCTATATAGAGACCATGAAGACATGCTTCATATTCTGTGGCATTGTTGGAGGCCGAAAAATGTATGCGAAGAACATATCAGAGTTTATCCTTGGTCGGTGTGATGAACAGAATGCCTGCACCAGCACCGTTGATGTTAAGGGCACCATCGAAGTACATCACCCAGTGCTCGAGGCAAGTGGTGGCAATGGGTTCTTGGATCTCGATCCACTCAGCGATGAAATCAGCAAGCGCCTGTGACTTAATGGTTGGTCTGCTTCTGAAGTCAATGGAGTAAGTGCCGAGCTCAATAGCCCACTTGATGATACGACCATTGGCCTCTTTGTTATGAAGAATATCCCCTAGAGGGAACTCGGTGACCACGTTGATCTTGTAGTATTTGAAGTAATGTCAGAGCTTGCGTGAGGTAATCAAAATTGCATATAATAGCTTTTGCACCTGAGGATAACGAGTTTTGGGCTCATTAAGTACCTCGCTGATAAAATAGACCAGACATTGCACCTTGTAGGCGTGTCCAGTTTCCTCGCGTTCAACAACAATAGCTGTACTGACAACGTGAGAAGTGGCGGCGATGTAGATCAGCAAAGTTTCATCTGGTCTTGGCGTTGTCATGATTGGAGGTTTCGTTAAAAACAACTTGAGTTGCTCGAAAGCTGTGTCTGCCTCCTCTGACCAAGAAAAAAGCTCGGAGGCCTTGAGGAGCTTGAAGAAAGGTAGCCCTTTTTCACCGAGGCATGAGATAAAATGGCTTAATGCAGCCATGCAGCCTATAAGCTTCTGTATATCCTTGACGCATGTCGGCCATTTCATGTTGGTGATGGCAGAGACCTTGTTAGGGTTCGGCTCGATGCCCCGAGCGCTGACGATGTAGCCCAGCAGGATACCGGATGGAACTCCAAAGATGCACTTTGAAGGGTTCAGCTTCCATCAGTATTTGTTTGGGTTGGAGAAAGTTTCTTTAAGGTCGGCGATAAAGATTGTCAGCTGTTTTAGTCTTGACCTCCACGTCGTCGATGTAGGCCTCGATGTTGCGGCCAATCTGTTGGTCGAGGCACATCTAGATAGCCCTTTGGTAGGTCGCCCCAGCGTTCTTTAGTCCAAAGGACATAGTGGTGTAGCAGTATGCACCGAACGACGTGATGAACGACGTCTTGACCTGGTCTTCTTTCTTGAGGGAGATCTGATGATAGCCGGAGTAACAGTCAAGAAAGGAGAGCAGCTCGTAGCCGGCGGTGGAGTCTACAACCTCGTCTATCTAAGGTAGGCCGAAGGGGTCTTTAGGGCAGTGTTTGTTAATATCAGTATAATCAACACACATTCTCCATTCTTTATTCTTTTTCTTAACAAGAACAGGATTAGTTAACCAATCTGGATGATACACTTCTTTTATAAATCCGGTAGCTAAGAGCCGTTTTATTTTTACCCTAATGGCCTCCTTTTTGTTCGGTGTGAATCGGCGAAGTTTTTGCTTGATCAGTCTAGCAGTCGACGAGACATTCAAGGAGTGCTCGATCTTCTCCCGCGGTACCCCCGGCATGTCTGTAGGTTTCCAAGCAAACACATCAGCGTTGGCACATAGGAAGGAGATGAGTGCGCTTTCCTATTTGGGGTCAAGGTGAGCCCCGATTTTCACCATCTTGGAAGGGTCATCGAGGCCAAGGCCGATCTCTTTGACTTCCTTGGACTTGGCGGAGGCACGAGGAGGCTCTGGGATCTCCATGTCATCAGCAGATGCCATCTTGGCTTCGGCGACCATGCTAGCCTTCTAGATGGAGAGGTCGGTGGCTTCGGTGAGGGCGAGACTCTCTGTCTCGCAAGCGTAGGCGATGGAAAGGTTGGCCCATAGAGATAGGACTCCCACAGGCGAAGGCATCTTCAACACCAAATACGCGTAGTGCGGAACGGCCATGAACTTGGCCAGAGCCGAATGCCCCAGTATGGTGTGGTAGGCGGTGTCAAAATCGGCGACGTAGAAGTTTCTATGCTCCACTTGGTAGTTGGTTGCCGTGCCGAACTGTACTGGTAGGGTAATCTCCCCAAGCGGTCTAGATGCCCTACCAGGTAATGGAGACGGGGATCCTGATCTTCCGTCAGGTGATGGTAACTATCGTTGTGGCGGAGAATGATACACTGATCCGGCTTCAGATCGAAAGATCGAACCCTGCAATCTTAGCACCATAGCTCCTCTGGTTATCAACCAAGTCACGGACCAGGTTGACCTCGCCAAGAAGGCTAATCCCTGCCTGTGCAATGAAGAACACAAGCAAGAACAAGAAAGATCGCAACCAAATTATAAATGTATGATTAATCTCACGAGTTGGGGTCTCACAAACCGAAGAACGGCGAAACTGTTTCTTGATAGAATAATCTAAGCAAAACCCAAAACCTAATGATGGTGACAGCGTATGATTATAAAGGTCTTAGGGTCATCGCCAACCCTGGACGCGCCCCCTAATGGGCCCAAACACGATACACGGTCCAACGGACCAAAAGAAAGGTGTCGCAGCACCCTGGCAGATTCTGGACACTTACTTGTTTTGATGATTCCCATTGATTCTGAAGAGATTTTGATGTGAAACCACTTGGATTGGCTTCCTTATCAAATTATCTTTCCATCCATATGTGGATCATTAAAAACAGAGTCCGGATGCGTCCTGGCCGTCCATTTTATTATAGACTGGTCCTGACGTCCGAGGCAGACTCGAACTCGAATTGGACTGGGCCTCTGGCTTGGGTTGGACATCCTTGCTAGCCTCCTAAGGTGGTGGCCAAGGAGGAGGACGTCCAAGGGCATCTCTTAGGTGTTCTCTATCTTCTTAGGGCATGCTCCAACTTGAGTCTGGATCCCAAGGATGTCTAATAAGCCCATGATGACAGTGTAGCTCCCGCCAGAAATAGCGATAGAATATATTGGTGATTTGGAGGCCTTGCCGAAGTGATATTGAGATGGAACCAGATCTATTTGAAAGCTTATCAAACAAGCTTTCCATCAAGTGCTCATTGACCTCGATCGCACTCCAGATGGATGAGTTATGGCCTTCCCAATGAGGCACTATCGGGCTACCGACGAACCAAAAGTTCAACTTTGATGAACTTCCATTATGAAACACATTTGAACCTACAATCAAATAGTGACATGTACATGTGGAACCAAGTGAATTATAACCAAAGACACTATACAAATGTAGGAACGAGCACACCTTATAATCATTGTTCGTATCCGAAGGTGCCATGTCCTCATCATCCTCCCCTTCTTGACAACAAACCGTCCTTGGTTTGGGATTAGCTGAAGGAAACGTTGTTTGTAGTAGCCAACATTGCTCCCCTTCTTGAAATTTAACATGTTTCTTTATAACAAAACTAGGGAAACTCGACATGACAAGATTATAGCAATTGGAATCCTTTGGTTGATCATACTTTTGCGCAATATTAGGAGATTTCATAGTTGAACAAATATAGACACGATGCATCATATACTCTCCTTTACAATTATATTTTCCAATAAAATGATATGTACAAGTAGACAACCATGGCAATTCAACACATTTAAGTTTCACTTCTAAACTACTAAGAGCATATAAAGTATCAAACTCAATATAACCTAAAGTATTTGAAGAATACAATAATTTCTTTTCTTTTTTTTGGTAGCAATGGGAAGCAAACATTTATGTTCAGCATAAGTAATTGGTTGCAAAACATGGAAAACTAAAGTATTATCAACTAATTCATCTTTATCACAAGGAACATCAAGCAAATTATCATGGGACAAAGATAAATCAAGAGAGGGTTCCACTAACAATTGCTCTATGATAGCATGGTTTGTGGAAAAATTTAGTACATTAAGACAATTTTCACCTTCCGTGAGTGTAGCACCATGGGCATTACCTATGTTCTTAGCAGGAGTAATAGGTGCATTGTGAAGTGATGGTTCTAAATTTGTATATGAGGTTGTGGGCTTCTCATTTTTTCTATGTCATCCTCTCGCTTATGGATATTATCCTGTAGAAGGTTAGTCATAGCAAGAGGAATAACAATAGATTCTTCCTCCAAATGGTGCACCTCATCATATGAAATCAAAACAGGAGGTGGATTAACAAAGGTTTCTCGCATAAGAAGTTTCATATCATTCCAAGTTTAAGGTTTATTAGAAAGATCTAAAGACTCCCACCAAGATAAAGCAGAATGTCGCAAAACACTAGCTGCATTTTTTACCTTCCTCCTTGGACACATAAAGCGAGTAGCAAATATGTTGTCGATGGCAATTTCCCACTCCATATACTCATCAGCACCTATACCATCATAAGTCGGTGGATACAAACAACATGTCATTGTTAAAAGACAGCAAAAGACAATACAAAAATATTATCCCTATCAAATGACTACGTGGTTGCAGTGGTGTCACTTTTGACAGCAAGTGGAAACGTCTTACCAAGCTCTTACAAAGTTCTTATCAATGCAAGTAGTGGGCGGTACAACCGACGGCTGGTTCATGATACCTATGAGGTAGTGGTACCGAGATTGCAAGGACCTTTTTCTGTATTGATCTGAAGTATATATGTGGAGCTTGGGAGGCACGAAAAAAACAAATATATATATGTGGCACACAAGTCAGTGACAGACAGCAATATTAAATAAATGTCCAGAGCACTTGTCCTAGTTGCTGGCCTATACGTGTTCCTATCACCAGTTGTGATAAACAAGAGAGAAAACAATGATGAAAGGAAACAAGTATTAAAGGTAGCAACGAATATGAACAAGGCAAAAGGTACCACAAACAATAGAGCTATTGAGTGTTCCTTATGTGCTCCTTTTCGATATCTTCTATTCTCTTTTACTATTTTTTTCTTTTATTTTTTGTCCAATCTTTTTTTCTTGCTTTTGCTCTTTTGATATTTTTTTCTCAACAAGGAGCACACAAGAATAAACCACAAAAAAATTGAGCTCAATTGAATAAAAGATGTGGCCTATAGAAAATTAGGACAGTACTCTAAAAAGCATACCAAAACTTGTGGGCCCAGAAACTTAATTTTCCTAATCGAATTTCACAAATCTAATTTTTGCGAACCCAGCAACACTAAGATGAAATAGATCTAAAATTTTTTGGCGTTCTCCGTAGATATAAAATTTTCCCTGTTTCGAGTTCGGATGCAAAAGTTATGACTGTTTTAAGGAAGCTGCTCGAATAAGGGTTTTAGTGGACACAAGATGCAAACCGATGGTGATACGGAATAGCGGCGGGTGGAGGGTTCAACACAAACTAGAAAAGAACACAATCTAAATCAACAACAAGACTTTGACCTAGGTCACAAACTCAACAACGAAATCTGAAACTGAAATTTGCAAAGGCTATGGCGCGGAAGGTTATAGGATAGGAAATAAAAGTATGGCACTGGACTATAGGACAAATGCAAAACTCTCAAACTAGGGAATAAAAGTGAACCTGATGGTATACCTTAGCTCTGATTACCACTTAATGGAGACGGGGATCCCGATCTTCCGTCAGGTGATGGTAACTATCGTTGTGGTGGAGAATGACACACCGATCCGGGTTCAGATCAAAAGATCGAACCCTGCAATCTTAGCACCACAGCTCCTCTGATTATCAACCAAGTCACGGACTAGGTTGACCTCACCAAAAAGGCTAATCTCTGCCTGTGTAATGAAGAACACAAGCAAGAACAAGAAAGAACGCAACCAAATTGCAGATAAAAGATTAATCTCACGAGTTGGGGTCTCACAAACCGAAGAACGGCGAAACTGTTTCTTGATAGAATAATCTAAGCAAAACCCAAAACCTAATGACGGTGGCGGCATATGATTATAAAGGTCTTAGGGTCATCGCCTACCCTAGATGCATCCCCTAATGGGCCCAAACAAGATACACGGCCCAACGGACCAAAAGAAAGGTGTCGCAGCACCCTGGCAGATTCTAGATGCTGATTTGTTTCAATGATTCCTGTTGATTCCGAAAAGATTTTGACATGAAACCACTTGGATTGGCTTCCTTATCAAATTATCTTTCCATCCATATGTGGATCATCAAAAACGGAGTCCGGATGCGTCCTGGGCATCCATTTTATTGTAGACTGGTCCTGACGGCCGAGGCAGACTCGAACTCAGATTGGACTGGGCCTCTGGCTTGGCTTGGACGTCCTTGCTGGCCTCCTAAGGTGGTGGCCAAGGAGGAGGACGTCCAAGGCCATCTCTTAGGTGTTCTCTATCTTCTTAGGGCGTGCTCCAACTTGGGTCTGGGTCCCAAGGATGTCTAACAAGCCCATGACGATAGTATAGCTCCTGCTAGAAATAGCGATAGAATATATTGGTGATTTGGAGGCCTTGCCAACATGATATTGATATGGGACCAGATCTATTTGAAAGCTTATCAAACAAGCTTTCCATCAAGTGCTCATTGACCTCGATCGCACTCCGAATGGATGAGTTATGGCCTTCCCAATGATGCACTGTTGGGCTGCCGATGAACCAAAAGTTCAACTTTGATGAACTTCCATTATGAAACACATTTGAACCTACAATCAAATAGTGACATGTACATGTGGAACCAAGTGAATTATAACCAAAGCCACTATGCAAATGTAGGAACGAGCGCACCTTATAATCAGTGTTCGTATCCGAAGGTGCCATGTCCTCATCACCAGGTACCATGCCCTAGAAGGAGGAGTCTGAGGGTGTGAGATCTATTGTCCCGAGGCCGAGCTCCCTTAGGGCCCCAGCGAAGAGTAGATTCAAAGCGCTCCCACCGTCGATGAGGACTTTTCTGAAGAGCACCTTCTGAACAGTCGCGTCGAGGACAAGGGGAAAATGCCCTATGTAAGGTATGTCCGCCCACTGGTCGGCCCTGCTGAAAGTGATGGGTACTTCGGACCATGGGCGATAGCTGGGGTTGACCGCAGTTTCATCTGAAGCGATGGTGAGCACTCATTGGGAGGCGAGCTTCTGTTCCCTTCTACTCTCGTTGGAGGCGAGACCCTCGAAGATGGTGGCGACCACCTTGTCATGGTCCTGGAAGGCATTGTTATTACCCCCAGGTGGTCGGCGTCCTCCATTCTTGCCATTGTCGTCATCGTGCCTTTTGTCCTAGAATTCCTTAGCCAAACTAAGGCAGTCTTTCATATTGTGTTTTGCGTTCTTGTGCAGGGGGCACGGGCCATCGAGGATCTTCTTGTACTGCTCGTCGTAGTTACGCTTAGCGCGCAGCTCATTGACGTTGGCAACAAAGTGGTCTGGTCGGCGGCGGCGATTCTGACCAGGTTTGAATCCATCTGGCCGATCACGTCCGCTGTCCTGGTGGAAACTACGGTCGTTGTAGTGGCGGTCGTTGTGCTATCGGTCATCGTGGCGGCGAGGCAGGCGATTAGTGCCCATGTCTTCATTAAAACGCACCTCCACTTCCTCGGCGTTGGCGTACTGGTTGGCGGTTGTGATCATCTCGCCGATGCCGGTAGGTGGCTTTTTATTGAACTTAGAATGGAGTTCGCGGTGATGAAGTCCTCGGACAAAGGCGGTGATGACTTCGGCTTCCATGATGTTGGGAATAGAATTCCTCATCTCGAAGAAGCGTCTAATGTAGCTGCAGAGTAGTTCGAACGGCTTTTGCGTGATGCGGTTGAGATCGTGCTTGGTGCCCGGCCACCTGCATGTAGCCATGTAGTTGTCGGTGAAGACTTTCTTTAGCTCTTCCCAAGATCCATTGGAGTCCGGGGCAAGGCTTATGAACCAGCTCATGGCGGCTAGCGTGAGCTTGACAGGGAGATAATTCGCCATGATGTTGGTGTCTCCTCCAGCGGCGCGAACGGCGGTGGCATAAGCCTACATCCACGAAGTTGGGTTCATCCTTCCTTCATAGGGCTCGACGCGGTGATTTTGAAACCACGGGGCCACCGGAGTGTTCGGAGTGCCCTGGTGAATGCTAGGGGCCCTTCTGGGTTGTTGGTGCCGATATCAGTAGTATTGCCGGTGATGATCAGCTCCAGAGCTGAGTCCGGATTACCGTACTCTCGCGCATGCTCCTAGCGGCGTCGTACTTCATCCTCGTGGTGCCCAAAGTGACGTTGATCGATACGCCATCGTGCATCCTGGAGGTTGTTGAGGTGCACTCGAGCATCCTATTTGACCTCTTGGTCGTACTAGTGGTGATGCTCGGCGTGGTGGCCTCCCCGCTGGGGAGTTAGAGACTGGTCGATGAGCTAACTTTGACTGGGGCGGCGATTGGATCTAGGAGCGGCAGATCGGCGAATCGCCCTTGTGGATCATGAAGGTCGCTGAACCTCTCAGATCTCGATAACTTGATAGTGCGCCACTTTAAGCATAGCGACAACCTTGGCGAGCTTGGGAGTCTGCAGGAGGTGTGCAAGCTCGTTGGCGGCCACCGTCAGATTGGCGCTCGAAGTCTTGAAGATGTCATCGCCGTCAATGCGGAGAAATTCTTCGTCGAGGTTGGGATGGAGGGGCCTTCCTTGTGAGTCAAACTAGTTATCACGAGCGGCCTCGGCCATCGTAAGGGCACGCTTGTTATCACGGCATTGTGCATGGTTGATGTTGCTGTTTTCACGGGCGGCACGTTCCTCATCTATTTCACCGTTCCGAGGAGGGCTGTCGATGCTGATGTTGAAGATTGTGCCACCCCGGAAAGGCGGGAGCGAGGGTTGCTCGGTGAACGTCTCGACGAGGGGCTCCATGGAGCCTTGAGACTTGGAGTCTGGATTTTCCTCTAGGATAGTTTGGAGGGACGTTCTGGGACCCTGGCTGGCGTGCAGTATATTGATGGTTGGCGGGAGCTGGTCGGTGATCTGGTCGGTGAATTGGCCCCTTAGGGCATCCTGATACGTAGCGGTGGTGTTGGTGAGCCCAAAGGGCAGGGCAGTGAGCCCCAAAGCTTGCCGAGCATTGAGCACCGACAAATCAGGATCAGAAGGTGATCAGTGCTGAACGAGGGTGTCCAGAGCCGACTCAGCAATGGAGAGGCAATTGGCGAGTTTTGAGCCGACCCGATTGATAGACTCGATCAGATCATCATTGTTGACATGCCTCCTCCAGTAGCGAGGAAGCGAGCGGCGAGTAGCTGATGAAGATGACCCTAGAAGTGGTTCAAAGATTGGATCTACAGTCACAGATGCGAGGATGGTCGGCGTAGAATGGATCTACACCGGCTCAAGAAGCTCTCCAACTCTATCGGCGTTGATGACCCACGTGATGGATCCGACCGTGAAGATCTAGCCGGGCTATGGGAGGGACGAAGAGCCTATGGAAAAAGCCATCTTGTTCGATAAGGAAACAGTACGCATACCCCTACCTAGCGCGCCAACTATCGATATAATATCATCGGCAGTCCTCCGAGGGGTATCCCATTAAGGTAGATTGATCGGTAGAGGAGCGTGTAATCAAGAACAAGAAGGCAACAGAGACACATGAGTTATACAGGTTCAGGCCATTAGTATAACGTAATACCTTACTCCTATGGTCTGTTGGTTTGTATTAGCTATCGTATGATTTATCGTGATTTTGTAGGGGGTCCCTGCCCGCCTTATATAGTCTAGGGGCAGGGTTACAAGTCAGTTAGATCTGAGAGATAACCGGAAAGTAATAACAGATTACAAGAATCATGGGATCGTATGTATCCTAACAGATCTCGTAACATCTTCAGGATATCCTCCCCATGTCTTACGGGAGGCACCGAGCAGAATCGTGCCTCGCAAGGCTCCTTCTCGTGGGCTGGGCCGCCCTTGGAAGCGTAGCCCATGTGGTCTGCTGTGGGTATCTAGGGTCGTACCCCCTACACTTGTCTAAAGGCCATTCATCATTCCTCATCGTCATCGACTTCAAACATAGACATGCAGTAGGGACCAAAACAAGCCTACGCATGCGACTCACCTACAACAAGGGTTAACAAACCCTGAGTACAAAAGTACTCAACAAGACTGACCCGACATAAAAGGGGGTGAAAGACTTTAGAGATGCAGGTGTTGGGACAAGGTAAGGATGTAGCAAGATTCAAAAGTTCTTTGCCAAAAGCTTACTATTCTTGATCCTATTTTCATGTTTTTCCCCTAAGTCTTCTTGGTTCATTATGTCAAACTAAGTGTTCATATCCCATGTTCCAATCCTTCTCATTCCATTCCTTTTCTCAAGTTTTAGTAATTCACCAGTCCTGCATTGCTTCTGTAATAAAATGAGTCTCCATATCCACGGAGCACCGGCAATTCGAATTGATTCAAGTCCCAGCTGAGGATTCCTTATCACACGACATATGTAGAACTTAATCTTGCATATATCAACCTTGCTATCGGATCCTCCTATACTAAGCCATCTCCACGCCACCCGGGAGCACAACACACCTCCAATCTGGCCACATTCCAGTCACGAGGGTACACGCTACTCCCGCCATCTCTCCACTCCCAGTGCGTGGGCATTCATCTTAGTATCGGATTAGCCGAAATAGGCTTATCGGAGTATGTGACCAGTACTACAAAGTGTCTTGTTCAGAAGATCCACAATGAGTGGCCTTTAAGCGACATAGTCGACAACATTACCCAATATTCAAGATAAGTCACCCGACTAGTCTCTAGTTCATTCTACCTTCTTTCTTTCTTTGGCCAGGATGCCATCTTTGATTGTATCGAAACTTTTACTTTGAAAGCCTACCATAAAGCATACTAAGCATTCTATGCCTTTGTAAATGAAATCATCTTCAAGGATGGTAAACAATTAACAAGGTAGGCAATGCATCAAGTAGGTGACATTTGAAATAATCAACTTAATGCAATAGGTAACATAGGTGATAAACTTTTCAAAGTAAACAAGGTAATGGTTTAATGCATAAACCGGGGCTTGCCTTCGTTGATGATCTCGGGTTCCGGATCAGTACCACAAATATCGAATACCGAGACAACCAGAGATTCTTCCTCAACCTGCTCAACTAGGATCGGTTCACTCTCGGATTCTACACGAAATAATAACATATGCTTCAACATGATGACAATGTAAACATGATGCTTTCATGGTGCATGAAATATAATAACACCTTGAGTACAACTTTCCTTCATGGTACAGTTGCAAGCCAACAAAACCAACTTGCAATTCTACCATCAAGGACCACACAAAAATGTTTACTAAGAAACCCTACATTCTTCTAAAGAACTACCCAAAGTTTCACTCTAAAGTTCTACCCTTAATGAATGAAATCACTCATTAACTAAACTCTAACCAACACTTTAATGACCTAGGGCTTATGACCTAAGTGACTTGACCAAATTGATCTTGAAACCCTACTAGTCACAAAACATGACCAAAACAAAAATCAAACTCTAACCTAACACTTAGGGTTTGCTTTTATTCATTTTTTAATTAATTTGGAAATAAGCCCAAAATGAACTTGTTCCAAATGACCTCAAAATTTTATGTAAGCTTCCTCATGACAAATTAGTGTACCAAAACAAATTTCATAATTTTTGAAGTTATACAGTGGCCTACAAAAATTATGGAAATTACATTTATTAATTAATTGACTGAATTTTTTAACATTAAAAATTTATTCAAATTTCAAGTTTCATATTTTTAAACCATAATAGAACATGTACAGAAGCTACACACAAATGTTTAGAATTTCTAGAGGTGTAATTATTTTCCTATGAATTTCCAAAGTTTTTTCACTATTCAAAATCCAGAAAATACAAAATCTCTCTGTTCTCTCCCTCTTCTCTCACTGACAGCCAGGGCCCACTTGTCAACGACACAAAACAGGACACACGGCGGTGCTGCCGGCTTTGGTCGACCAAACTCACCGGCGGCGAGGCTCCGGCGAGGCGGACCGCACCAGCATGACCAACACCACCCCACGAACCTACCCCGACACCCAGAACAGCAGCAGATGCACCAGAGAAAGCTCTACGTCAGCCATGGCAGCCATGGTGGCGCGGGCACGGCGGCGAGGCACTCTCCGATGTGACTAGGCTTCGACTGGGAAAACGATCGAGCTTACGAGCAACAGGATGTCACGGGGAAGCTAAACCACAAGAAGAATCGACGAAAGGCTCACCGGAGTGGCTTGACCACGGTGAGATGATCGCGGTGGAGCTTCGGCCGGTCATGGGGAAGAATGCATTGCACTGGGCGATTTTGGCCAACTCAAGTGTTGCGAGTGAGCCAAAGAGAAGCACTAGATTGAGATGATCACGCTGGCATAGCTAGGCATGACGGGAACGGTTCGACGGTGGCTACGGCGAGCGGCGGAGCTGAGCGGTGGTGGAATAGAGCAAAGAAGAAAAGAAAGGACGACGGCTGCGGGTACTCCTATTTAAAGAAGGAGAGGGTGCGTCCAGCTTTGCCAGCTCCTGAACGAGGTCACCATGGGGATAGTAACGTGTCACCGTGCGAGGAAGCGGTGAAGACTGTCGGCGGCAGCAGCTCGGTGGTGAGCAGGAGGTGGCGCCCTGCTGAAAACAGATTTTTGAAATATTTATAGAATTGCCACTGAGTTCATTTTACAAATTACTCCCAAATTTTCTAAAGAAGTTGAAAATCTCCAAAAATAAAAGTTGCCCAACATTTCAAGTTCTACAACTTTGCTTAAATGAACATTTTCAAATTATGCCTCTATTTTGAAATTTGAATTTGGGGTGCATTTGAGCATTTGAATCATTTCAAAATTACTCCAAATTTTATATTTAAACTTTAAAAACTTTGAATACCAAAGTTGATCCTTATAAAATAAGCTTCAACTTTGCTTATTGTCACACCCTCAAATTCCAAATGGATTTTGAAATAGACAGAAGGGGCAAAAAGGACTTTTATGATTTAAATTTGAATTCACATTTGATTTGTTTACCTTTTTACTTAACTATGATTTTTGACAATTTACATGGCCCATTAGGGTTATTTGAGTCAATTGACACACGGTCTCACATGATCACATGAAATTTGACCCTTGTGGTCATGATCTTTATTTAGAGTTTTGGATCACATTACATCACATAACATAACAACTTATGAAATAATGCTTATTTAGTGAATGCATTCAAAATTTTCTACTTTATGAATGCTTTGCAATGCATATGATGATATATCAAGTTTTAGTGCTAGGTCAAAACACCAGAGGTGTTACACCTACCCCACCAACCATCTGCAACATCCCTTACCTACTCGAAGGACAGGCGTGGCAAAAGGCCGTGCCATCCATTTGAGTGGGTCACCAGCTTAATATTGGAGTTGGAGTCTAGGCAAGCTAAAAAAATTACTGATCTACTATCACTTTTATATGTTGTTCTCCATATGCTTGAGTTCAGATGTAGATATGGGCAGTAGACGTGGGGCGGCAAGAGCCCTCAGGTTTCCTAGCCCACGAAGGGTCTTTTTAGCTCCCTCTTTTTTTCGTTTTTCTTCGTCATACCTCTCTCCTCGAGTCCTCATCGTTGTCGTCTGTGCACACACGCTCTCTCACCGAAACATGGAGAGTCCCAAACCCTAGTGAGATTATCTTTTGACAGCCAAATCAATTGCGATGCAGGCTAATTCGACATAGGCAACAGTGAAATATATGGGGTGCGGCCAAATTAATTTCACTAGAGACCATATCTTGTTCTCTCCTGCAAAGACACGGGTGGATCTACAGTGACGGCTTGGTATTTCCAGGAATACCCAACTTATCTGGTACAACCTTAAGTATTTATATGTAGATATATTCATATCCATATTCATATGTATGTATATAATGTATATTGATGTTAATTCACTATTTTTTGAGTAAAAGCTCAGCCCATAGCTAGTTATTCATGGTTTTCCTTCCTTTCACTATGTAATAAAACACATCACAGACGTGCTTTTACGTGTCTGTAATAACGCTTACAGACGCGTTCGTATGATGTCCGTAGGGGGCGCCGGTAATATGACTCTTTTTTACATGGAAATTTCCAACTTCTTTTTTTTGAGGGGAAGGAAGTTTCCTACTTCCAAGATGGTTCGAAAGGGGCAAGGGCGCAAGGCCCAGTGGCCCACACAATGCACTCACACACACCGGAGCAGGGACGCTATCACGCGGACTCGGAGCGGCTGGGGCCTGCTGGCCAAATTTTTTACTTTTTAGTCCTTTTTTGAAAGTTTCTCACAAATAGACCCCCTGGAGGAAAGATTTTAAAATCTAGAACCTTCGATCGGCGCCATCGATGCTGGCGCCGAGCTAACACGTCTCGGTGCCAGTGTCCCTAGCGCCGAGGTCTTGGGCTCGACGCAAACATGACGCTGACATGGCAGGTAGCTCGGCGCTAGTCACTCTGGCGCCGAGCTCAGCACCATAGACGCTGGCGCCGAGCATGTAGCTCTAGGACTTGAGCGCCGTGCAACGTGGAGTGTAGATCTAGCCTTGAAATGAACACTGACCACTGTCTTTAAAGTTGAAATGACCCCTGAGCTGACCACGGCCTTCACCCTATCATGTACGAGTGCCAGCCTTTGCTAAACCAACAGTACACGCCCTAGGTATCCAATGCATACTGGAGCGGTGATAAACGCAGTGCATGTATGGTGATGAGGCCGCCGGTGCATTGCATGTATGGGACGACCACATCATACGCCATGGATTAGAAAACTCACGCATCTCTCTTTAATCTGTGGTTGATGGGATTTGACGACTTGGTGGTTTCCATCTCTGCCCCAGAAATCAGCTCTAAGCTTTTCTTTCTAGGCCTTGTTTAGTTCTATCTCCTAACTATTTATATTCTATCGTATCGAACGTTGGACACATTAATGAAGTATTAAATATAGACTAAAAAAATAATTAATTGCACAGATTGCGACTACTTTGCGAGACGAATCTTTAAAGCCTAATTAGTCTATGATTTGACAATAAAGTGCTATAGTAACACATGTGCCAATGATGGATTAATTAGGCTTAATAAATTTGTCTCGTGGTTTATTAATGGATTCTATAATTTGCTTTTTTATCAATATCTGAACATCCCATACAATATGTAACACCTAAAACTTTAACCAAACAAGGCCTTAGGAAAAGAAAAAGCTCCAAGACTACATGTCCCTCGATGATGCAGCTACTTCCATGATGGGATTTGACGACATGGCCGCTTTCGATCTCTTCCTAGCATTTCTTTTTAGAAAAGAAAAACTCCAAGCATGTGTGTCCCTCCTCAACCGATGCAGCAACTTCACATCATCATCGCTGGTGTCCTAAAGCAAGCAAGCAGATGATGCAGAGAGGTTTCACAATTCAATGCAATCCATTGCCCTTTCCCTTTGGATTGGAATCTTGGATGGTGCCATGTTGGCATTGGCGTCGAGGGAACCCAAAGCTCTGCGCACTTGTTGGACGGAACAAATAGGCACGCAGGCCAACCAGTTAGTATGTAGTAGTCTTGGCATCATTAAAAACCTCATCTCTCGTTGTGCCTACTTTGTATGTGTGTGCTCGCTCTTCTCACAAGCCACATCCCAAGTAGTGGCACTAGCCGGTGGCGGGCGGCTGATGAGGTTGAGGTCGGTCACTCCACTCTCGATTCTAGCTCGAGGGTTGGCCACTAGCGGTTAGGATTTGTTTCTACCTTCTTGTCCTCTTTGGCTACCCAGCCGGTGAGCGGAGGTGGTGTGCACATACTCAGATTCATTCTTTTTTCTGCTGTAGCCTTAGATCTGCACGGCGCTCAAGGCCTAGAACTACATGCTTGGCGCCGAGCTCGGCGCCAGCATCTACGGCGCCGAGCTCGGCGCCAGAGTGACCGATGCCGAGCTGCCTACCACGTCAACATCCTGTCTGCGTTGAGCCCAAGACCTCATCACTAGGGACACTGGCGCCGAGACGTGTTAGCTCAGCGCCAGCATCGATGGCGCCGAGCTAAGGGTCTAGATTCTAAAATCTTTCCTCTAGGGGTCTATTTATGAGAAACTTTCAAAAAAAGGCTAAAAAGTAAAAAAAAAATTGGGCCTGCCGGCTTAGGGATCCGGGCGGCAAGCGGCAGCATTTGGCCCTACTGCTAGGGCTGGCCATGGCTGTCCGGGGACTAGGGAATCGAAGTCTAGGAGGCAGGCGCCATGGAGCGCCCAGCGTGTCAGGCGCACAGCACCCTAGCGTCGGCGTTCTGGACAGTGGAGGTGGCCAGCTAGAGCATGCAAGAGTTCTCTAGAATGCTTCTCTCAATCTGTAGTTGACGTGGCCGTTTCGTGTACTAGAAACATGGCCTAATGTGGTGTATGATAACATGGTGCAAGATTCATCATGTAAGACTGTCTTCAACAAAGAACTCATATGGACACCCAAACTCAAAATGGGTAGCAAGAGACCCAAAATCAGCCTGCAATAGAGTACCTATATGGGAGACCTATTTTGGGTTGTCTGAGAGGCACAACAAAAATATGGGCATCCTCTCTCCTAAAAACCTATTTGCAGAAAGGATTCTCTTTTGGGTCTTGTTGTTGGAGAAGATGTCGAATAGGTATCGAACTTTTTGTCTATAGCGTTACCCAAAGGATGAATAAGTCTTGTATTTTGGGTGTTGTTGTTGGAGATAGCCTAAGAGATGTACCCATCGAGGTAAAAAAAAGAAAAAAAAACTCACCACATCCCAATCCTCGCCGGCCGCTCCACGCGCAGATGCCGCGCGCTACTGCCTCTGCCTGCTCACCTCACCTGTTCATAGCGATGGCTTACCAGCCATGATACACTCTCACAACAAAACATCGTCAGTCGGCTTATAAGCAAACAGGTGCAAATGTCGGTCTGTGAGCTCCGACGCCTACGATGGCACCCCACTGGAGCACTACCCCTCCTGCGCCATGCACCAGCCACAATGTCGGACCTTCCTCCACGCTACCCCTAGTCGGTGGTGTCCTACAGCGGCTACCCACCCTCACTCTCCTCACCTAGCATGGTCCGTCAGCCTGCGCCGTTGGACCATGATGCCGCGTGCCAGCTGTATGGATGCTGAGGCTGTCTACGTCGGCTTATGCGACCGAAAACCACCGCGTCTCTAGATCTAGTGACTCTGCGGCTTCCCTTCCTTCCTGTCAGGTTCATAAAACCTGGGGTCCCTTGGGGACCGGCTTCTATGCCAAGGCTCGGCCCAAGAGTCTAAAGCGATAGGCCAGAAGGGCGGCCCAGTCACCGATCGGAAGGTCTGGTCGAAGAGAAACAACGCCTGCTCATTGGCTACTTCGGCTCACCTCTCCGACCAGAGTGTTTGCTTTGACTCCAGCCGCCTCTAGATGGCCTCTCCTATCAGAGGGCCTGAACCAAAACACTACTTCTGACTCTGACCCTGCGTCTTCGACCCAGGTTCATAGGAATCCTGCTCACCACTCTTCTCCGACCGACACACTCAGAGCTGACTGGAGCCATCCGACCAGGGTCACCCGCTCGGTGGGAACTAGAAGACATGCGGAGAAAAGCAAGGCAAGGCTCACAAGTCAAAACCACTGTACCAGGGACCATACCCTGCATGGAACAGTACTCTATAGCCACCCTAACATAAACAGTATTGTAGGCGTCGACATCCCCCTCTACAGTATTGTAGGGGCCACTAAAACTCCCATATGGTAAGGCCCCCAACGTGCCTCTAGGCATCGATAGCGGTATGGGCGCCAGGATTTACCATAATAGGTGAACATAGCGAGACTCCTCACATACCTCTAGGCATCAAACAGTATTTGTAGGTACCAATGTCTACCATCCCTAAAAAAGGCAGCATGACCTTCCGCATGCAACTAACATTCTATAGTGACATCAATAGTATTGTAGGCGCCTACCATTATCTTGTACCCGTCGGCGTGGGCAACAAGGCTCGGTAGCATACATACCCTCACCCTCTCACCTGTAAAGCCATCCCCTTTATCTATAAAAGGGGACGCTTGAAAGCTCTAGTTTGGTTTTGGTGAATTGATGAAACCCTAAGTGCTAACCTAGTTTATCAAGTGATCATGAGATAGTTAGCACATTCCAAGTGATGAAGCAAATGAAGATCATAACATGATGATGATGCCATGGTGATGATCAAGTGCTTGGACTTGGAAAGAAGAAAGAGAAAAACAAAAAGCTCAAGGCAAAGGTATAAACCATAGGAGCTATTTTGTTTTGGTGATCAAGACACTTAGAGAGTGTGATCACATTTAGGTTTGATAGCCATACTATTAAGAGGGGTGAAACTCATATCGAAATGCGGTTATAAAAGTGCCACTAGATGCTCTAACTCATTGCATATGCATTTAGGATCTAGTAGAGTGCTAACACCCTTGAAAATGTTTGTGAAAATATGCTAACACATGTGCACAAGGTGATACACTTGGTGGTTGGCACATTTGAGCAAGGATGGAGAAGTTAGAAATGAAATGGAGTTGGTCGCAATGACGCTGGCGTCGGTCAACTGACCGGACACTGAAGGGCTACGTCCGGTCATGTTGTTGGTTGACACAGCAATTAGGGTTATGCACCGGACGCTGGGCTGTGTCCGGTCAAGCATGACCGGACATGTTCGGTCGGTAAAAACATGTTTTGGTCCCTTACTGTAAATGGCCGGACGCTAGGGGTCCAATGTCCGGTCAGCTCTGTTGGAGTGTCCGGTCAATATGTCGACCGTTGAGATCAAACGTTCACTGTTAAACACAGGAGACACGTGGACGCCATCGGGCGACCGGACGCTGAGGAGCAGTGTCCGGTCAGTTGGACCGGAGCGTCCGGTCTGCCCATGTTATGCCTAGTGAAGGGGTATAATAGCTTTATTTCATGGGGGCTTCTATTTAAGTCCCATGGCCGGCTATGGCTCACCATCTTTGGCCATTTTCATTAACATAGCAACCTTGTGAGCTAAGCCAAAGCCCTTCCACTCATCTCCATCATTAATTTATTATCATAGTGAGATTGGGAGTGATCCAAGTGCATTGCTTGAGTGTTTACATCTAGAGGCACCTGGTGTTTATGTTTCGCTATAGATTTCGCTTGTTACTCTTGTTGGTTGCCGCCACCTAGATGGCTTGGAGCAGCGAGGATCATTGAGCGGAGAGTGGTGATTGTCTCCGGCTCTGATCGTGGTGATTGTGAGGGGTTCTTGACCTTTCCCTGGCGGAGTGTCAAAAGGTACTCTAGTGGATTGCTCATGGTTTGTGTGATCCTCATCTTGTGTTGGTTGTGTGGCACCTTATTGAGGGTTTGGCGTGTGAAGCCAATTAACGCGTGAACCTCCAAGTGAGTGAATCGCCACAACGAGGAGTAGCTTGCCGGCAAGCAAGTGAACCTTGGTAAAAAATCATTATGTTTATCATTGATTCCGAGGTGATTGGTCTTCATTGTTATTCATTCTTGTGATTGATTGGTTCCTTCATCTACATGGCGGTATAACCTTCTTGATCACTCTCTTTACATTACCACAAACTAGTTGTCAAGCTCTTTAGTGTAGCTAGTTGTGAGAGCTTGCTTGGTTGGTTGGTGTGGCTCTTTAGTTAGCCTTTGGGAGCACATTAACATAGGGTAGTGTCATAGCTATTGTGTGAATAGATACTATCTAAACTAGAATTGTGGTAGGTGGCTTGCATTTTGAGTAGGCTAGCGCAACACTTGCTTCACCTCATAATTGTCTAACCATTTTGTTAAGTGTTGTTGTAGAAATTTTTATTAGGCTATTCACCCCCCTCTAGCCATTAGAACCTTTCAAGTGGTATTAGAGCCGAGGTCACCGTTATTTGAGGTTTAACAACCTTTGGTGTTAAAATGGCTCAAATCAACAACACCAAGAAGCCACCCCAATTTGATGGCTCCAACTATCCCTATTGGAAGGCCAAGATGACAACTTATTTCAAGTCAATCAATAGGAAGGTTTGGAAGGTGGTAGAAATAAAAATTGAGATTGAAGATCCAGAGAATCCCACCGTTGCCGAAGAAGTACTTCTCCAAAACAATGACATTGCTCTAAGTGCTATTCATGATGCAATTAATGAAAGAACATTTGAGCAAATCAAGAATATTGAGATGGCTCATGAAGCTTGGAAGAAATTGGAAGAATCATTTGAGGGTACTCAAGCCATGAAGGGTGCAAAGGCATATATTCTCAAAGAGAAGTTTGCAAGTTTCAAGATGAAGAAAGATGAGAGTGTGCCAAACATGTTCCATCGGATGGAAGTGATTGTCAATGATCTCAAAGCACTTAGTGAAAAGATAGAGGACAAGGACTTCTCCAATAAGTTCTTGAGATGTTTGCCCGCAAGATTTGGCATGTTGGTCACCTTACTAGTGAGGACCGGTTTGAACATAATGACACCAAACCAAATCTTGGGAGATATCATGACCAATGATGCTTATAGAGATGATGATGAGAAGGAAGAAAAGAAGGAGAAGAAAGATGACAAGAAGGATGACAAGAAGAAGGGCGTGGCATTCAAAGCCACATCATCCAAGGGCAAAGCAAAGCAGGAAACATCCAGTGAAGAAGATGAATCTTGGGATGATGATGATGATGAGAAGATGGCTCTCTTTGTCAAGAGATTTGGCAAGTTCATGGTGAAAAAGGGCTACCATGCAAGAATAAAGAAATCTTCATTCAAGAACAAAGAAGAGTCAAGAAGGTGCTTCAAGTGTGGAAGCAAATATCATCTTGTTGCTCAATGCCCATACAATAGCGATAATGATGACGATAACAAGAAGAACAAGAAGAAGGACAAGAAGAAAAAGAAAGAGAAGAATGGCAAGATGGTATTCAAGAAGAAGAAGAGTGGTTCATATGTAGTCACTTGGGATAGTGATGCTTCCTCAAGTGATGATGATGATGATAGTGATGATAACAAGACCACCAAGAAGAAGGTTCTTGCAAGCATTGCTATCAATGAGAAGCCTTCTCTCTTTGAATCTTCATCATGCTTCATGGCTAAGGCCACTAAGGTACAATCTTGTGATGATGAAAGTGATGAAGAACATCACTACACCACAACCCTAGACTAGGGACGTACCGTCGGTCGGTATAGGTCAATATAGTGATGCTCCATCGATCGGTATAGATCCATGCCGACACTTACTTGCAGCCGCTGAAAGTGGCGTCGGTATAGCCTACGCCGACCGACAAGTTTTTAGCGACCGACAGTCTAACGCCTTAGGGGGTACATATACTGACACATAGTTTGAAGCTATAAATACTTTTAGCAACTAACAATCCAACACGAATCATTCACATAGAGACAATATATATGTTGCTAATCAGCAGTACATAGTAACCCAAAAATAATCTATTATCAATGCACACGCATTCATTACAAGATATATTAACCATAACTGATTCATTCATATATGAGTAGCCCAATGTAAGGTCGGTCAGATTCAAGTTCATAAGTACAAAATAGATTAGAAGCTCGCAAACATGAAGTTTGTGCATGAGCAAGCCATCAACATCCCTAGATCTACCTCATGTGACCAAAAGTCATACATCCACCACTTGTAACCAAAAGCTTAGCTCACTAACACCTAAAGCTCACTGCTCAAATTTGACTAACAGTGAGCTTAGAGTCTTGTCTCTAATAGGTTCAAAACAAAACACAGCTTCGATGAGCCCTTTTAACTTGTCGACACCATCAGGTACACTGCCTAGGCCTTGCAGGATGGCTGAAATGCAATATGAATATCCAATTAGCGACAATTTTTACCAAAGTTGGAGAAAGACAACCAATAAGATCAACTCCAAGAGGTTCTCTAAAATTAATAGCCAAATTTCATAAAAAGGAACCACAATACTAAACTTTACCTCAGCTTGCCACAAACAGATTGTCCATGTTTCTTTCCCCTTCTCCACACCTAAAAAATGAATAAAAATATCCTTCAAACAGTGCAGAAAAATATTCTTCAAACTTTGATATGTGTTAGGTGCAGAGCTAGGAACAATGCTCATATACACAGAATAATTAGTAGTTAATGATATGACAAGTAACAGAACATGCTATAACTTGAAGTGGCTAGGCTCTAGGTATTGACAGGGAAACATGCATGGAAGGCTATGTTTGATTTAGCTGGAGGTTTTTTTATGTGAGTATGATCTAGAAGCGATTTTATCTCTAAGCAAACTTGTCAATCACTCATGCATAAAAAACTCTGGTGCTGCAGTAGTCGATGGAAGCGGGTTAATTATGTTAAACAAAATTGTGCAGTTTATACAACTAAGGTTACTTAAAAAACCATCACTAACTAAAAGAGAATCAGCTCAAACTGGGAGTTTACTGTTTTGTCACTAGCAAGCTGACTATTTTGTCATAAGTACTAGCAAGCTCACCATTTTGTCACTAGGAAGTTTACTAATTCTTACAAAATGAATCAACAACTGGGTCTTCAAATCAAAAAGTGGTTCACAGCTTATATGGGCATTACAACAGAAATAGGTTGTAAAATGTTGCAGCAAATGAACCATACACAGACATCATCAATTTCAATAGATTTATGTTAAACAGGGGTTTACTGTTAGCAAAAATAGCAAGGACTAGTACCCCAATGACTTCACTGATAACAGCTCAATGACTTTACTAAAGAACATGTAATAGACAGATTTGGAGATAAAAAAGAAATTGGAGAAGACTAGGCTATTTGCTCAAAGTAAAATTCAAGACTTGACTATTTGCTCAAAGTAAAATTCAGAAACATACCCTGGGATGATTGTGATGCCTTGGTAACCTTCAACTGTCAGAAATATAAATAATTCAAAAAAATCCATGTTTTATCCATGAGGAGATCAAGTGGATTTCAGATTATGCCTTTTTCCACAAAGAGTGCAACCACACAACACATCAGAAGCTTAAGAGAAGGCAATGACAGTAAGGCATAGAGAAGCGAACCATACCGTAGCACAAGCTCCTTGGCTGATGGTTATATGAGAACAAGGACCTCATAAACTACCTGTGGTATTGAGCTATTCTTCTATCAAAGAGAAGACCATTTACTTGAACTTTAGCTGCTATAAGGTGACACATTTAGAGCGATGCATACTAAAAGCCTAGAAAAAATAATCAGCAAGAAGACATCAATTTAGTGCTTAGCAAATGTGGATAGCAGTGATGGAAGAAAATATGTCAACCTTGGACAATGTCACTTCCCTTGCAATGCAATGATAGAAAGGCAATAACCAAGCTAGCTCACTGAACTACCTACTCAATTAAGATGTCGGCCTGTACAGCTCACAACTCATATGTTTTGCTCACGCAACAGAATCTTTTGTCACTAGGAAGTCATGAACAAAAATAGCCACCATGAGCACCTTGATCCTCTTGCTGCAATTTAGAGATAGCCTCATCAAACACTTGCAAAGAGCCAAAGAATACTTGATCAGGAATAAAACTCACATGTGCAAAGGTGTTGTCTATGAAAAAAAATGCAAGGGTCTTTTGGACAGGTTTTTAAGCTTCTATAGAAGATTGTCAACTTATTTGAAAGAAAGACAGGAACATATTGAGAGCCTAGATAGTCTAGTACACTATCAAGTATGCACACTTATTTGTCTAACTAACAACTGGTCCAACTTTATGCTGCTTTCGTGTTTGTTGGATACAAAAAACTAAATTGCCAAATTGAAACTCTTATGCATAACATGACCAGAAAAAATGTGTCTGATATAGCATGCGCACAATAAGCAGGGGTAGGGAAGTGACCTGCATAGCAGAAGTTGATTAGAACAATGGGTCCTCCCAAACTGCTATATTGCACGATCTGCACTCCAAGGGAGTTCAAGAGTTATGTGTACTCTTCTTCTCTGCAAAATTAATGCAGACAGTTTGAGTATTATTTTGTTAAATTGGCTTATGGCAAATTGCCACATATGGCTAAAATGGAGCAACATAAGACCTGGTTTTTTTGCCCTTCTATCAACATGGAGAGAAATACCAGCTAACCTTGCATCAGATATAATTAAAAATAGTTTTTTGCCATCCATAAAATGCTGTTTTCTTTGCTGATAGTCTAATTATTTCAGCGACATTATCAAGTTCCCCATA
Source organism: Miscanthus floridulus (assembly GCF_019320115.1). NCBI lineage: Eukaryota > Viridiplantae > Streptophyta > Magnoliopsida > Poales > Poaceae > Miscanthus > Miscanthus floridulus. Next base: position 164,786,814 of record NC_089581.1, on the reverse strand, counting down.
GCTACAAAGTTCTTTTTACCCATTAAATTTACATGTAGACAGACAAAAGGAGAAAAGCAAGGATCTGTCTTGCACCTAAAGGGATTAGTAAATGAGATAGTCAAAGTGAACAGCGTTATCAGTGTCCTATTTGTTTACATCTAACAGAGCATCGTGACTTTGCAAAATTCAAAGAAATTTGTCATGTCAAAGAACAACTTAATAAGAATAACTATCCTAGACTCCTAGTTGTCCCTGAAATTTAGTTCAATTCAATTCAGTCTCAGTCGTACTGACAGGCAGGCAAGCAAGCAAGAAAAAGAACACATGCATATTAACTTTAACAAGAATAAACATTGCAAAATAGGGTGATCAGTTTGGAGGGGGAGGGGGGCCTATCGTATAAGTAAACTTTCCATATTTCTCATGAGCTACACTCAGTTTTCAATTAAGCTATAGATTCTCTTGAACTATCCACAGGAAGCAAAAAAATAGGAAAAAATAATCTTAAGCCACAGTAACTGAATGTGGAGTAAATGAAGATCAAACTAAACCACAGTCCATACTGATGATCAAACTAAAGCCACAGCCCACATTGAGTAAATTTAAAGGCAACTGCTATACTTCCTACAATAAATCTGGATGACACATTGAAGCTCTGCATGAACTATGTATTCATTTTTGCCATATGCCAAATCGACTAAGCAACATCTGGGATGCAGAGAGCACACTTAGTTTCTATGCCATGTGTACTTGTTGATTTGGCCCAGTTAAGCAAATAAGCAACAACAAATGTGTCTACTATAATAAATAGAAGGCACAGTTAGTAGCAGAAATAGAGATCCATATCACTACATGGAGAATCTTTACCAGGAATCAGAAAAGACAAGCAGCAATAATGGTAGCAAAGTGGTAGAGAGCACTTTACCTGATACTCGTGAGTCTAATCCACGAGCTGGTTCCTAGTGCTTGCTAAGGCCTGATGAGGCGCCTGTAGATGTTGTGGCTTTTCTTAGGGCAGAGGTCCAAGGAGCACCTTCTTCTTGTACGCTTCAGGCAACCACTCTATACCGAATCAAAAATGATGGAACAGATTAATGATGCTACTTCCCTTGCAATGCAATGATAGAACCGGCAGGAGCTAGGCCTATAGCCTTCAAATCGGGGCGGCGCGCACCTACAGGTCCAGTCAGCGGACAGTTTCAGCCCGCAGTAGGTCGGGGGCGGTGTGTGCCTGCATGTCCGACGGCGGATGGTACAAGCTCGCAAGCAGGTTGGGTGGCGCATGCTTGTAGATCGGGGGCGGCGTGCCCCTGCAGGTTGAAGGGTAGAGGAGTGCTGCGGGTGGACTGGTGGAGGGGCGGTAGAAGGCTACAAGTGGAGGGGCGGCGGGAGGGATGCAAGTTCTGGAGGAGGGGCTATCGAGATGTGGTGGAGGAGGGGCGGTAGGCGGCAGAGGGAGGAACCAGCGCGCCGTGTGCGGTGATTTGGGGGAGACGAGCGAGGGGGATGAGAGCGCAGATGGCGGCGGGTGAACGGGAGAGGGAGAAAAGTAGATAGGGTTTGGGAGTTGGGGCTACTGGCGTGAAGGCCCATCTTTATCTTCCCACGAACGGGCCTTTTTTCTTTTTCAGAGCGCGCACCACTCTATACCGACCGAAGGTTCATCCTTCTTTGTGTATCTATCCCGACCGATGGTTCGACTATACAACCAAATATCTATACCGACTCATAGTTCAACGCAAAAGGTACATTTACCGACACTTGATCTGTGGGCCAGCTATACCGACCAATAGTTCAACGGTATTAGTGAACTTATAATGACACACATGTGACGCTATATCAGTGTTGTGGTGTAGTGCATGTTGATGATAATGAGCATGAAAATGAAAATGAAAATGATAGTGATAGTGATGATGATGAACCTACTAAGGATGAATTATTTGACATGCTAGAAGATGCTAAAGAACACTTTGACATTAAGAGAAGGGAATGCAAGAGCTTGAATAAGGAGGTAAAAGCCCTTAAGAAAGCCCTTGATGAGCTCAAAGCAACTCATGAGAAGCTAGAGGAAGCCCATGAGAAGCTTGGCAAAGCTCACAAAAAGCTTGAAAAAGCTCATTCTTCTTCACTTAAAGAGCAAAATAAAAAGAAGCATATTGAAACTTGTAATGTAGGTTTAACTTATGATATAATTGATGAATCACTATCTATGCCTATCATTGTTGCTCCTACTAACCCTTCTTGTAGTACTTCCACTTCCTCCTCATCTAGTAGTGATGGTTTCACTTGTGATGCCTCACTAGTGGTTGAAAATGAGAACCTCAAGAAGAATGTCACTAAGCTCACTCACACCTTAGCTAAGGCTTATGGTGGTGAGGACCACTTGCTTATGTGCTTAGGTAGCCAAAGAGCTTCTCTCTACAAAGAGAGATTGGGCTATACCCCCAAGAAAGGTAAAGCGGTCTTTGCTCCTCACAAGACTAGTTTTGTGAAGAATAATGATCGGTTTTGCACTAGTTGCAAGCAAGTGGGTCATAAAGAGCAAGAATGCAAAAACAAGAGCAAAAATGCTAATGTATCCTCCATTAAGCTTGATTCATGCTATATGCTTACTAAGGGTACAAATAGTGTGAAGGCTAAGTTCATTGTAAACCATAGATGGGCTCAAAGAAGAAAGCCATTTCGGTACCAAAGAGCCTAGTGACTAACCTTCAAGGACCCAAGCAAGTTTGGGTACCTAAAAAGAATTGATCTTCTTTTGTAGGTCAATTATAAAGCCAGAAGAAGGCATTGGGTTCTTGATAGTGGGTGCACTCAACACATGACCGATGATGCAAGAATGTTCAACTCAATCAACATCAATGGCAATGATGGTTATGATAGTATCACATTTGGTGACAATGGCAAAGGCAAGGTCAAAGCGCTTGGTAAGATTGCAATATCCAATAACATGAGCATATCCAATGTGTTGCTAGTAGAGAGCTTGAATTTTAATTTGCTATCTGTGGCTCAATTATGTGATCTTGGATTCAAATGCATATTTGGGGTAGATGATGTAGAGATCATAAATATAGATGGCTCTAACTTGATCTTCAAAGGCTTTAGATATGAAAATCTATACTTGGTTGATTTCAATGCTAGTGAAGCTAGATTATCTATATGCTTGTTCATTAAGTCTTTTTGAGAGGAATAATAGAACACTCATTGATATGACAAGGTCTATGCTTAGTGAGTATAATATGAGTCAATCCTTTTGGGTTAAAGCTATCAATATGGCTTGCTATTGTAGCAACCGCCTCTATTGTCACCGATTGAAAGAAAAGACACCATATGAGCTCTTGAATGGTAGAAAGCCCAATATTGCATATTTTTGGGTCTTTGGTTGCAAATGCTATATCTTAAAGAAAGGCACAAGATTGGACAAGTTTGACAAGAATTGTGATGAAGGATTCCTACTTGGCTATTCCACCACAAGCAAAGCATATAGAGTTTGGAATTTGGATAATGGTACTCTTGAGGAAGTTTATGGTGTTGAATTTGATGAAACCAAGGGTTCACAAGTAGAGAATGAGAACTTGGAAGATGTTAGAGGCATTTAACTTTCAAATGCCATGAAGAACATAGATATTGGTGAATTGAGGCCTAGGCAAGTGAATGATGATGAAGATGATCAAGTGCAAGTGCTCTCTAACTCAAATGTGCAAGATGATACAAATCAAGTTAGTACAAGTGGATCTCATGACAATGAACAAGATCAAGTGGCTAGTACATCACCTCAACCAAATGATCAAGCAAGTGCAAGCAATCAAGTTCCAATCCTCCAACCAACCAATTTTGCAAGAGATCATCCATTGGACACTATCATTGGTGATATTTCAAGAGGTGTACAAACAAGATCAAGATTGGCATCATTTTGTGAACACTTCTCATTCGTGTCATCCATTGAACCAAAGAAGATAGATGAAGCATTGAAGGATGTTGATTAGGTGAATGCTATGCATGAACAATTGAATAACTTCACAAGAAATCAAGTATGGGAGTTGGTAGAAAGACCAAAGGGACACAATGTGATTGAAACCAAATGGGTCTTTAGAAACAAGCAAGATCAAGATGGGATAGTAGTAAGGAATAAAGCAAGATTGGTAGCACAAGGCTATATATAAGTTGAAGGTCTTGACTTTGGAGAAACATATAACCTGATTGCTAGATTGGAAGCAATTAGAATCTTGCTAGCCTATGCTTGTGCCCACAACATCAAGAGCTCTATCAAATGGATGTCAAGAGTGTATTTCTCAATGGCTACATCAATGAAGAAGTATATGTTGAGCAACCTCCCAGTTTTAAAGATGACAAGAAGCCCAACCATGTGTACAAGTTGAAGAAGGCATTGTATGGCTTGAAGCAAGTACCTAGAGCATGGTATGAGAGATTGAGGGATTTCCTACTCTCTAAAGGGTTCACAATGGGCAAGGTTGACACCACTCTTTTCATCAAGAAGATTAGAAAAGATCTATTTGTATTGCAAATCTATGCAGATGATATCATATTTGGATCAACAAATCAAGAATTTTGTGATGAGTTTGGAAAGATGATGGCTAATGAGTTTGAGATGTCCATGATTGGAGAATTGAGTTACTTTCTTGGCCTTCAAATCAAGCAATTAAAGAATGGTATATTTGTGAGTCAAGGCAAGTACATCAAGGACATGATCAAGAAGTTTGGCATGATTGATAGCAAAGTCATTAGTACACCAATGGGAACCAATGGCAACTTAGATAGTGATGCAAGTGAAAATATGGTGGATCAAAAGTTGAATCGGTCTATGATTGCAAGCCTACTCTATGTGACCGTATCAAGGCCAGATGTCATGTTTAGTGTATGCATGTGTGCAAGATTTCAAGCCTTACCAAGAAAAAGTCATTTGAAGGCTACAAAGAGAATATTGAGGTACTTGAAGCATACACCAAATGTTGGTTTGTGGTATCCCAAAAGAGCAAAGTTTAAGCTAGTTGGTTACTCCAACTCGGATTATGCGGGATGCAAGGTTGAAAGGAAGAGCACCTCGGGCACATGTCAATTGTTGGGAAGATCACTTGTTTCATGGTCATCAAAGAAGCAAAATAGTGTTGCATTATCAACCGCCGAAGTCGAATACATATCCGCTGGTAGTTGTTGTGCACAAATACTTTGGATGAAGGCCACTTTAAGTGACTTTGAAATCAAGTTCAAGAAAGTGCCATTGCTATGTGACAATGAGAGTGCAATCAAGCTAACCAATAATCTAGTTCAACATGCAAGAACAAAGCACATTGATGTCCGCCATCATTTCATAAGAGATCACTAATAAAAAGGGGACATTTGCATTGAGAGTGTAGGCACTAAAGATCAACTTGCCAATATATTCACCAAGCCATTGGATGAGAAAAGGTTTTGCAAGCTAAGGAATGAGTTGAACATATTGGATTTCTCAAATATGTGTTGATGCACCCCTACTCATATGACATGCCTCTCCTTCGAGCAATCCAAGGTAAAAGTTGATTGGCATGACATACATCCTTGCTAAGGACATGTTTAGTGCATCTAGTCATATTTTCAATCTTATTAGGACCTTTCAAGTGGTTCTATTTTATTAGGCTCATTCATGAAAATCAAATGATTTTGATGTCTATATGGTATCACTATTGCTTCTATGCTTGACTTGATCTAGTGATGGCATATGACATGTCTATGGGCGTGTAAACCAAGTGTTTGATCTAGAAAATGAGCTCTAAGTGTTTAACTCAACATGGTACAAGCTAACTCTTATTTGGAGGTGTGAAGAAGCTTGTCCTTGGATCAAACCGAGTTAAATATCTTTGGCAAATGATCTAGATTGGACCAAATTTGGGAAAATGATCCTCATCCCATTGATTGACATTGATAATCTCGACTCTACGAGTAATACTATCTATATTTAGAACCTTTGTGGTCATTGATGACAAAGGGGGAGAGAAACAAAGATAGTAGCAAAGATAGTGAAAAAGGGGAAGAAATATCATAAAGGGAGAGAAACATAAAGATATCTTGATATATGACATAGGGGGAGAGATATGACAAAGGAAAGGGATCAACTAAAATTTTAAGCACACAAGTAGGGGGAGCAAGCTCATAAACTTGTTTGGTGCATTTGAAAGTGCATTTCATATGTTTGCTTGCATGGCACAAGTATTAAATTTAAACATCCATGCTTGTATGATGTATGCTAGTTGTAGGTTTGAATGATGAAATGAAAACTAGCATGTATAGGATATCTAGTGATTTCACTTCCAAATATTTCTAAGTGGTATTAAGCTAACCATGGTTCTAAGGATGGTATATTGGTGCACTCCGATTGGTATCACACTTCAAAGGTCCATCTTTTATACCTTAGCATCATGTGGTAGACATTAACTCCTATATTTCCTATCTAAGCATATATGCAAGCTACAATCCAAACTCTTAGCACATATGTAGGGGGAGCAATTGCTACCATTTGGGGTTCATGAAACTTATCCATATCCTTTTACACATGGTAAATATGCTTGGGCAAGCAACATGGATTCAATTGAATTTCAATTCATATCTTTGTGAAAGGGTTGTCATCAATTACCAAAAAGGGAGAGATTGAAAGCTCTAGTTTGGTTTTGGTGATTTGATGAAACCCTAAGTGCTAACCTAGTTTATCAAGTGATCATGAGATAGTTAGCACATTCCAAGTGATGAAGCAAATGAAGATCATAACATGATGATGATGCCATGATGATGATCAAGTGCTTGGACTTGGAAAGAAGAAAGAGAAAAATAAAAAGCTCAAGGCAAAGGTATAAACCATATGAGCTATTTTGTTTTGGTGATCAAGACACTTAGAGAGTGTGATCACATTTAGGTTTGATAGTCATACTATTAAGAGGGGTGAAACTCATATCGGAATGCGGTTATCAAAGTGCCACTAGATGCTCTAACTTATTGCATATGCATTTAGGATCTAGTGGGACACGTGGTGGTCTAGCAGCTATCAGACACGTCCAGTATAGCGACCGGACGCGTCCAGTATTCGTGTTCAGTGCGTCCGGTGCAACGTCCGGTGCTACATCCAGTCAGCCCGCGTTATGCTAGTGAAGGGGTATAACGGCTCTATTTCATGGGGGCTTCTATTTAAGCCCCATGGCCAGTTGAAGCTCATACCTTTGGCCATTTTCATTGACATAACAACCTTGTGAGCTTAGCCAAAGCCCTCCCACTCATCTCCATCATTGATTCATCATCTTTGTGAGATTGGGAGAAAATCTAAGTGTATTGCTTGAGTGTTTGCATCTAGAGGCACTTGGTGTTCGTGTTTCGCTGTGGATTTTGCTTGTTACTCTTGGTGGTTGCCACCACCTAGATGGCTTGGAGCAGTGAGGATCATTGAGCGGAGGGTGGTGATTGTCTCTGGCTCCGATCATGGTGATTGTGAGGGGTTCTTGACCTTTTCCGGGTGGAGAGCCAAAAGGTACTCTAGTGGATTGCTCGTGGCTTGTGTGATCCTCATCTTGTGTTGGTTGTGCGACACCCTATTGAGGGTTTGGCGTGTGAAGCCAATTAGCGCGTGAACCTCCAAGTGAGTGAATCGCCACAACGAGGAGTAGCTTGCCGGCAAGCAAGCGAACCTCGGTAAAAAATCATTGTGTTCATCCTTTGATTTCGAGGTGATTGGTCTTTATTGATATTGATTCTTGTGATTGATTAGTTCACTCCTCGACATAGTGGTATAACTATCTTGATCACTCTTCTTACATTACCGCAAACTAGTTGTCAAGCTCTTTAGTGTAGCTAGTTGTGAGAGCTTGGTTGGTTGGTTGGTGTGGCTCTTTAGTTAGCCTTTGAGAGCACACTAACATAGGATAGAGTCATAGCTATTGTGTGAATAGACACTATCTAAACTAGATTGTTGTAGGTGGCTTGCATTTTGAGTAGGCTAGCGCAACACTTACTTTGCCTCATAATTGTCTAACTATTTTGTTAAGTGTTGTTGTAGAAATTTTTATTAGGCTATTTACCCCCTCTAGCCATTAGGACCTTTCAACGTGCCCCCTCCAACAAAGGGAGAGCCCTTCTTGAAGATAACAAGCACCGATCGAGTTCACCGGCTCACGACCATAGAACCGTCGGGTTTGGACTCCAAGCACACACTTCAACACTTACTCATAGCGTAGCTCCCGTCGCTCCCGCCCTTCTGACCGGAGCCGACTGGACCTCCTGTACACCCCTTCTTCCTCCTTCTCGTTTGTAACCCCACAACAAACTTTGAGCACCTGGGCTCAGGAATAAAGTCACTAACCGACCCAAACTGGACGTAGGGCATGTTGCCTGAACCAGTATAAATCCTGTGTCATTGAGTGCTAGGCCACCTCTGATCACAACGTACGGCAAAACTACAAATATTCACTAGTTGGTCACTTTCTGCACCGACAGTTGGCACTGTCCTTGGGGAAGACGTTGTGCATTCAACACTTTTTGGTCATCGGATTGCCCACTTTTCCGCCACCCTCACCATGGTGGGCTCGGGCGATACGATTCGCTTTGGCTCGCTGGAGTTTCCCGCACTCTCACACGCAGAGATGCGGTTTCCACCCGTCTTCGAGCCATCCTAGGCCTTCCTCTTCGGAAGCCTAGACTTTGTCGCCGACCGGCTCGGTGTGCTACACCTCCGCAAGGAGGCTCACGTCCTGGCACCCATTGGAGGAGCACCCTCCATCAACTCTGGGACACATGGCTTCAATGACGCGGCATCTGTGCTTCTTTCCAAGAAAACTCTCTGCTCAAACCCCGTTGAGAGTAATGTCCATGTTGTTATTTACATACTATTCTCTTTCTTCCGCCGATTACCCAGAGGAACCCCGTTGTCCCTGACACAACCGCTATACGATTGGTACCCCTATGGCCTCATGTCTTCCACGGACACATACGCTTGGGGGCTCCGAAGGATGCTAGCGCCGCCCCCTCTCGCATCTGAATTCGTGGGAATGGCGAGCTATGCTCCCACCTATTTCCTCGACCTCATGGATGACGATGGCGAGAGTGATGGCTCTAGCATCGGCAACATGGCGCCTAGCCACTGTCTGTCCCAGGAGTGTGCCATGGTGGACGCTCCGGGACACCCACCGGCGGAAGTAGAGTCCTCACAGACTCATACCTCACTGCACTCTTGTACGGAGACCCCCAAGCTCACATAGGAGCACGGCGAGGCACTATGACAACAGTGGCTGCACTAGCCACCAACTGCGCTGGCACGCCCGGCGCACCACACTACGCCCCGCGCATATAGACCGGCGAGCGGCGGCCGAGGGCGTAGTGGGCCAGGATCCGGACGACTAAAGGACGAAGTGATCCAACTGGATGCATACCGACCAAAGGACAACAACGACGCCCATCTCTCCGAACGACTGGAATAGCTATGTCGTTTTTTCCTAAAACTTCAATCTTACCATTGTTTACTTAGTATATGCTCCTGTAAAAGCACCCCGACCCAAACACTTTTCGGCCCGGGGCACTCGGGGGCTCCACTAGGGTACACTACTATCATTATGCTTAATGACTATCTCCCTATTTTGTTTACATATGGTGAAATTCCTTCCTACCCAACCAACGGGATAGTTTGTTCCTTAGTTTTACTTTATGTAGCTTTGCTTTAAAAACATTCCAACCAATCGCACCCCATCTTTCCCTATGGTTATGAGCAGCCGAGCCTCGTGGGCCACGCCCTGGGCTCCCAAGATCGCAACCTACGGGACAAACGGGTAGGTATGAGAAAGAAAGAATAAAAAACAAAATTATGCTAAGAGAAAACTGAGGAACAAAAGGGAACAGTCTCCCCCGAACGGAGCAATTCCATCATAGAAAACAAAACCGACGGTAGTCATTAAGCACACAGTAATGTTTACACGGGGGCTCCCCCACAAACTTAAACTTCTACCTTCACTAAATTACTTATATTTTGCAAGCTATTGGACCGGCCTGGCGGCATCTGCTATCGAAGCGACCGATGAGGGCGCGGGCTACTCACTCCCCGGTGGCATGACATTCAGCTCGGTCAGGGTTAGGGTGACATTCACCTCCGACCCAGGCTTCGTACCATCTGTAGACTGGGCAGTGTCCTCCCCATGCATGCTTTTGGCCATGTCTTCATGATGGACGTCCATCACCCACTAGGCAGAGACTTGCTCTGCCACCGACCTTGCATGTGGCAACAAGCTCTCCCCGATCGATTGGATGTCCTCCATGCTCAAGCCTTTGGCATACCCACTGTAGATGGCGGTGAAGTCCAAGTTTGGATGGTGTGTCGCCACCAAAGTCAGCACCCCTGACGCTTCGTAGAACAACCTGCTCCTGATAAGGTCCCAAACCACATTCGAGACCTCCGCCAGCTGGACCGCAGGCGCGCTAGTGCTGGGCGCCGACCCGAAGACGTCCGAGACGACAAGCTAGGCAACGTTGCAGATCTGGTCAAGATCCCCCTTGAGAGCACATCGCTCTTCATGGGAGTTGACCAGTTCCTCTGCATTCTAGCTAAGGGTTGCCTTAATCATCTCTAGGTTCTGCTCTAGCATCTTCACCTTTCCACCTAGCTCTAAGAGAAGAGCGACAAGCTCAGAAATAGGCTGAAGTAAAAAACCAACAACAAAGAACAGAAAAGGCATGTACCAACGTGGAAGTTCTCAAGGATAGAGAGATCCTCTGCCTACCAGGCCGCCTACTCGCGTAGCCGGGCACTCGCGTCCTCCATCCCCATCACCCGGCCTCAGATCGCGAGCACCTCCTGGTTCGCCTCTGACCGGGCCTTCCGCTCTGCCTCTAGGGCCTTCCATGCCGACTCTAGGGCATTCTGTGCTAACACCAAAGCAGCCCGCTCTGGCTCAAGGGCCGCCAAGGACTCTCACAACACTGCCTCGGTGTTCACCAGGGATGTCCGCAACCCTGCCTTGGTCTTTGCCTGACAGGCCTTCACCGCCTCGAGCCCTTGCTCGGCGGTAGTTGCCCGCTCGGCTGCACGCTGCCCCTCCGATCAGGTCATGAAGGAGTCTTCCTACAAAAGCCCCCTCATGGCAGCGTACTGCCAAGAGGTGCACAAGCTCGAGGACAAATTCTAGGGGATCAAACTGCATCATGTCCCTCGAAGGGACAATGATGCTGCCGATTACCTTGCAAAATTGGCCACCAGGCGGGATTCATCCCCAAGTGGGGTCTTCATCAACGACGCCCATGAGCCGTCCGCCCGCATCCTAGAAAGTCTGATCTAAACACACCCCGATGCCTAGTCGGCGCTCGGGGGCTCCGACCCCGATGCTAAGCCAGCGCTCGGGGGCTCCGATCCTAATACCTCTATGATGACGTCACCCACGAACGTCACCGTATTGGCACTCGATCAAACCAACTAGCGAGTACCGCTACTCACCTACCTCCTCGAGGAGGTTCTTCCACCCAAAAGGACTGAAGCCTGATGGATCGCTCAATGCGCCAGACCTTCATCACGCTCGGTGATGAACTCTATAAACGGAGTCCGTCAGGGGTACTCATCAAGTGTATCCCCACCAAACTAGGGGAAGAAGCTCCTCCTCGAGGTCCACACCAGAATTTGTGGACATCACGTGGCCCTAAGGTCGCTGGTTGGAAAAGCCTTTCGTCAAGGTTTTTACTGGCCCACCGCGCTATGAGATGCAGGGGAGGTTGTCCACAGATGTGAAGGATGCCAGTTCTATGCTCAGCAAACACATCTGCCGGCACAGGAACTCTAAACCATCCCCATCACCTGGCCATTCACGTTCTAGGGCCTTGACATTGTGGGACTCCTCAAAAAGGGCCCAGGCGGTTTCACTCGCCTACTCATAGTAGTCGACAAATTCACCAAGTGGATAGAGGCCAAGCCCATCACAAACATTTGCTCGGAAGAGGCGTTCAAATTCTTCCTCGACATTATCTACCGGTTCGGTGTTCCTAACTGTATCATCACTAACCACAGAACCAACTTCATTGGAAAGAAGTTCCTAGACTTTAGTGATGGATACGGCATCAGGATCGACTGGGCCTCGGTCGGACATCCATGAACCAACGGTCAGGTTGAGCGTGCCAATGGCATGGTCCTCCAAGGACTCAAGTCACGCATCTTCGACAGAATCAACAAATATGCTAGACGATGGGTGGCAGAGGTCCTAGGAATCATCTGGATCCTAAGAATGACCTCGAACCGATCCACAGGGTTCACGCCTTTCTTCCTGGCCTACGAAGCTGAGGCAGTGCTGCCCTCTGACTTTGATCACGATGCCCCAAGAGTGAAGGCTTTTGACCGTGATCGAGCCATGGAGGCTCAGCTAGACATAGTCGACCTGCTCGAGGAAGCCCACGAGACGACCGTTATCCGCTCCGCTCGCTATCAGCAAACTCTCCGTTGGTACCACGAAAGAAAGATTAGGGGAAGAATCCTCGAAGTCGGTGACCTCGTACTTTGAAGGACCCAATCAGCAAAGGAAAAACACAAACTCTCGCCGCCATGGGAAGGACCCTATACGGTGACTGAATTAATCCGACCGGGCACCTATCGGCTGGAGGACGACAACGGCAACGCTCTCACCAACACTTAGAATATCGAACAACTACATCGTTTTTTCCCTAAAATTTGGTATTACCGCTTTTTAGTCAACACTTACTCCTGAAAAGCACCCTGGCCCGAACGGTTTTAGCCCAGGTCGCTCAGGGGCTACATAAGGGCATAATACCGAATATTACCTCATAATACCGAATATTGTCACATGGTAAACAAATTTATCCCCTAATGGAAGCACATTTCCTTTCCTTTAACTAACCTACGTAACTTTGTTCTCACTCCTAACCAACGCACCCCGCCATGACCTACGACTACGAGCAGCCGAGCCCCGCGGGCCATGCCCAGGCTCTTAAAAAAGCTGCAGCCTACGGAACTAACGGGCAGGTGCGAAAAAGAAAGGACAAAAACAATAGCTACACCAGGATAAAAACAAGGAACGGATAGTGGTTCTATCACAGATAACAGGACTGATGTGTTTATTAATACAAAAACTATTCACACAGGGGCTCACCCATGAATGACGAGCGCGGGTCCCAGTCGGACATTTCCGACTGAAGCTCTCCGAACCCCATCACTCAAACCATCAAAGTGAGCATGTGTTCATTAATACAAAAACTGTTCACACAGGGGCTCACCCACGAACGACGAGCGCGGGTCCCGATCGGACATTTTCGACTGAAGCTCTCCGAATCCCATCACTCAAGCCATCAAGGTGAGCACTACCAACCCCCTCTATTTCCTTACAATTATTTCATACATCCATACGTGCATTCATTTCATACGCCTGAACCTCCCGGACGATTCGGGCCCTAAACCGCCTAGGGGCTTGGGAACTAAGCATGGCAAAATGCATCACAACGTTCCATGTTGTGTCATGAAGCGGTGGTTGCCTCATTCGACTTGAGCAACCAATAGAGCCAGGGGAGAAAAACATAGATGAGCCCCGTGCGGCCCTCGCCTGGTCTGGCAGATCGGGTCATCTCAACCTTCTCATTCAATCCTGAACCTCTCGCTAAACCCACATAATCTCCTTCAATGGGAGGCCGTTAGGCCACCTGGGTCGGTCTCCGGAATGACCCAGGCATCTACCGGGTTGTAGGTAAAGGAGTAGTGGAATGTCATAAGAGGGCTATGCCGACCCCATCACGAACAACAAACTCGGATTCCACTCGATCACACCCATTAGCGAACTCACTGAGCACGTCACTCGAGCTCGAGCGATCGGGACAAGCGACAAAACTCAGCCCCTCTGGTTGTGAGGAACCAGAGATGGGGTAACGCACACAACTCACACCGACCCCTACTAAGGCCCAATAGGGCTCGAGGGCTCAAGACAAAAAGCTTGGGACTATGACCCCAAACTCGCCCCTTCCGACTGCGCTCCAAAAACCTGGGTTTGCGACCCCGATCTTGCCCCATCCGGCTACGCTTCCGACTGCGCTCCAAAAACTTGGGTTTGTGACCCCAATCTCGCCCAATCCGGCTACGCTTCTGACTGCGCTTCAAAAACCTAGGTTTGCAACCTCGATCTCGTCCCATCTGGCTATGTTTCCAACTGTGTTCCAAAAAACCTAGGTTTGCGACCCCGATCTCGCCCCATCCGGCTACGCTTTCGACTACGGTCTAAAAACCCGAATCTGCGACCCCGATCTCGCCCCACGACTCTGACTCACCCAATCCCATGGCGCGTATCGACACCAGGATCAGTGAGCTCTGTCTCGTCTAAGACAGACTCCCTCGCTCGATCCCACGGCGTGCATCGATGCCAGGATCAGTGAGCTCTGTCTCATCCAAGACTGACTCCCTCGCTCGATCTCACGGCACGCATCGACGCTAGGATTAGTGAGCTCTGTCTCGTCCAAATCCCTTGACTGATTCCCTCACTCGATCTCATGGCACGCATTGACGTCAGGATCAGTGAGCCCTGTCTCATCCAAAACTAACTGCCTCGCTCGATCCCACGACGCGCATCGACGTCAGGATCAGTGAGTTCTATCTCGTCTAAATCCCTTGACTGACTCCCTCGCTAGATCACATGATGCGCATCAACACCAGGATCAGTGAGCTCTATGTCGTCCAAATCTAACTGCCTCACCCGATCCCACGGCGCACATCGACGCCAGGATCAGTGAGATCTGTCTCGTCCAAAACTAATTGCCTCACCCGATCCCACGACGTGCATCGACGCCAGAATCAGTGAAGCTCTGTCTCGTCCAAAACCCTTGACTGACTCCCTCGCTCGATCCACGGCGCGCACCGACGCCAGGATCCATGAGGTCCCTCTCACCCAATCTCTCAAAACGACTAAAAAACCGCCACGACCGCACAACGACGCCTTGGTCGACAAAATTCCATCTCAAACGAAAAAAACTCCCCCATTGACAACATAGGAAAGCCCCTAGACGGTTCTGCCCGAACCGCTCGGGGGCTACACCCGTGGGTGCGCTCGCGCGCACCCACCGACAAGACAAAAATCCTCCGGATGATTCTACCCGAATCACCCGGGGGCTCGGGGGCTTCTGTTGGGTTCATAAAACCCGGGGCCCCTCGGGGACCGGCTTCCATGCCAAGGCTCGGCCTAAGAGTCTAAAGCGACAGGCCGGAAGGACGGCCCAGTCACCGACCGGAAGGTCTGGCCAAATAGGAACAACGCCTGCTCATCGGCTACTTCGGCCCACCTCTCCGACATGAGTGTTTGCTTCGACTCCAGCCACCTCCGGACGGCCTCTCCGATGAGAAGGCCTGGCCCAAAACACTACTTCTGACTCCGACCCTGCGTCTTCGACCTGGGTTTGCAGGAACCCTGCTCACCGCTCTTCTCCGACCGGCACATTCAGAGCCAACTGGATCCATCCGACCGGGGACGCCCGCTCGTGGGGAACTAGAAGATGTGCGGAGAAAAGCAAGACAAGCCTCACAAGTCAAAACCACTGTACCAGGGACCATACCATGCATGAAACAGTACTCTCTAGGCACCCTGACACAAACAGTATTGTAGGCGTCGACATCCCCCTCTACAGTATTGTAGGGCCTGCTAAAACTCCCATACGGTAAGGCCCCCCACGTGCCTCTGGGCATCGATAGCGGTATGGGCGCCATGATTTACCATAACGGGTGAACATAGCGAGACTCCTCACATGTCTCTAGGCATCAACCAGTATTTGCAGGTACCGATGTCTACCATCCCTGAAAAAGACAGCACGACCTCCCACATGCATCTGACATTCTACGGTGACATCAACAGTATTGTAGGCGCATACCATTATCTTGTACCGCCGACGTGGGCAACAAGGCTCGATAGCATATGTACCCTAACCCTATCACTTGTAAAGCCATCCCCTTTATCTATAAAAGGGGACGCGCCCCCTCCAACAAAGGGAGAGCCCTTCTTGAAGATAACAAGCACCGATCGAGTTCACCAGTTCACGACCACAGAACTGCCGGGTTCGGACTCCAAGCACACACTTGAACAGTTACTCATAGCGCTGCTCCTATCGCTCCCGCCCTTCCGACTGGACCCCTGTACACCTCTTCTTTCTCCTTCTCGTTTGTAACCCCACAGCAAACTTCGAGCACCTGGGCTCATGAATAAAGTCACTAACCGACCCAAATTGGACGTAGGGCATGTTATCTGAACCAGTATAAATCCTGTGTCATTGAGTGCTAGACCACCTCTGATCATAACGTATGATAAAACTACAACTATTTACTAGTTGGTCACTTTCTGCACCGAAAATTCCTCTTCGTTCTGTCATGACTGCGATCTCCGCCTCCCCTCTTTGGTGCAGCGAGCAGGGTCGCCTTGACGGCTGCATGCCTGCCCAGGTGGGAAATTCCACTGCAGGTCAACCACGACAGCCTGCGTTCTACTTGGCCTAGCAAGGTATGTGCTGTTAGTCGATTTTCCCTGTGCGTCATTTACATTCAGCTACGATCTTGCATATGTATGTCATGTGGCACTGCAGCTTTGGGGTCAGCCTTTGATTTTGTGCTCATTGCTACAATGCTACTCCTCTTTTGATTGATTGCGCAGGTTTGTATGCCTATCTCCTTCCACGTTGTAATTTTGTTCCTCCATAAAACCCTCACACTAATGCTCATTACATTGTGCAAGCGTTAGCGGTTTTAATTGAAGATGTCTGATCCCTTTTGAGCTAATGAATGACTGCCCATGCAGCAGCATAAGCCTTTTTTATAAATGATTGCCTGATATTTGCACCAGAAATTTCTCCTTCAACAACAAACTGTTACAAAGGTGTACCCTACTAGGTTCTAACTCATGTTATGCTATTTTAATTCAGAGATACGTTCATGAAATCACCATATACATGGAAGGGCTGCATATATTACCCAACATTTACAATCCAGGTTCCAACTCATGTTACAACCGTTTCCTTTTGTTCTCACATTTTCTCGACAATCTGTTTGGTATTTAGTTGCTGACTTCCTGATGCTATTTGCAGGAGCTTATTTCATATGCTGATTCCATTTGATAAGGCCTGATAATCTTTACCTTACAATACTTGGTGGCCTTATGTTCATGGAGTCCATGTGGGCCATTCTTCATCTTCGTTTTCGTTTTACCAACACAAACTGGTCCTGGTCAGCAGTTTTATTTTTGTGCCCCACTTACAGTCTTCACAGGTTGATCCTAGGTAAATTTGATTTGCTCCCTTTTTTCTATGTTGGTTGCTTCCTTAGAACCCAGGACTACAAGGATCAGTTTGCCAGGTCCAAACTGCCTCACAGGTCCCTAGAGATCAATTAGTTAGTACTCGAAAGTTTATTGATGATGCTCCTCCGCTCACTTAGATCTTGGAAGAAGGAACAAGGATGCTTCAGATCTTGGATTTCATTCGTCGCCACAACATCAACGGCTAATACACATTGGAGGTGCAGGCAGGCTGCTGCTTTCTTACTTCGTCTATATTTGTGTTCCATGTGTTCTGTGCTTTCAGTTTTGCTTCATTTACAACCAAGAATTTTGGTCCTATTATTAACTTCACACCTAATAGAACTGACATAGGAGATTCTCCGGTCGTTATTGTAATCTTCTAATTTGTATTACCCTTTATGTTTCCGAGATTCGCTCATACCTTTCCAACCAACCATTTGAGATGTTTGTTCACCGTTTAATGTACTGATTATTGTACTATTACCTTTTTCCCCTCTTATTTTGCGTTTTTCCCCTCCGGACAGAAGCGCGGGGTTACCTGCTAGTTGAGTTTGTTTTGATGATTGGAGCGGGAGCCCATTGAGAAAGGATAATTACATTCGAGAAAATAAGATATATTTTCAAGTACAACAATAAATGAGCAGAAAAAGTTGCTGCACTATTTGTGCGGACTATCACCGCGATATATAAGACTGTCATGAAAAAGCAGCATCAGGCGGGGATAGCTCAGTTGGGATAGCGTCAGACTGAAGATATGTAGGTCGATTGTTCGATCCACGCTCACCGCACAGTTTGTTTTTATTTTGAGTTGCTGATTGCATAGACAAACTTCATGCCCGTGCTAAGATAAAGGATTTATCTTGGAGACGCACATGAAAACACTCAATGTTTTTTTCTACAGTTTAACTTTTACACAATATCTTTGAGCATGTATACAATCCGGGAAACTAAGAAGCCATAGTAAAAAAATTTCTCATATAACCATTTAATTTACATTCTATCTAAGTCCTTAATCATGACTTGAAGATCTTCAGAAAAGTTGTCAAAACATTCGTTGGCATGACTCTTAAGAATGTCCTCCAAAAATTCCATCATCAATGAATTTAATAGCTGTGCATGGTAGATATAATAAGTTAAGTTATTAATTTTGTATGTAGTGTACGGAATATAGTTAGAGAATATATGCTTATAGTGTTGATCGGTGACAAAATTTGTTGGGAATCAGTGCATCACATCAACAACATGATCTTGTTCGGCTTACCCCATATTCGGCTTGTTCGGCTTCTTTTTTCAGCCGAAACAGTATTTTTCTCTGACAACAATTCAGCCGTAACAATGTTTTTCGGTCAGTTTCAGCCAAAATTCTGCCAGCCGAACGAGGCCATAAGGACATAACAAAGAATTCTATAGTACATCAATTCACAAATAAAAGGAATTCTGACATTTGCAACACATGTGTCGGGTACCTTAGGATGGGGTACCCCCAGCAAAACATCAAACAGGTTGCCAAGTGTCTGGTACCTTAGGATGGGGTACCCCCAGCAAAACATCAAACGGGTTGCCAAGGTCTCATCTAAAAATAATAAAAGCAAGAAGGTAAGTTGTGGGCCCCTCCTCCACCGTGATCGAGCCCACTAGGTCCTCCCCCTCCTCGCTTCGAGCCTCGGGCAGGAGGCCTCGGCATCCTGACGCCAACTCCGCTTCGCGCGAGGCCCCCCGGGAAGGCCTCGGCAGGAAACACCGCTTCCGCCTCGCCCGAGGCTCTCCACGAAAGGCCTCGGCAGGAGGCGCATTCTCCGTATCGCGTGAGGCCTCTCGCGAGAGGCCTCGGCAAGGAGCCTGATCTCCGTCTCGCACGAGGCCTCATTCTCCGTATCGCTCGAGGCCGGCTCATCCGCGGTCCGTCACCCCCCGCCTCGGCCGACCCTCCCGACAGCGAGTCACGTCTCATTAATACTTTCAACCACTCCCGTAATCTCAGCCGACAGTGGCTCAACGTCACAGAATGGCCGACGCGACCCGAAGTCGCATCAGTGCCATACCGGCCGGGACAGGGCATGGCGGGGATTACCGGCCACTGTGTCCCAGCACTGTGTCCACGATCAGCGCCTGGGGCAGGGTATGACAGGGGTTACCGGCCACTGTGTCCTAACGCTGCACCCACGACCCGCCGCCCGCTCAAGGCCTCAGCACTGTACATCGAGGCCTCGGCAATCTCGGGGTTTGTGCCTACCGAGACCCCCCACCGCAGTACAAACCTCAGCACCGACCGGGCCTCAGCCTCGCGCACAATCTGTCCACCACGGCTTGCACGTTCGCCGCCACGTCCGCTCTGAGACATTCCCGGGGCTCCCACGACGCACAGGATCTGATGGGGACAACCACGCCGCCCCCGTACTTCAAGGACGGATTACTCCTACGACCACGCCGCAACAGGAATAGGCCACAGGGTTCAGACGTGCCGCTCCTATTAGCACGACGCCGCATAGTGATACATGTACTGACCTCGTCCTCCCTTCAACTATAAAAGGAGAGGACTTGGGCCACTTAGGGGGGGGCACCGGATAACACACACACACACACGCACATTCCAACCGCTTGAGAGCAACGTCTCAGACGGCCCACACGACACCCTGCCGAGACCTGGAACTAGTTCCCTCTCTCCCTTAGCTTGTAACCCCCTACTACGAGCACTCCGGTGCAAGGAATACAAGTTCGATCTCTTAGACTGGACGTAGGGCGCCAATTGCCCGAACCAGTATAAACCTTGTGTCTCTTTGCATCACCATCCGGAATCGGGAGCACGCAGAACAAATTCACTAGTCGGTCGAGGACCCCCCGGTCCAGAACACCGACAGTTGGCGCGCTAGGTAGGGGACGCTGCGTGTTAGTTTCGTCATCCCAGCAGATTCTGGATGGCAGACCCCAGATGACCATTGCGTCTCGGCACCGTAGTTTGGTTCGGGAGCCTAGAATTCATGTCTCTAGGGCATGAATACGACATGGTAC
This sequence comes from Miscanthus floridulus, assembly GCF_019320115.1. NCBI lineage: Eukaryota > Viridiplantae > Streptophyta > Magnoliopsida > Poales > Poaceae > Miscanthus > Miscanthus floridulus. Next base: position 164,766,550 of record NC_089581.1, on the reverse strand, counting down.
TCCTCACTCCCCGAGCCCCACCGTCCGATGATGAAGTTACGCACCGGCAGCCCAGGCGCAGGCGGCGCCCGGGCGGCCGCTCTCGCCGCACTCATCAGGCACGACGCGAGCGAGGCCACCCCGACGCTACGCGAACCCGGGGCGGCATGCCACTCCCCGCCGATACCCTACGACCAGCTATTGGTACGGGGTCCCTGGCCGGGGACCTGCCTAGCCTGAGCTTGGACAAAGGGAAAACGCCGGTGGCTTGCGATGGTGCCCAGTCGTCAAGCTCCGCTCCACCACTCCCTGAAGAACCGACCCTGGCGGAGCAGAATCTAGCGATGGCACCATCCCTATACCCCTTTGGGTTGAGAAATGCCGCTGCTTCTTACGCCTACGCATACGCTGCCGCTCATGAGGATCCCTCAGAGCGCTGCCAGCGCTTCCGTCTTGACCTAAGCACCCATGCCGACTCCACGGATGAGGACGAGGCATGGCCTGGAGTGGATTTCTCCGGGCTCCGCGACCCTAGGGCTTTGCGCCAGTTCTTGGCCGCAAGCGACTACTGCTTCGGTTACTCCGACTCCGACGACGAAGGCACTTATGACCCCACTCGCGAGTGCTTCCACGTCGGGCTCGGGATGCCGAGGGCAGGCAAAGAGGATGAGGGGGCAGGTAGCCGCTCCCCACTTCATCCAGGGGCGGGCGCCGTCACGCCCCCACGCAATGTCCTACCGGCCGCACGAAATGAGAACGTTGCTCTTGCACGACCTCAGCGCCCAGACCTAGAGCAACTTCGTGAGCTCCAAGCCAAGGTCGAACAAGACCAACTCCTTCTGCAGTAGCTTTGAGACTCTCTCGAATAGGAACAGCGAGGCCGCGGCGAAGGCGGGGGAGCCCGATGAAGGGCCCACGATGTGCATCACCGCATCTATGACGACGAAGGGAGCGAGCAACCCCCGGTCTTCAATCGCGCCAGCCAGAACGTCACGGCTGCGGCAATGCTGGTCCGCGCGATGCCCGAGCCTTCTACCACGGAAGGGCGACGGGTCCACGGCGAGCTCCGCGATCTCCTAGAGACCGCTGCGGTTCAGCAGGCCGAGAGTTCCGCCTCCCGACGGCACGGGGGCGCCTCGAACCTTCTCACGGCACTACCTCGGCAGGACAGGGAAGCCCCGGCTCATCCCGAGCCCGACCGAGCGCCAATAGCCCACAGGGTCCCCGTGCTCTTGGACCGCCTCGGCAATCGACGCGAGGTGCAAGGAGACCATGAGGCGGTCAGCAGGCGACGACGCCATGACAACGAGGGGCCTGATCGGGGCTACCATCCACACCAAGGCGGTCGCTATGACAGCGGCGAGGACCGCAGTCCTTCCCCTGAGCCGCCAGGCCCTCGGGTCTTCAGCAGGGCCATCCGCGCTGCTCCTTTCCTCGCCTGGTTCCGACAGCCAGCCAATCTCATGAAGTACAGCGGCGAAACCAACCCGGAACTCTAGCTCGCTGATTACCGCCTGGCCTGCCAGCTGGGCGGTGCGGACAATGACCTGCTCATCATCCGTAATCTCCCCTTGCTCTTGTCGGACTCAGCACGAGCCTGGCTCGAGCATCTCCCTCCCTCTCAAATCCACGACTGGCGTGACTTGGTAAGGATCTTCGTCGGAAACTTCCAGGGCACATACATGCGCCCTAGGAATTCCTGGGATCTTAAGAGCTATCGCCAGAAGCCGGGCAAGTCTCTCCGAGACTTCATCCGGTGCTTCTCCAAATAGTGCACCGAGCTACCCAGCGTCGGCGACTCGGAGATCGTCCAGGCTTTCCTCTCTAGCACCACTTGTCAGGACTTGGTCCGAGAATTAGGTCGCAACGTACCGCGCTCTGCCGCCGCGCTCCTCGACATTGCCACCAGCTTCGCCTCGGGCGAAGAGGCTGTCGGAGCCATCTTCCCTGACACCGACACCAAGGGTAAGCGGAGGGAGGAGGCCCCCGAGGCCTCAGCCTCCCACCTCCCTAGGAAAAAGAAAAAGGGGCGCCTGAGGAAGCAGGAGGTCCTGGAGGCTAATCTGGTCACGGCCACAGAGCGCAAGAATCCCCGAGGCTCCAAAGGCCCTAGGCCCTTCGACGACATGCTCAAGAAACCCTGCCCTTACCACCAGAGCCCAGTCAGGCACGCTCTCAAAGATTGCACCATGCTACGGCGCTACTATGCCTGGCTCAGGCTCCCCGACGACGACACCAAGCAGAAGGGGGCCAGCAGTCGGGACAAAGACAAGGACGACAGGTTCCCCGAGGTACGCAATGCTTTCATGATCTTCGGTGGGCCCTCGGCATGCCTTATGGCATGGCAGTGCAAGAGGGAACATCGAGAGGTCTTCTCGGTCAAGGTGGCCACCCCCTAGTACCTCGACTGGTCTCAAGAGGTGATCACCTTTGATCGAGATGATCACCCCGACTGTATTCCGAATCCTGGGCAATACCCACTGGTCATCGACCCGATCATCAGCAACACCCGCCTCTCCAAGGTGTTGATGGACGGAGGCAGCGGCCTCAACATCCTCTACGGTAACGGCATGATCCTGCAGGGCCTCAAGCCAAGAATTCACAGCCGATTGAAAAAGTTCAGCAAGAAATGGCTCGCCGAACTCCCGTCGGTCATCTGGAGCTTGAGGAACACTCCAAGCCGAGCCACGGGGTTCACGCCTTTCTTCCTAGTCTATGGGGCCGAGGCCATCCTCCCCACCGACCTGGAATATGGTTCCCCGAGGCTGCAAGCCTATAACAAACAAAGCAACCGAACCACCCGAGAGGACGCCCTCGATCAGCTAGAGGAAGCCCGAGACGTCACGCTACTACACTTGGCCAAGTACCAGCAGAGCCTGCGGCGCTACCAGGCCCGACACGTCCGAGGCAGAAACTTGAAGGTAGGCGACCTGGTGTTGAGGCTAGCACAGAGCAACAAGGGTCGCCACAAGCTGACCCCACTATGGGAAGGACCGTACATCATCGCCCAAGTACTAAAGCCCGGGACCTACAAGCTGGCCAACGAGAGCGGCGAAATCTTCACCAACGCTTGGAATATAGAATAGCTACATCGCTTTTATCCCTAAATTTCCAAGCATTGTATATGTCGTTTCTCGAAATACAATTACTAAGCGTTCTTTAATTGGTCTTATTTTTTGAGAAACCCCCCAGGCCCATCGTAGGTCTTGGCAGCATAATAAAGGTGACAAGGGAGACTCGGTTATGCCTCGGTAGAACCAAGCCTCCCTCGAGGGCTAAATGGCAGACTCCCCCTAGGTCCCACGCACCACTCCTTAGTGTTTTTTCGCAAAAATTCCTTCGCCAAGACTCTAGCAAGCTCTGACGAATCACTTGTAGAGACTCCTCGAACTAAGGTCTGTTTCCTAAGCAAGAGGCCGGTAGAGTCGCGAGACGGCCTATGCCCCCGGGCTACGGCACTCCCTCACCACCTCTCGCTCAAGGGACGGCTTAGGCTCCAAAGGGGTGTTTTGCAAACGAAATCTGATCAGGAGCAACAGAGGGCAAAGGCTCGGAAACATGAGAAAAACGACTAAGAAGCACAAATACGTCAGAAATAAAGGCCTCGACGGCCACAAATGTTATGATACAAAAATAACCCCTATTCTATCTTTACATAGCCCCCAGGGCCCAGATTAAGGCTCAGGGCCTCCAGCACCGGTAGATGGTAGGGGAGAAACCATCTTATCTTCAAAGAGCGTCGCTAACGCCATGCCAGGGCCTTCCGCCACCTCCAGCAGCTTCGCGACCGCCGCGTGGGCCTCCTCGTCATCATCAGGCAGAACGTAGCCATCACTGATGGCCGGGAGGTCGACGCCAAGGTAGTGAGAGGAGATGACGGCCATCGCCCGCTTAACACCCGTGCGCAGCGCCCCTCGGAGCTGCTCGCGCATCTGGCTGCTCAGCGCAATCAAGCGGCTCCCAAGGGAGCTGCCCGACTGAACCCCCTCGACTTCCAGGGCCTCGCAGGTGGAAAGGGCAGCACACTTTAGCGCCTCGTGCTCCCCGATCTCGGTCTCGAGCATCGTCTGCACCGCGCTAGAAGCCTCGGCGGCCCGAACGATCTCCGCTTCTGACTCTGCACCACGGAAAATGGAATAAGGTCGAGCCAGAGAAAAAACAACCTAAGTTAGGGACAGAAGCCCACAGAGCTCACCCTTGGCCTTCAGCTCCCAGCGTCGGGTCTTGTCCTGACAGGCCTCGGCTTGCTCCTTCAACCGCTGGGCCTCGACTCGAGAGGCCTCGGCCGCCCTGGAGGCTTCACTCCCCAGCTCTGTGTCATACAAGGAAGTTAGGAAGCGAACATAAGAGGAAGAAAGCAAAACAAGGGGACTCAAACTCACCCTCGACCGTCCCCCTCAAAACCACAGCCTCGATCTGTGAGGCCTCAACCAAAGCAAGGGCCTCGTTCAGAGCGCCTTTGGTCAACCGGTGCGCACTCTCCTCTGCCCCCAGCTACCCAGCGAGGGCCTTGCCCGAGGCCGTCGCTTCTTCAGCCCAGGACCTGAAGGCATCCCGATCGCTGACGGCGTGGGTAAGCTCCTCCTCTAGCTCCTTGATCTGCGCTGCCAAGGGGGCGAGCTGCGTCTAGGCTATGGCCGCCTCGACCTTCGCATCGGCACAGCGAAGGTGGAGGTCCTCCACCTCCGCGCTTCGTGCCGACAGAAGCTCATTAGCATCGGCAAGAAGGCCCCTCTGCCTCTGAAGCTGGTCCCAGATTCCCCTCTCCCGCCGAAGGAAGACCAACTTCCCGAGGGACCGGGTCTCGAGCTCCTGAGGAGGCAGAGCAGAGGTCGTCGATTGCGACAAAACCAAGGAAAGAACAACATCGCGTGAGAAAGGAAAACACGAACCTGAGCGACTCCGGGTAGTTCGTCGGCCACCACAGACAGCACCGTCCATAGAGACCGCTCCGCCAGCTCGCGGTACTGCTCGAAGGTACTCTAGCGCCTGCCCTCGGCCGTGTCCTCGAGGGCGAACAAAGGCTCCCCCTCAGGGTCGTCCTGGCTCCGCCACAGTACCCGCGGGTGATCCCACCCGCGAGGCTCGGGTCACACCCGCACGAGGGCCGAGCTTCCCTCGTCTAAGAGCGGCGCCGGCTGCTCCACGGCATCGGTCTCCTCGGCGCCGACCACCTCCCGCGCCCGGGAAGTATCGTCGGAGGAGATCGGATAGACCTCCGTCTCCCGGGCACTCTCCCGCAACAACGGCGGGCCCTGAGCCAAGGGCACGGCCGAGGCCTCCGCCGCCTGCATCTCCGCCTCCTACGCAGACAGCCTCGCTGCCATCACGACGGCCGTGGTGACCTCGGGGGCTCCAGCCTCTGCAATCATGGCCTCGGCGGTCTCGGGGGCTCTGGCTTCCGTCATTGTGGCCTCGGTAGACGTAGAAGCGCCGACCGCGGACACTGCGGCCTCGGCGGTCATGGGTGCCGGGGCCTCCATCGCCTTAGCCCCAGAGGCCCCGGGAGCCTCGGCAACAAAGGGCATGATGGCCTCATCCGACCGTGTAGGGGCCGCCTCGGCAACCCTTCCTTGGGCAGCCGGTTCCTTTGGGTCGACCCTCGCCGACGCCGCGCCGCGTTGGATGGCGGCTTGTGCCTCCGCCACCCAGTGGGCAGAGGAGCCGGGGCTCGCCTTAAGTGCTTTAAGGGGCGCCAAGGGGAGGTCGCTCGTAGGCCGCTTCCGACTAAATAAAATCAACCTACAGGGTCAGCACGAGACCAAAAAAGCGAATGGAAGACACCATAACCCCGCCAAAAATACACTTACTTCGAACAGGGCAGCCCCAGCTTTGCCACGGCAAACCTCATCCACGACGGCGGAGGCGGTGACAGTGGTGCCGCATCCGCATCCATCGGCGCCGGTCGGTCCTCAGCGGACCCCGATGCCCCTTCGGTCCTCTGCGGGGCCTGTGGCGTCGCCTCCACCGCCACCGGCTCCGCTGCGACCACCGAGCTTACCGGGCTGATGGCGCGTTTGCCTAACGACCGTGCCTCGGGCATGTCGGCCTCGGCCCCGGAGGGGGCCACCGCCGGCCCTAGGTCCACTTCTGCTCCCCTTCCCAGGGGTGCCGGGCTGCTTGCCGACGCCCCAGGTGCCACCTCCATGATGTCAGGAAGGTGGTCTAGGGGGCCTCGCCCCACCTCGCCCTTGTCATTCCCATCCGAGGCCTCCATCGACAACGACGTCGACAGGGATTCCTCCAACGGGAGACCATCCTTCCGTTGCTGACGGTGGCGCTTATCCAACGCCTCACGCGCAAGGATGTGCTTCGTGCGCTTCGCCACCTTAGCATCCTTTCGCTTCTTCTACGCGTCGGCGTGAGCGCGGTTGATCGCCCGCTGCCCCACGTCCTCGGGAACGGGCGGCGGGGAGGAGTGCACGTCCCTCATCCCCTGAAGAAACGACAAACGCGCATAAGGAAACAAGGGATAAAGGGAGGCTGAGGAGGTTCAAAGGCTACAGCGGCGCTCGACTTACCAGCGAAAGGAACCCCCGCGACGGACACATCGCGAAGGGGGTTAGGTTGCCACCCCTCAACTTCACATCTACCGTCTCCCCCACCCGACGGTGAATTTCCTCGTCGGAGAGGGTGGAGGAAGACATCCGGGTGCCTTCGACGGGCTCACCCGGCCTCATCTCGAATAGCCACCGCCGCTGAGCCATCAGCGGCAGCACCCTCCGGTGGTGGAAGGCGGCCACGACCACAGTGACGGTGAGGCCATGGTTCCGCAGCCTCACCAGTCCCTCCAGGAGCGGCTCCAGCTTGGGCTGGTCGACCTTCGGGACGCCCCACTTCCATTTCTCTGGGCAACTCTCCACAATCTGCCTAGTATAAGGGGGAAGTCCTCCATCGTCGTTACAGAGGTAGAACCAACTCGTGTACCATCGGCGGTTGGAGGATGCGAGTTGGGCCGGAATGTAGAGGTGCAGGTGGTCCTAACGCACTTGGAGAGTGCAGCCTCCGGCCCTCGATGCCTTCCTCTTTCCCGACGTGCCCGTCGGCTCGGTAGTATGCCCCACCCGGAACAGGTGGAGTCACAAATCCCAATGGGGAGCAATCCCCAAATACCCCTCGCAGACGGCAACGAAGATAGCCGCCTGAGCGATGGAGTTGGGATTAAAATTGTGGAGCTCCACACCGTAGTAGTGCAGGAGCGTCCGCATGAACCGGTCCACCGGAACATCGAGGCCACGCTCGTGGAAGGAGACGAAGCTCACGACGTAGCCGTCGTGGGGCCTCAGCTCCAGCTCGCCGTACGGAGCAATCCACTCCGGCCTGCTAAGGTCTGTCACCGGGCGGAGGAGTCCACCGTCGACAAGCGACTGGAGCATCTCCTCGGTGATGTCTGACGGATCCCAAGGGTCCGCCTCAACAACGACGACGTTGCCGGCCATGAGTGCGATGGAGGAATCGGGTGCGGCGGTGAGTCTTTCTCTCTCCCTCCACGCTCTCGCTTTTTTCTCGCTTTCTCCCTAGGCTTGCTCTTCTCTCCTCTTCTCCCCGGCACCCGCTGCTCTGGCGATGGCTCGATGGAGGTGGCAGGCAAGGTAAGACAAGGAGGGATGAGACTCTTCGGGTATTTATGCAGGGAGGAGGTGAAACGAACGGGCGATGAAATCGGGGCGGTTTTCCCCGTCCGGCGCGGTTAACCACGAGCCGATTTCGGCGGCCCACGCACCCACGTCTCCCGCATTAAATGCGAGGACAGTTACGTCCCGTCCATCACGTCGCGCTCGGCCACTACGGCAGCAGGCGTCGGTTCGCCTCCCCACGAAACTGCCTTAAAAGGCGCACCACCCACGGCCGAGCCGATAGGGAAGATATTTCCCGTGGCCTGTTCCTTTCATAGGAAGGAACCGGGCTCTGAGCCTATTACGATCTAGGGGTTCGAAGGTTGGACCCCAAAGGGTTTTGACAGCCGCCCTAGGATAACAGAGTCAGGGGCGACTACGGGCGAGCCTGTACGGGGCCGAGACCCAAACGAGTGAAACGCTTGGAACGCCCAAAGTCATGTCCGAGACCGGCAGTAAAGTATCCGAATGGGATCCCACCGTAGGGAGGCACCGAGCCACCGAGGCCCAACGAACGGCCTCGGCACCCACTAGAGAAATCCGCTGGTACTCTTGGAGTGTGTCTCTGGACCGCTAGCCGTCCCCTAACGAACAGGGTTTGGGCCTCCACTCGGACTACCCGATAACAGCTCACCGGGAGTGCCACCGCTCATGCCCATCGAGGGTAGCGAGGCACATTCCACCCCTCCTTCTGAGCGAAAAGGAAGCGCGAGGGTCACATAAAAAGTCAGGGGAGCCCTTGATGGCCTTCTCGCCCTATGTAGAGGCTAGGGGGCTCCTCCTGCAAATATGCCGAGACCCCACAACCCGGGCTCACGCCCAAAGGGGCCTCGGCAAACAAACCCTCACGCGCAAGGGGCGTATAAAAAGTCAGGAGAACTCCCGACGGCCCTCTCACGCAGAGGCTAGGGTCTCTTCCTGCAACCTTGCTGAGACCAAAATGGGCTCGGCAAACTAACCCTCTGTCCGAACGAAAAGGACATGTGAAGATCAGATGAAAGGGCCAGAACACCCAAGACAAAGACGAACAGTCCGAAACCGCGCTAGAAGTCTCACTACAATCACGATAAAAAGGGCATCGAGCCCGTTACGGTCTAGGGGTTCGAAGGCTGGGCCTCCAACAGGTTTCGACAGCTGCCTAGGGCAACAGAGTCAGGGATGATAGCGAGGCGAGCCTACGAATGGCCCAGGCCCGAGCGAACGGTCGCTCGGGGCGCCCTAAGTCGTGTCCGAGACCGGCGGGGAAGTATCCGAATGGGATCCCACCATAGGGAGGCACCGAGCCACCGAGGCCCGTGAACGGCCTCGGCACCCACTAGAGAAACCCCCTGGTACTCTTGGAGTGCGTCTCTAGACCACTAGCCGTCCCCCAGCGAATGGGGCTTGGGCCTCCACTCGGACTACCCGCTAACAGCTCACCGGAAGTGTCCACGCTCGTGCCCATCGAGGGTAGCCTAGCACATTCCACCCCTCCTTCCGAACGAAAGGAAGCTTGAGGGTCATACCCAAAGTCAGGGGACCCCTGGCGAACCTCTCGCTCCATGTGGAGGCTAGAGGGCTTCTTCCTGCAGCCTCGCCGAGACCCCCGCAACCCGAACTTACGCTTGGAGGCTCAGCAAATGCAATAAGAACTACTCGTTCAAACACGAAAATAAAGAAAGCCCCTGGAGGAGTAACTCCACTCCTCCGGGGGCTCAGGGGCTACACCCGGCGGGTGCGCTCGCGCGCACCCACCGGAACCTAAAAAAACAAACCCCAATTCCTACGGGGCAGGTATAAACCAAGCCTCGGCAAACCCTCAGGGGGAGTGCACGCACTCCCTCCGAGGCTCGGGGGCTACTGTCGGGTACCTTTGGATGGGGTACCCCCAGCAAAACATCAAACAGGTTGCCAAGGTCTCATCTAAAAATAATAAAAGCAAGAAGGTAAGTTGTGGGCCCCTCCTCCACCGTGACCGAGCCCACTGGGTCCTCCCCCTCCTCGCTTCGAGCCTTGGGCAGGAGGCCTCGGCATCTTGACGCCAACTCCGCTTCACGCGAGGCCCCCCCGGGAAGGCCTCGGCAGGAAACACCGCTTCCGCCTCGCCCGAGGCTCTCCACGAAAGGCCTCGGCAGGAGGCGCATTCTCCGTATCGTGTGAGGCCTCTCGCGAGAGGCCTCGGCAAGGAGCCTGATCTCCATCTCGCACGAGGCCTCATTCTCCGTATCGCTCGAGGCCGGCTCGTCCGCGGTCCGTCACCCCCCGCCTCGGCCGACCCTCCCGACAGCGAGTCACGTCTCATTAATACTTTCAACCACTCCCGCAATCTCAGCCGACAGTGGCTCAACATCACAGAATGGCCGACGTGACCCGAAGTCGCATCAGCGCCATATCGGCCGGGACAGGGCACGGCGGGGATTACCAGCCACTGTGTCCCAGCACTGTGTCCACGATCAGCGCCTGGGGCAGGGTATGACAGGGGTTACCGGCCACTGTGTCCTAACGCTGCACCCATGACCCGCCGCCCGCTCAAGGCCTCGGCACTGTACATCGGGGCCTCGGCAATCTCGGGGTTCGTGCCTACCGAGACCCCCCACCGCAGTACAAACCTCAGCACCGACCGGGCCTTAGCCTCGCACACAATCTGTCCACCACGGCTTACACGTTCGCCGCCACATCCACTCCGAGACATTCCCGGGGCTCCCACGACGCACAGGATCTGATGGGGACAACCACGCCGCCCCCGTACTTCAAGGACGGATCACTCCTACAACCACGCCGCAACAGGAATAGGCCACAGGGTTCAGATGTGCTGCTCCTATTAGCACGACGCCGCATAGTGATACATGTACTGACCTCGTCCTCCCTTCAACTATAAAAGGAGAGGACTTGGGCCACTTAGGGGGGGAGGGCACCGGATAACACACACACACGCACGCACATTCCAACCGCTTGAGAGCAACATCTCAGACGGCCCACATGACACCCTGCCGAGACCTGGGACTAGTTCCCTCTCTCCCTTAGCTTGTAACCCCCTACTACGAGCACTCCGATGCAAGGAATACAAGTTCGATCTCTCAGACTGGACGTAGGGCGCCGATTGCCCGAACCAGTATAAACCTTGTGTCCTTTGCATCACCATCCGGAATCGGGAGCACGCAGAACAAATTCACTAGTCGGTCGAGGACCCCCCGGTCCGGAACACCGACAACATGAATATTATTTAGTATTTTTTTATATCAGTCAAGTTGCAGTGTTGCACACTGGCACTGGTACATATTGATCTAGAATGAAAAAAATATTGTCGACATCTAATCCATTAGATGGTGGAAAAAAAGAAGTGACTTCTGATATGAAAAAAACTGAAACTAAAACCAGATAGAACACATGTTTTTTAGTTTTTTTAGTAGTAACATGGTGTGTTAACTGCAGGCCAGGCTGCTAGGGTCAAGCCATCAAGCTCCTCTGATTCGCTGCTAATTTTTTGCAACTTTTCACTCCCAGAGTTTTTAGAACAAATGCAGAGTATTTGTCACATTGAAAATCGTTCATAATCAGACTTCAGAGTCCCTATGATACTGATAGTAGACATTGTGAAGTACATGCGATGACAATGAGATGTGTCCGGCCAGATCTTCTGTCGGCTAGTCCGTAGATGCAGCCGGGCCGTCCGAGTTTAGTGGCCTGCTGCGCGTTCGTCACGGCGCCGGGGTTATGGCCGGCCGGCCGACAGTAGCGACGGGCAGTAGGGTTTCCTCACCACGTCCGGCAAACTGAGGTAATATAGCAATGAAAGCGTGCCATCGTTCAGGCAGATAAAGGTTGCACGTTGTGCGACGACGCGAGGTCGGCTCTCTGAGTAGCAAGACGCTATTGCAAATTGCAATGACCCAGCTCACCAGGCACCAGGCACCGCGGCTTCCTCCAGCTCACCAGGCACCGTGGCTCACCAGGCTCGCCGTCATTCAGACCCAGCTCACCAAGCACCGCGGCTTCCTCCTCCCTTATGCACAATGAAATTTTACGAAAGGGAAGACCAACAATAAAAATTCATTGCACTTATAAAAAATAAAATATTTGTCCTCAAGTTCCAGCTACAACTCAGACTTAATTGCTATATAGCATACTACTATATAACATTGACATTTCGTCAAACAATTCAATGGCATAATAAGCAATGGTAGATGTTGTAGGGCCTAGAAGCTATAGCAGTTAGAGCCATAGTCTTGGCAGCAAGACGTCTAAGGAAGAATGAAAATACAAATAGCATAAAGACATCATCCCAAATTTTGAACCTAGGATCATTTTAATACAGGTGGATTCTGAAGGATAAGTACTAAATAGTGTTAATGTATTTGGCTGTGAAGCAAACCAATAAATCTTTCTGGGAAGAAGCAAACCAATAAACTGATGTTAGCATTAAGATTTCTAAATACGGATAGCTGCTTAGGCAACTTAATCATTTTTGCAATCATTAACTGAACAAAGTAAGCTAAAACTGAATCAGTCGCCACAACAGATCATATAGCTTTCAAGATCAAACTCGAACAGCTAATTCCCAACTATACCACTAAAATAAGATGGCCGGACAATAAAAAATAGTCACGAGAGGATGTTCTTTCTATTCATTATCAATCAATTAGGAATTAGAACAATAAAAAAGAATTTGGAAAAGAAGGGAAGGAAGCGCTAGGCTCAGAAATAAACAAAATGGCATCATTTGATGTTTCGCAGTCAGGTAAGCAGAACATGAATGGACAAAATGTCATCCGCTGTAAAAATCCAAGGTGTCAGCACATACAGAAAATTGTGTCAGGACTTCAACGAAGCTCCATCCGACATAACTTAGGGAGGGGATGCTATATATGATAACCAAACAGATTAGTAGTACATATAGACTCATGAAGCATGATGGGGATAGGGAACGTCTAAGAACAGTTTTTTACCAATGAGGAAGTTGAGGCACAAAAACTTACACTGTCTTGAGAAAACCTATAGGAAAACAATGTCTCTGTTCTCTGGTTCTGTACATGGAAGGCACCCAAAGAAGATAAACTGAGCAAAGCCAAAAACTAAACCAGATGTAGATCGGAAGGAACATTTTTTTAAACAAAGATCAGAAGGAACATGGAAACTAAAGGAGAAGAAATGCACACCTAAGTACCTGAGCTGTCACCTGGTGAGCCTAGCGTGGCGGTAGGGGAGGTTGGCCGGGTCCATCGATCCGCAGCTCCAATTCACTCTGTTGGAGTTTGGGGAGAGATGCTGACAACGGTGCGGCCACGGCCCCGAGCATGTCTGCCCCTCCTGTCCATCTCTGACCGCACCCGAGTCCCGATCTGTGCCCCTTCCCGAGGTCCACCAATGGCAGCTCTCATGTCCAGATGTAAGAGGAGCAGGATGAGGAGGCGGTGCCGACAGCTGCGGCGGATCAGCGGGGGCAAAGGCAGGAAAGGATGGAGGTCGTGCGCGCAGCCGCCGGTAGGGCTGTGCGCTGCATCTGCCGCGGCGCAGGTAGGGAAGAGGAGAAGGCGAGGAGGCAGAAGCGGCGGCGCCGAGGTGCGATTTTATGTCGCGGAGGCGTCACGGCTTCCCCTCCCCTCCGCGAAGGGCGTTGCCGCGTACGGGCACCGCGGCTTCCTCCTCTCCATGAAGGGTGTAGGCGTGGCCGCGTGGGCGTGGGCGATCGGAATGTTTCAACGTCGAACGGCACGGCGACGGCCCGGAAGGTTTTGAAAGTGTTTTTTTATTCGGTGATGATTGGCTTCGAGCGTTAAATCGCAGCGGCGTGCGGCGTGCGAGGAGGGCATGGGGGTGAGAAGCCTGACATCCCACATCTAATCGTGGTCATCGGATTTGGTTTTAATGCAGATGAATTATTGTGTGTATTTTTCTGTGTGTACAATGGTTGAAGGCTCTCAGCGGGAGACTTTTTCTTAGGGGTAACCTAGTACAATTTTGATTGGTTCATTACAGTAGAGATTGGAGCTGGCGCCCATTGAGAAAGAATAATTACATTCGAGAAAATAAGATATATTTTCAAGTACAACAATAAATGAGCAGAAATAGTTGCTGTGCTGTTTGTGCGGACTGTCACCGCGATATATAAGACTGTCATGAGAAAACAGCATCAGGCGGGGATAGCTCAGTTGGGAGAGCGTCAGACTGAAGATCTGAAGGTCGCGTGTTCGATCCACGCTCACCGCACAGTTTGTTTTTTATTTTGAGTTGCTGATTGCATAGACAAACTTCTTTGCTTCCATCCCCTCCCATCAATCACCTCTGGCTCTCTGAACTTTACAGTTTACCCCCATAATAGCAGGTGTCACCTGGCTTGCAACATTTCTCTTATTGCTAGATGCAGTCTCCTGGGCATAATGGAAAAAGAATTTCACGTTTTTTTCAGTGATGAAGGAGGATTAACCGAAGTCCATGTCGGCCTACTGGGCCAGATTATTCCTGTAGAAGGCGGCAGCAACTTCGACCCCTTCGTGGGCTTTCTTCCCCCGCAGCGAACAACTAAAATCCAACCCAAACTGACGAGCAGTTTCGCCGTGATCAGTTGGCCGAAACGAACAAACAGACGCCTGACGCAAATCCCCAATCCAACCAGCCGACGCAAGGGATGCCAAACGCGTCCTTTCGCGGGGTTTTAAACCGTTGCTCGGCAGCCTCATGCACAAACCACCCACCACCGGCAACCGGCGAACCGCACGCGGCGCAGACGCAGAGCAGAATGAAGATGTACTACGTCGTAGTAGACCGCCGGCGTTACGCGGAAGCGGTCCCTCGAGGCCTTCTCGTGGTGCTGCCCCCGGCAGCGGCAGCGGCGGGCATGGCGAATGGCCACGGACACAACAACCGGCACAGGGCGCTCGTGCCCATCCTTGTCCGCCCCGGAGCTGTGGTGGCCTTCTGCTACACGCCGGTGCAGCGCCTGCGGTTGCAAGACTCGCTTCTGCGTGCAGATGTTACTGGCTTTGCTTCATTGTGGGTGTGTTTGTGTCGCTTTCTGATATTGCTCTCTAAGGCCAGAACGAACGAACAGTGTAAGACCACACGCCAATAGTGAACGGGTGTACCGCCTTTTCGATTGCTCGTATTTGACTTATAAGCACTGGCTTATCAGCCAATGAATATTATTTTTCTCTCACATCAAACTAGGTAACAGTATTTTCAGCCATGGCTTATAAGTTAAACCAGCCCAAACGAACAGGACGGTAGGTAGACGTGTAGTGGCTTTCTGAAACAGCAATAAGCCTGTTCGCTTGGTCGTATTTGGCTTATAAGTCACGGCTTATCAGCCAATAAACAGTATTTTTCTCTCACGCCAAACTAGACGACAGTACTTTCAGCCGTGACTTATAAGCCAAACCAGCTCAAACGAACAGGACAAATAATGTATGAGACTCGGCTTGATTAACGAAAAGTAATGTCATACAACTGTGTTAATTCCTTTTTTTCTATTTCAAGGGGTCTTACCCCGGTCCATTTGAATTATTTAGCAGGACCATAAAACGGTCTTTAGTGCAAACATTACAGTTCTCACAAAGTATATCAAAGGAATGGCTAAATTAGAGAATGCTTTTTTTATTCGCTATAGTGCCGTGGCACATATGCGAACGTTGATCGATCGGCTTGCAAGCGGCATCCGACGATCTCCTGAACGCATACTCACACTTACAAAATTACATGCTGATTTACAATAATACGATCCTGCGATTGAGCAACCCTGTCAATTAGAACATGCTTTTAGGATCGTGTTCTAGACGTCATATTTGTTTGACTTATAAATTATATTTTTTCAGTCAACGAATAGTATTTTTCTCTCACAACAAATTAGTTAAACGATACTTTTTCAGTCATAACTTATAAGCTAAGCGAACGGAGCAATTTGGGGGCATCTCCTGCAGCTCGATCGTCCGATCCTGCCGCTGCTCTTACGGTGTAGTAGTAAATCCCCTGGACGAAGGCAGAAAGTCCCACAGCCACCAGCAGGTTCATGCATTCCTGGTCTTGGATGCAAAACTTTGTTTTATTTTCTTTTGCGAGACTGGATGCAAAACTTTTTAATCCCGCCATCTCTGTTTTTTCTTTTTTTTTTTTAGTCACCGCAACGCCATCTCTGTTACTGTTAGCATGCCAACGAAATGAAACAAGAGCTTCCCCGGGGAGAAGCCGTGACACGGAAGAGGAGGGCAAGCAAGCAGGAAGACCGTGGCAGCGTAGAAGATCTACCGCCTTGTTCAATTTACTTCCTCGTGGCTGATCTGGCGCCATGTTAGCCCGAGCCGCTTTCAAACTAAGGCCTTGTTTAGATTGCAAAATTTTGAATCTGGACACTGTATTATGTTTCGTTTGTATTTGATAAACTTTGTCCGATCATGGACTAACTAGGCTCAAAAGATTCGTCTCGTAATTTACAACCAAACTGTGCAATTAGTTTTTTTTTTACCTACATTTAATGCTCCATATATGCATCTAAAAATTGATATGATGGAGAGAGAGTGAAAAAACTTGAATTTTGAGGCAATCTAAACAAGGCCTAACCAGAGAGCAAATCACACGGTTTCAAAAGTTAAGGAGATCACAAACCGTTTTTTTTTGTTGGTAGAGGTATTTCGTACTTAGAAAAAAGTTGGGAGGTCCATTAGACTTTTTTTTCCTATCGGAGGCAGGAATCGCAGCAAACAAACAGTAACATTCGGACGTTAGACGACTAGCCTTTAGAAAAAATAAATCAGAAAACTAAAATAATTAGGGTTACTAAATAACCAACAACTAATTTTTCTGATCACATCGGTCCCGTTCGCTTGTCTTAAAAATGGCTTGTTCGGCTTCTTTTTTCAGCCGGAACAGTATTTTTCTCTCACAACAATTCAGCCGGAACAGTGTTTTTCAGCCAGTTTCAGCCAAGTTTCAGACCAGCGAACAGGGTTATCGTCGTCACGGACTCATGCATGATGTTGCCAATCGTCGTGACCTTGGCGTCGAGGGTGATCTTGGCCTCCTGCACCTCAACTTCTTTGGCTGCCAACCTCTTCTTAATTTTGTCTGTGCTCTCCATAAGCTTCGTCGCCTCCTCTTCTTGCTTGCTCTGCAAAGAAACACGCCACATTCAGTCTTACATTCAGTCTCCAGTGGAATCATCTATAGTGGAGCATGCCCCACATTCATATGTTTGGAATGGTGAGGCAATCATCTCCGGTGTAGACCCTATATTCAGTCTTAAGACGATAGATTTACTAAAAATAGTGTTTTGATCGGTTTCTATATGCATATCCGCAATAAAATAAAAACTTACAATGCATACACTTCTACTAATTTACACATCACAGGTCACAATGTCAATTTAATTGTAGCAAAATCTAATTCCAGTTTCAGAAAAAATCATAAAACATTATTATTTTTATTAGCAAAAGTACCTTCTTGGTGCAGCTCATAATATAAGAAAAATGGTCAGTGATCAAGAGTGAAACAGGGGTCATAACTTTAGTCCAGTATAGTCACCAAGCAGCTAATCCTAAATCACACATTACACATTTCTTTGAACCTGCTGCATTATAGTGCATGTGATGTATATCATGCTGTAAAATCATCACAAATCTGAATTGAGCACCTAAAACCTATTGATTGGACAACAATCGGTACGAGTATATAGATTGTCTGATTCAATTTTCGGCACTACCTGCCTTCAGTAAGGACTAAACTCAAATACAATTTAACACAACTAGTAACAAACACATCAGAACACTGGTCAGTACTCAGTACCTCTCTCGGAAGCTTCTCATCGACTCTGTGGCCATTGGCCGCCTCCAAATCCAGCTTCGCAGTGGCTTCATCTAACAACATCATCCAATAATGTACAATCGTGGCAGTTTACACCGGCTACCTGGAGACTGAAACTACATTCCGTAATGTACTAAAATCTCACATATTATAAGAATACCATATCAAAAATAGCACCGATAATCATAAAATTTTCTCTGAAAGCTTTATGTACGGAGATCTAGATGTATGGGATCATATGAGCGACCTGCTTGTGCAGTAGATCCAGATGTATGGGATCATATGAACTTAGCGTTTTCGTAAAGAAAACGTCTTGTATTGCCTTGTGAGACTTGTCCATCATTTCTTTCAAACGTTCTTCGGAGGTATGATAATTATGACATAACGAGCAATAATATCCACGCCTTTCTCAGTTTATTTGACTGAATTCAAGAAAGAAAAAAAACATAACTATGTGCCATATGCTGAATGAATAAATAGATTCATAAGGAACAATTACTTAAGTGAGAAGGGCCTTCATTTGTGAAGCTCCTAAATTTAGCTGGCACGTGAATCAAAAGTATGACATGCATTGAGTAAGCAGTTTTGTGATCAATTGAAAATACAAGTAGCAGCTCACAGCACTAAAGGAGTCATAGTTCAAAAATCCATAATGAAACAAAAGAAAGGCGAAATAAGCAAACTGGCCAATACAACAACTGATCCATTGGTCCAGGAGACCAGGACACCAGGTCCTTGAATAATTCTGGTGATCTCGAACGAAGCATTAAGAAGAGACGCCACCCAAACTATAGCCAGGAGAATTAGTCGATGATTGAGGCTCCTGCTCAGTAGTTACACCTAAGAACAGTTCATTATATGCTTTGCTGTAATTATAAGCATGTTGGAAAGAGTTATAGTACCCTATGAAATTATGAACGAACAGACGAACTAAACAGTTACGGATTATATATCGCTATATTAGTAGCTGTAATTAGTAACACATCGATAGAAATTATGAGGATGACATATGACAAGACAAAATTACCAGCAATTTTGGTATTATTAAACTCAGCGGAAGGTGCATAGCGACATTCCTACATCAGGCAGTAGATTTACCAAACTCTCCGATGGCTTCTGCTGGATTCGCAAGTTCAGGTGCAGAAACAGAAACAAGTTAGTTCCTCCCTAACCCTCCATCTGTACAGAGCAAACCAACAAACCAAGACCAACTGCAGGGCGGATCCGATAACTTTTGAAGAAAAAACGAATACATGTACACGCTTGTAATTAGATCAGATCCGAGTACACCAAATAGCTTAAGTTAGGGTTTGGATCCTCGGCATCGCACAAATGGGAGAGCAGAGAAGGGGTGGGAATACCCATTGGGTGCTCATCACCGGCATACCTGTTGCGACACGCCGCCACACGCCTCAACCTCCTTCGTCCGCTCGCGTGTTCGATGCGGGAGGTGCCGACAGCGGCACATCCGGCGTGAGCGGTGGGGAACCGTCGGGGAAGGAGCGCCCCCAGCCGCGGGTCCCCCGCTCCGCCTGCTCCTCCTCCACCCTGGTGCAGCAACAACGCCGGTGGCCGCCGATTTGAGGGTGCGGCTGGGCCCATTAGGGGTTGGGGATCTCCACGGAAAAGACGCGCTCCATGCCGCCGCCGCTGCCCCGCGGCCAGCGCCCGACGGCCTGGCGACCGGCGATCGGCGTGGGGAGAGGAGTGCGCGTGGGGAGGATCGCGCCTGGGTAGCCGACGGCGTCCGGCGTTTGCTTTTTTTTAATTCCGTGTTTCCAGACTTCGAACCGTGCTCGCGTGATGAGGCGGAGGGCGGCTGCGTTTGAAGCCTGTCATCAAACTTCTTCGGTCAGCCATCGGATTTGGTTTGGATGTTATATTAGCCTTTAATTTAAATGAAATGAATTTATGTTTATATTTTCCTAAATGTACAGTGGTTGGAGGCTATTGGACGGATGTTTTTCTGAGTGAACGTATAATTTAGATTGGTCCAGGAGAGATAATAACCTGAGTGTTAAGCTTTTTGGCTGGGCCGGGCCGGCAACCACCCAGCCGAGCCGGCGGCCTTCTTTCAACACGAACAAATAGTGGTGAACCGGCGGACAGGATGGAGCGCCGGCCGGAACAGGGCGGTGCCGCTCAGCGCCTCAGCCCGGAATGCCCAATTTGCAGGCAGTGCCGCCGCCTGTTCACTTCACTTCACCGCCGGTTGCAAACCAAGCTGTAATCCCAGGCACCTCCTGTCCATTTCGAGAGAATTCCTTATTTGACACTGGAAAAATGAGTCGTTTCTTTCTTAGCTCTGAAATTTTCTTCGTTCCCTATTTGACACTCACTTCAACTTTCATCCCTAATTTGACACTACCGTCAAATCCGTTAGCTAACGGTGTTAACTGGCTGTTAAAAAGACGTTTTTGCCCCTAGAAAAAAAAACGGCGAAGCAAATTTGAGAGGAAAAAAAACCTGCGCCCGCCTCTGATGCATGCGCCCAGCTGAAAAAAAAGGTGCAGGTTTTTTTCCTCTCAAATTTGCTTCGCCGCTTTTTTTCTAGGGGCAAAAACGTCTTTTTAACAGTCAGTTAACATCGTTAGCTAACGGATTTGACGGTAGTGTCAAATTAGGGATAAAAGTTAAAGTGAGTGTCAAATAGGGAACGAAGAAAATTTCAGGACCAAGAAAAAAACGATTCATTTTCCTAATGTCAAATAAGAAATTATCTCGTCCATTTTTAGCACAACCTTCTCAACCAGGCAAGGCAATGTGCTTGCTGCGTCGCCATAATACTCCTAGTGTTACTTCTGTAGCGAGGTGGCTGCACCATGATGCTGCCGCCTCTTCCTGAACGAGTCCCTCAAAATCAGGGGGGCGCCGGCATCGTCCACGGCTTTCTGCATGCGGCCTTTAGTTTTTTTTTCCTAAAGTTTATCGGACAGGAGTATTAAATGTAGATTAAAAATAACTAATTGTACTAATTTGCGAAACAAATATTTTAAACCTAATTACTTCATGATTTGACAATGTTTGCTACGGTAACACTGTGCTAATGACTAATTAATTAGACTTAATAAATTTATCTCACGGATTACTGATTGATTTTGTAATTTATTTTTATATTAGTATACGAATACCCCATACAACATCATATATGATATCCAATATAACACCTAAAACTTTATATCCTAAATTTAAACCAGACCCGATAATGGAAGCCTCCAGCTCTCCAAGGACCTAGCGGCCAGGCACACAGAATAATAGAATAGCGACCATGTGGTCTAATCCAACGCGTCGCTTGGGCACCCCCCGTGCACGGCTGCAGTGGCTTGTGGTCAGTTGGTCACAGCTAGCAGCTCTTTTGCCAACATCTTTTTTTTTTTTTTTGTCATGTTCACTTCCCTTATAATTCATATTTTTTAGTTTACTTTTTTAGCCAGAAGTGTATTTTTCTCTTAAAAAATCGTGTGGAACAATATTTTGTCTTGTTTTTTACGGAAACCAACGGGGCTTTTGAGTTTTGGTCAACTTAGGGTCTATTTGGTTCGCCTAGTAGCTACTAAATTTAGTAGCCTTTAGTTATTTTAGTAACTTTTTAACTAAACGCTATGACTAAAAACTATTAAAAAGGTTTTAGTCCTCTCTAACAACTCTAAAGTTACTAAAAATAATTAAACCGTTTAATAGCTACTATAATAGCTCAAACCAAACACACCCATAGCAATCAGCACGTCTGAACAGACGTAAAGGAAGGCCGGCCGTTCCCGTCCGCCGCTCCGCCCACTGGCTGGCTGCTGGACAAATGGAACCGCGTTGGGAATGCCAGTGTACCACTGTGTACGTCCAAAGCGCTAAGGGTAGTCCCAATGCTAGAAACTACGTATAATTTCTATACCTATTAATTTTCATAGACATTATGTATAGAAACCATGGTTCCAATGGATAGTTTCTATAGAATAATTTTTTATCCAATCACATACACTCTCTCTCCATTCGCTACCAATCACATCCTTTCGTGTCTTGGTTCTCGTGTAGACATGGTTTCTAACTTAGACCCGGTTTCTATGATTTTTGTTCTCTCTCTTCAATAACTACCTTGCCACATCAGCAAAATGCTTAGGTGGCAGTACAATTAATGTCCATAAAAACTATAGTGATTTCTGCATTGAGAGTGCCCTAGAGATGTTTTGAGCGTTTCAGTTGGCTGGTATAGTCGATAGTCGTCCTGCGGTGTAGCATTTCAGTTAGTAGCTGGTAGTAGTGCTGTCTCCAGTAATAAATTTTGCACAAACAAACCAAATCCTCCAGCTGCGTTCCGATACACAGAGCCCAGAACACGCGTAGGATCGACTAGTGATTGTACTCGAATCAAACATCCAGGACGACTGGACGATCGAGCTATAGAATAAATATTCGTGCGAACGTACAACCGAGTAACCCTAGTCTGTGTCCCTCCATCTAAAAAAAAAGTACATGCCGCTTTTAAAAATCTTTAATTTCAAATTCGATTAATAATAATTTAATACTATTTATTTGGTACTATCTTTTTTTTAGATTTTCAACATTTTAAATTTATTGATTTCTTAAAAACAACTAGATGTGCTCTCCTTTAGGTACTATAGGGACAGAGGGAGTACATAAATGCATGGAACATAGTCAACTGCCGACATAACAAAATTCGAATTTTGAACTACAAACATCTGGCCGTTGGTGCAAACATTCCGGTCGATCACTTATTACTGCATCAGCATCTTCAGGTGATGAGCATGAGCAATGTCACAACGTACAAATCTTCTAGGTGAGGACAGACTGAATAAATACAGAACTATAGCACCAATTCAGTACAACAACAATTCATTCTCCCCCGTTTTTGGAAACCTGACATTTCAATTTGGAAGAACTATAGCCGGTTTATAAGCCATGGTATAATATTTTTCTCTTTTATCAGTCATACAAATCAACATAAGTGGCTTTATGAACAGCCGAATAGAGCCTTGAACACTAAGACATTGTTCGGCTGGGCTTGTTTTTTCCAGCCCGAGCAGTGTTTTTCTCTCACAAAATTTCAGCATAAACAGTGTTTTTAGCCTGAACCGTGTTTTATTTCGTCCCGGCCGAACAACCGGTAAGTACTTCTTCCTCACTTTACCAACTACTCCAACAGAGCAGCAGCACCAAAAAAAAATGGAGCAGTATGCAAATGCAAATACGTATGGCGTATACTGCCTATTGCCTATAGGCTGTCCATGGTGTTTATGTAGCCGCTGAAAGGAACTGAACAAACCTGCTCAAAAGTTGTGCAAGAGAATCCAAACTCCTCCAGGTCAAGGCTAGCGTGAATAAAGACGCTTTGAGATCTACGAATCCAATTTCACTCACAACGTCCTATAGCTAGTCTGTCAATAAATGTATGTCGCATCAAATCATATCGCGTCAACTGTTTGCTTTCTTTCTTCTCCACAGCGTTCTCCGGCAAGTGAACGATGCCCGGACGTGAAGTGAGTGCTTTCTGTAGAACAAAACTCCACTTTCCTAAGAACGATTAAGCAAGTACAACAATAATCGCCTTAAAAGACATTTAGTTTGTTCGCTTATACTAAAATTTAACTCAGGATGATGCTAATGCTAAAATGTTGTGAGAGAAAAATATTTTTTTTCTAACTGAAAAGTAGTTTTGAATAAGTTCAAACGAACGGCCGATTATAAGTTACAGCAAATCACCAAAAGCTGAACAAATTGCTCTTTGTTACCGCGCCAAAATGGAGCCATGGCGCCAGGCCAACTCAACGCACCAAATGGAACCTTGCGCAAGTGCGCGTCACATCCATGTTGGGTGTTCCGGGCCATGGCTGCCTTGGTGCTGTGCAAGAAAGAACACCGGCAGGTGAGTAGTTTCTGTGTCTGCGCCGCGATCAGTCTGCACGAAATGGCAATGCGCGCACGCGAAAGATGTTCGTACGAAATATTCAGTGAGCAAATAATGTTTAGTCGGAGAGAAAGTGAGAATTTAGGTAACGTAGTACTTTTATTTTTATTTGACAAATAATATTTAATCATAGACTAATTAAGCTCAAAATGTTTGACTCGTGATTTTCAATCAAACTGTATAATTAGCTTTTTTTTTTTTGTCTACATTTAATACTCCACGCACTCTTTTGGAACTGAACACGGGAGAAAGCAGAGATGGATTGGGATCGAGGCCATGTTTAGATTGTAAAAAATTGCAACCCGATGAATAGTAGCGTTTTCGTCTTATTTGGTAAATATTGTCCGATTGTGGACCAACTAAGCTCAAAAGATTCATCTCGTAATTTCTAACTAAACTGTGCAATTAGTTATTATTTTTACCTATATTTAATGCTCCATACAAGCGGCTAAAAATTGATGTGATGGAGAGAGTAAAAAAACTTGGAATTTGAAAGTGATCTAAACAAGGCCCGAGAAATAGTGCCATACTCCGTACGCTCACTCCAGGTCACATCACATCAGGTCAGACACCAGAGTCGTGACACCTGTTTCCACACATGAACTCAGGCATTGTTTAAGAGGTTGTTTGATGCTGTTACTAAAATTGAGAAGCTGCGTCGAGAAGATATTATATGGATGTTCGGATGCTAATAAAAAAATAAATTATATAATTTGTCGGTATTTCACGAGATGAATTTTTAAGTCTAATTAATCTATTATTAACACATGTTTACGGTAGCAAAACATTATCAAATCATAGACTAATTAGATTTAAAAGATTCGTCTCCCAAATTAGTCACAAACTATACAATTAGTTTCGTAATTAGTTTATATTTAATACTCCATACACGTGTCTAAACATCCGATGGAACAACGACTAAAATTTAAGAGGGGCAATCAAACACCTCCTAAATTTTTAATCCTTAGGTCCCGTTTGCTTGGAGAAATTCTGAAAAAATCTGGATGAATATAGCGGAATTTGTTAGAGAAAAAAACACTATTTCAGATAGAAAAAAGCGAATTAAGTTGAGTTTAAGGACACACGAACGGGTCTAAATTACATACCACTATAAATTTATTAAATCTAATTAATCTATTATTAGCACATGTGTTATCTTAGTACCGAATTGTCAAATTATAAATTAATTAGGCTTAAAAAGCAGTCTAACCATTTAGTCGTAAATTATATAATTAGTTATTTTTTTACTCTATGTTTACTGATACATTCACGTGTCTAAACATTGTACGGCCAATCCTACTAGATTTTAGGAGAAGGAACTACACGAGGCCTTGACATGAACATGCATGCTGTAGGGAGCAGGCCGAAAGGAGCCGCCGCCGTAAACAGACAGCGTAATTTACATGTACATATAATCGCATTTTTACATATACTAGAGTAGCTGCTTCACGTAATTAAAAGAAGTGCATAGACATACGTGTGCGATGAGCACGTTATCTAGGGACGAGACATGGCTGCAGGCCTGCAGCCTTGCAGCTCGTAGCGTCGGAGGATGTGGCAGCGGCAGCAGCGGCGGCGGCGGCGCCGTGGGAGTGCGACTGCGGCGGTGGGTTGGAGAAGACGGCCTCCCACACGTCGCCGAACGCCGCCACGATGTCGTGGCGGTGGCGCCGGTCGTTGAGCGCCAGGAAGCAGCGGAGCAGGCGCTCCAGGCCGTCGGCGTCGTAGATGCCGCGGCCCACGACCATCTCCGCCATGGACCGCCGGAAGTCGGCGCGCGGGTCGTCGGAGCGCTTCACCACCGCGAAGCCCCCGGCCAGCGCCGCGGCCGCGGCCTCCTCTCCCCTCGCGGCACCGGCGCCGGCGCTGTTCCGGCTCGCGCCCGTCGACGAGGACTCCGTCGTGGTGGTCGACGACGCCGCCGCCACGTGCAGCGCCGACGACGCTTCCCCCACGGCGCCGAACGGCTCGTCTCCGTCGTCGTCGTCGCTGCTGAACCACCCGCTGTCCCCGGACGACCAGCTCGACGGGCCCGCCAGACTCCGGTGGAGGACCCTGCGGCGGCGGCGGCGGCGCGAGTGCCGCACCCGGCGCCGCGCGTCGATCTTGAGGCGGGGCGTGTCGTCGCCGTCGCCGTCGGAGGCGTACGCGTTGGCGGCCTCGATGACGTGCCAGCGGGAGCTCTTCAGCCACCGGTACGCCGGCGTTCCACGCGCCGGAGGGAGGTCGTCGGCGCCGTAGTCGACGGCGCAGCCCCCGGCGCCGCAGGCTGCAGGTGTCTGGGCCCGCCCCCGCCGCCGAGGCGCGCGGCGAGGGCAGCACGCGCCGCCCGATGGGGCCGGGACAACGGGCGGGTGAGCGCTCGGGTCCCTCGGGAGGAGGGTGGTCGTGGGGCTGACCGCGGCGGCTGCCGACGGCGAGCGGCAGGAATAGAAGAGGCGCTTGGCCATGCGTGGATCGGAGGTGGAGTCACGAAGCTCGGTGCGCCGGGGACTGGCCGGTGGCGAACTGGCGATTGGGTTGGCGCGTGGCGGGTTTTATATTAGGAAGCGTGTGAGGGATTGAGGGTCGGGGTTGGAGGACGAGGGAACAGACAACCAGACACGGAGTACTCTGCTCTGGGATAGCTAGCGAGCGTTGTGTGCATCTGTGCATTCTGCGTTTCTGCACAGGGATCTTCAGTGTGCTTGTAGTGCTTAAACGTCAAGAATCAGAGCCATATGGTGTTTTCCTATGACAGACGGAGTAGCACGGCTCTATTTGTGATAACTTGCGTGCGTCAGCACAGGCAACTAGGGTGCTTATTGATGGGCTGTTTGGTTCGTGGTCTGAGAATGTGTCTGGCTCAGGAAACTGATCCGAGCCTGGCTGCTGAGCTGCCTGCTAGGCTACGGGGGTGATTGGTTGCACGCTCAAGACCATCCTCGGCCTCGTTTCCGTACGCTTTCCTCGCATTCTTTTTCTGTTCTATCTTATTCATCTTCACTTCTTCGTCTCACATGTGTCTATCTTCTCGCTTTCCACTTCTCTCGTGATGTAGGACGACACGATGCACCCATGGTACAAAGACACATGTGTCGTACATTCAAAACTCTAATTCATGCATGCAGCCAAACAAGATTTCATCTCGTTCTAAACCAACAACAAAGGCAACCAAACAGGACTAGGTGCATGATTTGAGCATGCATCCCATCATCCTGGACCGGCTCTCCATCCCGACTCTCCATCATTAAAGCAACCAATCACCCTCTACATATACACAACAATCCTCGAGTCAGGGTCACTCAAGCTTGAGCTGAAACTTTTTTTTTTGAGAATTACACAGTACAACATAGACGCTCAAAAACACGTACGCACACTCACCCCTATGAACACACGCACGCAAAACCCTACCCCTATGAGTACCTCCGAAGGACGGAGCCGGTAGATCTCGAGATTCACGAAGTCACCACAGGCACCTCGCTGTCGACGAGGATATCGCCTATCACTGAAAGTATAGCGCCGTTAAATCCTGAACAGAAAAAATTTGTTAGTTGTTACACTGATAGGACTGGAGGTTCGTGAAAGTCCTTGAACAAAAAAAATATAAAGAGTAAATAAATGGATGACTATAATCTTAGCTAAGCACGTATTAAAGAGTTGATTAAAACCACATCATTAAGACTTTGTTACACTGACAGGGTGATGCTTGCGGTACAGATGTATAGAGGCATTGGGTAGTGCGTGGCCTCATCACGGATAAAACAACCATTCGCCATTCACCATTCACCAATCACGCACAAGCGGCACATATGCAATAGAGCAATTAAAAACAAACCTATTAGGTTCACATGATCATATAAATCCATCATCTCTTGCTCCGGGTCTTCATGTCCATGCAATACAAATACAAGTATGAATTATGCAGCAGCCAAAACAGTCCACTGTCCACCGCATTTACAAATAGGGCCTATGCCATGATAAGGCAAGGTGCGAACATGCCTCTAGCCTAGTCGCTCTAGTAGCACTCATCCGATTTTGAGTTGGACTCTCTCCAAATTACATGTCTATAGTAATACATTTGTCTATACTAGCATATTGGGTTATCTATTTTTTATCCTTGTTTAAGTTTATGGCCCTGTTCGGCTTATCTCATATTCGGCTTGTTCGGCTTGTTTTTTTAGCCGAGACAGTGTTTTTCTCTCACAACAATTCAGCCAGAACAGTGTTTTTAGCCAGTTTCAGCTAAGATTCAGACCAGCGAACGAGGCCTATGGCTAGCAAGTTGAGTTCATTGTTGAGGATGTGTGTCTGGTGTACTAGATATGTAGACTTTAAGATATGCCTAGTGCAGAATCTAGCGAGTTTGTGTATCATCAATGCATCCTTGACAACACAAGAAGTAGTGGTACAACGTTTGGTAATCTATTTCCATTTTTAAGACGTCTGGAGCTCTAATTGTGTACTTTCTCCATTCCAATTATAAGACATTTTGGATTTTCTAGAAATATAACTTCTGTCATGCGTTTAGATATACTCCGTACAATATATTTAGATACTAATGTATTTATAGATTATAGAAAAGTCAAAGCGTCTTGTAATTTAGAATGGATGGAGTAAAAATCTTAATGCAATAGTGACAAAAGGAACCATCGAAGCGTTTGGTTCGATGGAATGTAACGTAATCTAATTACTCCTGGGACTAGATAACGATACAACTGTTTGCTTTGGCCCTTCCTGTTACGGAGATACCGTGTAATCAAATAGCACCCAATTCATTGTCGATACCGCCACTCCTCGACCCTTTTTCTCATTACGTACGTCGCCGATCTCTCTCTGCAATACCGTTACCATGTCCACTCCAAACAAAGTCTAGAATCAATGATCCAAGCAATCAAAACTCAGTGAATTGATTCCATTTACAGTTACGTTACCCGAGGACAAACCAAACACCATCAATGATCTTTCGCAGCCTCGCGGAAACCTCACCGCTGAGCAACAACAATACCGCATTAACAGTGAGCTTCGCACCCTTGAGTTGAGCCTTCTGATCATCACCATCTGATCAATACTTATCTTTCAGAGCACGCGTCAGAATGGTTTCAGTTATGAACAAAAATCTCTTGTCACCGCTGCCCCACCAGATTTTCTGACATTGGCAGTGTTAACACACGACAATTTCCGGCGACACGCACACGCCGCATGAGGACCTGCTCCCTCGGCGACAGATTTCTCTTTCGTCTTTCGTAGCACGCAAGTGCCAGTTGTTAATTGTCATCACCAGCACGCAACGCATCGCGCACGAGTGGAGTACGATGCTAAAAACGACGGGGTCGCTGCATCCAGATCCAGGTGCAGGATGGAACGAGGATCGCCGTCTCCACTCTCCAGCCCGGTCCTGCGCCGCGATCCTCATCATTCCTCACCTCTCGATTCCTGACCGATGCCGTGCACTGCGCGCACGACACCCGTGCCCGCGGCCTGCGCGGTGGCCTGGGGCTGTCGGCTGCTGATTGAAGCTGTTTTGTTGTGCGGCTAACCACGGAGACGGGTCGTGCCCTGCCGGGTGCAGTGCGACCGCACGGGATGGGCCGGCCGGCCGGGCGCTAAGCCTCATTCAGCACCTGCAGTCCTGCACCTTGGCTACCAGTAGCCAGTAGTAGCCCAGTAGCACGGTACTGTGTCTGGGTCGCGCCCTACCCCGGTGACCTGGATAGCGACAGTGCGAGCGCCCGTGTGCGCGCAGGCCGCGCCGGGCCAAGAAGCGCCGCGACGACGGGTTCAGCCGGAACAACAGGGAGAGCGCACGTGCAGGCGGACGCGGCCCCGGATCCCCGAGACCTGTCGCGATGTGCTTGTCCGCGCCCGCTTGTCGCGTGCGCGTCTGCCATGTCAATGCGCCACCGCCCTCGCTCGCGGTTCTCCAAGTGGATAGAGCGTCGCCCGAGCCGGGCTGTGGTCTGGTCTCCGGGGTTCATCGGGTGGGTTGCTTCGTCCGCACGCACGCACGTCGGGTGGGGTGACGGGGTCAGTCCAGATCGATTCGGGATTCCAGGCTTGGGCACCCGGAGAACCACGGTGCATCCTCGCGCAGCTCGCCGTCGCCGGGCGTGGATTGGAGTACTCATGCTTGTTTGATTGGCGCGCCTGTCATTGGTAGAGTTTCGAGATTAGGTGTCGTGTCGGTCTAAGGCTTCGTTTAGATGCAAAAATTTTTAGATTTTGGCTACTGTAGCACTTTCATTTGTATTTGTCAATTGGTGACTAATTATGGACTAATTATGTTCAAAAGTTTCGGTTCGCGATTTATCACCTAACTGTGTAATTAGTTTTTTTTCGTCTATATTTAATACTCCATGTATGTACGGCAAGATTCAATGTGACGGATACTGCGTAAATTTTTTTTAATCTAAACAGACCCTAAGATCTATCGATTCCGGACACGCATTGGCTGGTACGCACAGTATTTGGTACTGGCAGGAGTGACCGGCGAGTGAGCGTGCATCGGGAATATAAAGTCCATGCAGGACAAGATGCAGCTGACTGTAGCTTTTGGACGTGCTTTTGGTACACGTCAAGGTACTTGCAACTTTGAAATAGGGGAAGGTTTTAGGCAGCTTGACATCCGGCGGTTCGCAAAACTCGATCGATTCAAACTTTGTTCTTCCTTGGGGACCTAGAAGGAAGAATAACGGTGGAGCAGACTGCCTCTTCATGCTTATCCAGAAAACTCATTTTCATCTAAATTATGACCCCGTTCGACTTATCTTAAAAACGATTGGTTCATTTTTTTTTTTCAGTCGGAACAGTATTTTTCTCTCACAACAATTCAGCTAGAACCGTATTTTTTCAGCCAGTTTTAGCAAGCCGCACGGGGCCTATACCCACGCTATGAATAATTTCAGATCTCAAAACCAAACATGTATGACGCTTTGCAGTATAGATGATCACACATGCAAACATTCGGCAAAAGGCCTGAGAACACATGGCCAACGAACGATGGCCAACATTCATGAAGGCGGAGTTAAAAAACTGCCTCTTTCTGGTGTCTTTCTTATTCTTCTCTCGGTCACCGAAGAATGAGGAAGACCGTTCTCAAACTTAATCTCCCTAGTCACCGTTCTCAAACTTAATCTCCCTAGTCCTTCATCGTGGCCAGATCTAACCACGATAAAACAGAGAAGAGACCGGAAAAAAATATTCCATGGTAGCAACACCATCTCCATTTTGATGTCACTGTCTGGAAATAAAAGTCTCCATGTCATACTGGTGAGGATACTGACGCCGTAGTTGTCGCCCTCATCTTCAACGGAGCCGCCATGGAGAAAGCGATTCCACCCTGCCCTCTCGCCGTCGCCGGAAAGGAGTAGGAGGAGATAAATCTCAAAAATCAAGAAATTTAGTATAGAGACCCTAACCTTAAGGACTCGATTTACCGAAAAAAACTTATTAAAAATGATGGATCCCCACTCCCACCGGCCTTTAACGATATGCCGGAGCGGAAGGGTGGGGGACTAGTGGTGATGGAGGCGGCGGCGGCAACGCTCAGAGCTACGAGAGCCTAGACCAGGTGGCTACGTATGGCTGTGGATCATGGACGGAAGTATATCATTCATAGTGATCTCACTTAAGCACATTTTGTTTTAGTATTTGTCGGTACAGAAAGTGACCAACTAGTGAATATTTGTAGTTTTGCTGTACGTTGTGATCGGAGGTGGTCTAGCACTCAATGACACATGATTTATACTGGTTTAGGCAACGTGCCCTATGTCCAGTTTTGGTCGGTCGGTGACTTTATTCCTAAGCCTAGGTGCTCGAAGTCTGCAGTGGGGTTACAAACGAGAATGAGAAAGACAGGGGTACCAGAGGCTTGGTCGGCTCCGGTCGGAAGGGCCGAGAGCGACAGGAACTCCGCTATGAGCAAAGTGTTTAAACATGTGCTTGAGGTCCGAACCTAGCGGTTCTGTAGTTGTGAGCTATTGGACTAATGAATCTAAAGGAACTGAGCTTGAATGAATCGGTCCTCCGGTTGGAGGAAGTGCATCACCTTTTATAGATGAAAGGGATGGCTTTACAGGTGAGAGGGGGAGGGTATGGATGCTTTTAAGCCTTGTTGCCCACGCTGATGTGGATTGGATAATGGTAGATGCCCACAACACTGTTGATATCACTGTAGAATGTCAGGTGCACGTGGGAGGTTGTGTTGTCTTCTTTAGGAAGGGTTGACGTCGGTACCTGCAAAATACTGCTGGAAGCCTAGCGGTATGTGAGGAGTCTCACGACGTTTACCGGGTATGGTGAATCCCGACGCCTACAACACTATTGATGCCCAGAGGCATGTGAGGGGCTTTTCGTCGTACGGGGGTCCAACGACGCCTACAATACTGTAGGAATAAATGTCGGTGCCTACAATACTATTTATGTCAGGGTGGTTGTGGAACACTATTCCCGCAGGTGTATAAGGTATGGTCCCTGTATCGTGGTTTGACTCGCGTGCTGCTTTCTTCGTTCGTCCCTGGTCCCTTCCTAGCGGGCATCCCTGGTCGGATGGCCCCAATCGGCTTAGGTTGCGCCGGTTGAAGGAGAGCGGCGAGCAGGGTTCTTACATACCCCGGTCGGAGAGACGTGGGGTCAGAGTCGGAAGTAGGGCTCGGGGCAGGCCTTCCGATCGGAGAGGCCATCTAGAGGCGGCTGGAGCCCGAATCGAGCGCTCCGATCGGATAGGTGGGCCGAAGTAGCTGACGAGCGGGTGTTGCTCTTCTTGGGCCAGGCCTTACGGTCGGTTGTTGGACTGTCCTTTTGCCCTATTGTTTTTAGACTCTTGGGTCGAGCCTTGGCATGGAAGCCGGTCCCCAAGGGACCCCGGGTTTATGAACCCGACAGGAGCCCCCGAGCCCCTAGGCGATTCGGGCAGAATCGTCTTGGGGATTTTTGTCTTGCCGGCGGGTGCACACGAGCGCACCCACGGGTGTAGCCCCCGAGCCCCGGGTGGTTCGGACAGAATCGGCTAGGGGGGTTTTCTGTGTTGTCAGCGGGGGAGTTTTTTCTGTTGTTCGGCGGGTGCGCGCGAGCGCACCCGCGGGTGTAGCCTCCGGGCCCCCGGGCGGTTCGGGCAGAACCATCTGGGGGGTGTCGTGTTTAGCGGGCATGTGTGCATGTTTTTAGTCTGAGATGAATTTTTGTTTAACCAAGGCATCGTTGTGCAGCCGAGGCATTTGGGCATGGGGATTGGATTGAGACAGAACTTGCTGATCCTGGTGTCGATGCGCGCCGTGGGATTGGGTGAGAAAGTTAGTTCGGACGTGAGAGAGCTCACTGATCCTGGTGTCGATGCGCGCCATGGGATCGGGTGAGGGAGTTAGTTCGGGACAAACCCTGGCATCGGTGCTCGCCGCGGATTGAGACAGTTTAGTTTGGATGCAATGGAGCTCACTGATCTTTGGCGTCGATGCGCACGTGGGATCAAAAGTGAAGCCATTTGACATGAGTTTGGGGTCGCGGTCCCACGAGTCTGGAGCGCAGTCAGAAGTGAAGCCATTTGACGTGAGTTCGAGGTCGCGGTCCCAGGAGTCTGGAGCATGGTCGGAAGTGAAGCTGTTTGACGCGAGTTCAGGGTCATGGTCCTAGGAGTCTGAGCGCATTCGGAAGTGAAGCCAGATGGAGCCAAAGCGTAGTTAGTTAGTTAAAGATCGGATGAGGCGGTGCTCATGGATCCTGGCGTCGGTGCGCATCGTGGGATCGGGCGAGTGGGAGTCATGGATGTGGCGAGTTCGAGGTCGCTATCCTTGCTGTTTGTCTTGAGCCCCCGAGCCTGTCGGGCCTTCATGGGGGTCGATGTGAGTTGTGTGCGTTACCCCATCCTCGGTTCCTCACAACTGGAGGGACTGAGTTTCGTCGCTTGTCCTGATCACTCGGGCTCTAAGACTAGTTCGGTGAGTTCGCTAACGGGTGTGATCGAGCGGAATCTAGGTCCATCATTCATGATGGGGTCGGCATAGCCCTCTTGTGACATTCAACTATCCTTCACCTGCAACCCGGCAGGTGCTTAGGTCATTTCGGAGACCGACCCGGGTGGCCTAACGGACTCCCCTCGATGGAGATTTTGTGGGCCTAGCGAGAGGTTCAGGATCGAACGAGAAGGTTGAGATGACCCGGTCTGCCAGATCAGGCGAGGGCCGCATGGTGCTCATCTACGGTTTTCTCCCTGGCTCTGATGATTGCTTATGTCGAATGAGGCAACCGCCGCTTCGTGATACAACACGGAGCGTTCTGATGCATTTTGCTGCACGTGCAATGCTTAGTTCCCGAGCCCCTAGGCGGTTGAGGGCCCGAATTGTCCAGGAGGCGCGGGCGTATGGAATGAATGTGCATATGGATGTATGAAATGATTTATAATGAAATAGAGGGGGTTTGATAGTGTTTACCTTGACGACAGGAGTGACGGGGCTTCGAGAGCTTCAGTCGGAAAATGTCCGATCGGGACCCATGCTCGTCATTCGTGATAGAGTCGGCATGGCCTACATGGGGCGCCCCTTCGCTTCCTACCTATGTCTCGGTGTGGATACTAAGCGACTCGATCGACTCAGGGGGCCAGTTGGTCTCTCACGGCAGAGATTTTGTTTTTGGTCTCCCAGGTCTGTCCTAGGGAAGCAGGGAGCCGTCCGCGTGTGGTGACGCTTCGGTTTTCATGCCCAGTCATGCAATAGTTGTGGGCCATTCCCAGGCCACGTTTTGCCTTGCCAGGCAACATTCCATCTGACCTAGCGTTGCTCCGTCAATCAGTGTGCGTCCCTTCAGGCAGGGTGTGTCCCATCATTTCCCATCTGCATTGAATGGGGGTAGAGTTTTGCGCTCTGATCGTCTGCTTTTCTTCTTTAAATAGGGGGAGAAAAGGGCTCTCCGTCTCAATTCTTTTCCTGTTCTCCAACTATTGTCTCTCTTCCTTCTTCCGTCTCACCGAGAGTGCCTGTATGCTGTGGCAGTTCCTAAGTGAGAGAGAGAGTGAGCGAGGGGGAGGACTTACAGATCCTTTTGTGAACCCGGAGCGTGATGTCGGACTGGAGGCCGCGTGCAGCTGATGCTGGATCTAATCTGCGAGGCCTTCTTTGGGCTAGAGCCACATGTAGATTTTCTCTGGTGGATCTTTACTGGGCGAGCTTTGTCGGAGGGGAGGTTACTCATGATTGTGCCGGTGGAGGGTTCCGTGCCTACAGCCGCTCAAGTCGACCAGTTCATAAAGTTTGATGAGATTTCTCCTAGGCATGGTGACCATACCTTGGTAGCGGCGCCCCTACCCAGGAGCTACCTCAGCCGCATGAGAAGGTCAGGAGCTTTATGTTCTTCTACTGAGCATCTATAGGTGCGATGCCCTGGAGGTATCCATTGTGTTTGCTGAAGTCGAAGGAGCGGAGCCGAGCGGGTCCCTAGTGGTTGCATCCGGTTTCTTCTTTGGCTTCCAGGCGATGTCGTTGAGCGGCCACAGTAGTATTTGTAGCAGTAGAGAATGTAATAGTTAAGTTTGTGGGTGAGTCCCTGTGTGAATAGTTTTCTATATCAATAAATACATCCGTGCTGCCCTTGTGATAGAACCACAATATTCGTTCTTTGTGTTTATCTTAGCGTAACTTTTGTTTTTATCCTTTCTTTCTTATACATGTCTGTTTGTCTCATAGGGTGCGACCTTGGGAGCCTGGGGCATGGCCCGTGAGGCTTGGCTATTCGTACCCATAGGGAAAGGCAGGGTGCGTCCTATTGGGAGTAAGAACAAAGTTACATAAGGTAATCAGAGGAATGGAATGTGTTTCCGTTTAGGGACAAAGTTGTTTTATCGTGTGATAGTAAAAAAGAAAGAGAGGTAATATTCAATATTGTACCGAGGTAATATTCAATATTGTACCCTTATGGAGCCCCCGAGCGACCCGGACTGAAAGTGTTTTGGGTAGGGGTGCTCTTACGGGAGCATGTTTTAACTAAAAAAGCGGTTTAGACCAAATTTAGGGGAAAACGACGTAGCTATAAAATGTTCTAGGTATTGTTGAGAACGTTGCCGTTGTTGTCCTCCAGTCGGTAGGTGCCCGGTCGAATTACTTCGGCTATCGTATAGGGTCCTTCCCATGGTGGAGAGAGCTTGTGTTTTTCCTTCATTGATTGGGTTCTCTGGAGTATGAGATCACCGACTTCGAGTATCCTTTCTCTGATCTTCCTTTCGTGGTATCTGCGGAGGGTTTGTTGGTAGCAGACGGAGTGAATGATAGTCGTCTCATGGGCTTCTTCAAGTAGGTCGACTATGTCCTATTGAGCCTCCATGGCTCGGTCATGGTCGAAAGCCTTCACTCTTGGTGCGCCATGGTTGTGGTCGGAGGGCAATACTACTCGACTCCATAAGCCAGAAAGAAAGGTGTGAATCCTGTGGATCAGTTTGGGGTCGTCCTTAGGCTCCAAAGGATCGCTGGGACCTCTGCAACCCATCGTTCGGCGTACTTGTTGAGTCGGTCGAAGATGCATGACTTAAGTCCTTGGAGGACCATGCCATTGGCACGCTCGATCTAACCATTGGTACGTGGGTGTCCAACCGAGGCCCAGTTAATTCTGATGTCGTACCCATCACTAAAGTCCAGGAACTTCTTCCCGGTGAAGTTAGTCCCGTGTTCAGTGATGATACAGTTGGGAACGCCGAACCGGTAGATGATGTCGAGGAAGAATTTGACCGCTTCTTCTAAGTGGATGATGGTGATGGGCTTGGCCTATATCCACTTGGTAAACTTGTCGATTGCTACAAGTAGGTGAGTGAAGTCGCCCGGGCCCTTCTTGAGGGGTCCCACCATGTTGAGACCCCAGACCGTGAATGGCCAGGTGATCGGGATGGTTTGGAGCTCCTACACCGGTAAATGGGTTTGTCGAGCGTAGAACTAGCATCCTTCGCACCTGCGGATGACCTCCTCTGCATCTTGTAGCACGGTGGGCTAGTAAAAACCTTGGCAAAAGTTTTTCCTACCAGAGAACTTGGGCCTGCATGATGTCCGTAGATCCTGGCATGGACCTCGAGGAGGATCTGCTTCCCCCGGCTAGTGGGGACACACTTCATGAGTACCCCTGATGGACTCTATTTGTAGAGTTCGTTACCAAGCACGATGAAGGTCTTGGATCGTTGAGCGATTCGTCGGGCTTTAGTCCTTTTAGGTGGGAGAACCTCCTCGAGGAGGTAGGTGAGTAGCAGTACTCGCTAGTCGGTTTGATCGAGTGCTAGTATGGTGATGTTCGTGGGTGACATAGAGGTACTGGGGTTAGAGCCCCCGGGCGTTGGCTGGGCATCGGGGTCGGAGCCCCCAAGCGCTGGCTGGGCATTGGGGTGTGTCCAAGTCAGACCTTCTAGGATGTGAGCGGATGGCTCGTGGATGTCATTGATGAAGACCCCGCTTGGGGATGGATCCCGCCTGGTGGCCAGTTTCACGAGGAAATTGGTGGCATCATTGTCCCTTCGAGGGACGTGATGCAGTTTGATCCCCTAGAATTTGTCCTCGAGCTTACGCACCTCTTAGCAGTATGCTATCATAAGGGGGCTTTTGCAGGAGGACTCGTTCATGACCTGATCAATGACTAGTTCCGAGTCACCACGGACATAGAGTCGCGTAGCACCAAGCTCGATGGCGATGTGGAGTCCGTTGATAAGGGCCTCATATTCTACGGCATTGTTTGAAGTTGAGAAGTGGAGGTGAATGGCATAGAGGAGCCTACTCCTATCTAGGGAGATCTGAACCACTCTAGCCCCTGAGCCGGGTGCCATTACAGACCTGTCGAAGTACATTGTCCAGTACTCGTGGGTGACGTCAGGGGTCGGTAGCTGGACCTCCATCCATTCGGCCATCAAATCCATGAGAGCCTGAGACTTAATAGCAGTGCAGAGGGTATATCTGATGTCATGGCCCATGAGTTCAACTGCCCACTTAGAGATTTGTCCCACAGCATCGTGGTTGCGGATGATGTCTCCGAGCGGGTATGAAGTGACGACTGTGACTTCATGGTCGGTGAAGTAGTGTAGGAGCTTCCTGATCATCATTAGTATGGTGTATAGGAGTTTCTACACCTGGGGGTACTAGACCTTGGGGTCGGTAAGTACTTCTTCGATGAAGTATATGGGTCGCTGTACCTTGAGCTGGTGTCCCGGTTCCTCCCTCTCGATGACCAGGGCGGTGCTCACCACATGGTCACTTGCCGCGACGTAAAGGAGGTGGGGTTCTTTCTGTTCAGGAGCGACAAGGATTGGGGCCGATGTTAGGGACGTTTTGAGGCTTTTGAGAGCCTGCTGGGCTTCCTCAGTCTAGATGAAGGCATCTATCTTTTTGAGGAGCTTATAGAGTGGCATCCCCTGTTTGCCAAGCCAGGAGATGAAGCGGCTTAGGGCAGCTAGGCAGTCGATGAGCCTCTGCACGCCCTTGACATTTCATATGGGACCCATGTTGGAGATGGCTACGATCTTTTTGGGGTTGGCCTCAATGCCACGCTCGGATACGATGTATCCGAGTAGCTTCCCCTTTAGAACGCCAAAAATACATTTTTCAGGATTCAGCTTGATGTTGAACCTTCAAAGGTTCGTGAATGTAGCGGCCAAGTTTGCGATCAGATCGCACGCTCGAGTTGTTTTGACTACTATGTCATCAACATAGACGGCGATTGTTGGTTTTGGCCGTTCGGCCTAATCAGGCTGATCGGGCGGGTCGATTTGGTCGGCGAAGCATTGCTGCATGCACCTTTGGTAGGTGGCACCAATGTTCTTCAAGCCAAAAGGCATGGTTACGTAGCAGTACGAACCATATGGGGTGATGAACGAGGTTGCGAGTTGATTAGACTCTTTCATCGTGATTTGGTGATAGCCTGAGTAGGCATCCAGAAAGGAGAGGATCTCGCAACCTGAGGTAGAGTCGATTATCTGGTCTATGCGCGACAAGGGAAAGTGATCCTTTAGACATGCCTTGTTGAGTCCAGTATAGTCAACGCACATTCTCCACTTCCCAGTCTTTTTTCTGACAAGGATGGGATTGGTGAACCAGTTGGAGTGGAAAACCTCCTCGATGAATCCGGTTGCCAGGAGCTTGGTGATCTCTTCGCCTATAGCCCTGCGCCTCTCATCGTCAAAACAACGCAGGCGTTGCTTAGCGGGCTTTGAGGCTAGGATAAGGCATAGTGTGTGCTCTGCGACCTCCTGTGGTATCCCCCGTTGGTGGCATCATTGTCCCTTCGAGGGACGTGATGTAGTTTGATCCCCTAGAATTTGTCCTCGAGCTTGCGCACCTCTTAGCAGTATGCTATCATGAGGGGGCTTTTGCAGGAGGACTCGTTCATGACCTGATCAATGACTAGTTCCGAGTCGCCATGGACGTAGAGTCATGTAGCACCAAGCTCGATGGCGATGCGGAGTCCATTGATAAGGGCCTCATATTCTGTGGCATTGTTTGAAGTTGAGAAGTGGAGGCAAATGGCGTAGAGGAGCCTACTCCTATATAGGGAGATCAGAACCACTCCAGCCCCTGAGCCAGGTGCCATTACAGACCTGTCGAAGTACATTGTCCAATACTCGTGGGTGACGTCAGGGGTCGGTAGCTGGACCTCCGTCCATTCGGCCAACAAATCCGCGAGAGCCTGAGACTTAATTGCAGTGCGAAGGGTATATCTGATGTCAAGGCCTATGAGTTCAACTGCCCACTTAGAGATTTGTCCTGCGGCATCGTGGTTGCGGATGATGTCTCCGAGCGGGTACGAAGTGACGACTGTGACTTCGTGGTCGGTGAAGTAGTGTAGGAGCTTCCTGATCGCCATTAGTATGGTGTATAGGAGTTTCTGCACCTGGGGGTACCAGACCTTGGGGTCAGGTAAGTACTTCTTTGATGAAGTATATGGGTCACTGTACCTTGAGCTGGTGTCCCGGTTCCTCCCTCTCGATGACCAGGGCGGCGCTCACCACATGGTTACTTGCCGTGACGTAAAGAAGGAGGGGTTCTTCCTGTTCGAGAGCGACGAGGATTGGGGCCGATGTTAGGGACGTTTTGAGGCTTTCGAGAGCCTGCTGGGCTTTCTCAGTCCAGATGAAGGCATCCGTCTTTTTGAGGAGCTTATAGAGTGGCATCCCCCATTTGCCGAGCCGGGAGATGAAGTGACTTAGGGTAGCTAGGCAGTCGGTGAGCCTCTACACGCCCTTGACATTGCATATGGGACCCATGTTAGAGATGGCTACGATCTTTTTGGGGTTGGCCTCGATGCCACGCTCGAAAACAATGTATCCGAGTAGCTTCCCCTTTAGAACGCCAAAAATACATTTTTTGGGATTCAACTTGATGTTGAACCTTCGAAGGTTCATGAATGTAGCGGCCAAGTTTGCGATCAGATCACACGCTCGAGTTATTTTGACCACTATGTCATCAACATACACGGCGATTGTTGGTTTTGGCCATTCGGCCTGATCAGGCTAATCGGGCGGGTTGATTTGGTCGGCGAAGCATTGCTGCATGCACCTTTGGTAGGTGGCGCCAATGTTCTTTAAGCTGAAAGGCATGGTTACGTAGCAGTATGAACCATATAGGGTGATGAATGAGGTTGTGAGTTGATCGGACTCTTTCATCGTGATCTGGTGATAGCTTGAGTAGGCATCCAGAAAGGAGAGGATCTCGCAACCCAAGGTGGAGTCGATTATCTGGTCTATGCGCGACAAGGGAAAGTGATCCTTTAGACGCACCTTGTTGAGTCTAGTATAGTCAACGCACATTCTCCACTTCCTAGTCTTTTTTCTGATAAGGATGGGATTGGTGAACCAGTTAGAGTGGAAAACCTCCCCGATGAATCCGGCTGCCAGGAGCTTGGCGATCTCTTCGCCTATGGCCCTACGCCTCTTATCGTCGAAACAACGTAGGTGTTGCTTGGCGGGCTTTGAGGCCAGGATAAGGCATAGTACATGCTCTGCGACCTCCTGTGGTATCCTCGGCATGTCAGAAGGCTGCCATATGAAGACATCATGATTGCCGCGTAGGAAGTCGATGAGCTCACGTTCCTATTTGGCCAGTAGCTGGGTCTCGATTCGCACTATTTTGACTGGGTCGGTGGGGTCAACACCCACCGCCTTGGTTTCCTCGAGCGGGTGGAAGGCCATCGAGAAGGTTGGTTTGTTGTAGTCTAGGACTGCTAGGGTTGACGACTCCCTGAGCTGTAGGAGCTCGGATGAGTTGATGACCACGGTGGCGAGCTCGTAGTGCTCACGGTCGCACACAAAGGCGTGCAAGAAGGCGCTACTCATGGTGATGACGCTGTTTGGTCTCGGCGTCTTTAGCTTGAGGTAGGTGAAGTTGGGGATTGCCATGAATCTTGCATAGCATGGCCGCCCAAGATGTCGTGGTAGGACCCTAGAAAGTCCACCACTTCGAAGGTGAGGACCTCCGAGCGGAAGTTGGCCCGGCTGCCAAACGTGACGGGTAGATCGATATGTCCGAGCGGGTATGCCTGTGCTCCTAGGATTACCCTGTGGAAGGGGGAGCCCGCCAGGCGGAGCTCTGATCGAAGGATGCGCATGGCATCGAGGGTGTCGATGTATAGGATGTTGAGGCCGCTGCCTCCGTCCATCAGCACCTTAGTGAGGCACTTCTTGCGAACGATGGGGTCGATGACGAGCAGGTAGCGTCCTAGTCTTGCGATGCAGGAGAGATGGTCCCTCTAATCAAAGGTGATCGGGGATTCCAACCAGCTAAGGAAGGAGGGGATGACCGTCTCGACGGCGTATGCCTCCATGTAGCGTACCTTATTGAAGGGTCGAGATGGCGACTAGAGGGGGGGGTGAATAGTCTTTTCTAAAACTTAATCGCTTCGGCTAACCGATACAAATGTGGAATTTAAACTAATGGTCTAGCCAAGACTACACCCCACTATATATGTTCACTAGCACCTTGCAAAGATAACAATTATACAACAAAGGTGCCGGGCTAGCTAGAGCTCTCCTAAACAATTCTAGGAGCAAGGTCACACAAACCTATGCCACTAGTACTTTAAACAACAAGGGAGCTCCTACACATGCTAGTAAGCAAAAGCACAAAGCTAACTAAGCTCACTAGCAATGCTCAATAACAAGGCAACCAATGCCTAATTAGAGAGCGCAAATACTTAGTTACACAAACTAAACAATGTGACTAACATGGTTACTAAAACCAAATTAGCCACGCAAGGGAGCTACTTCTATGCTACACAAGCAAGAAGGTAATTAGCAAGCTACACAAGCTATCTAATTACAAGAGCAACTACACAAGCTTAATATGTATAAAAGTAATTGCAAGCTTATGTAGTGGGGATGCAAACCAACGGGAAGAATAAGGTTGACACGATGATTTTTCTCCCGAGGTTCACGTGTTTGCCAACACGCTAGTCCCCGTTGTGTTGACCGCTCACTTGGTGGTTTGGCGGCTAATTAGCATCACCCGCTAAGCCCGCACGTCGGGCGCCGCAAGAACCTACCCCTTGAGTGAGGGTAGCTCAATGACACGCTTTACTAGAGTTGCTCTTCGCGGCTCCCGCGGGGCGAGCACAATGCCCCTCACAAGCACTTCTCCGGAGCGCCGCACAAGCTTCTTGTGCGCTTCGACGGAGACCACCACCAAGCCGTCTAGGAGGTGGCAACCTCCAAGAGTAACAAGCACCACCAGCTTGCAACTCGATCACCTAGTGCCACTCGATGCAACCTCACGATGCAATCGCACTAGAATCACTCACTCACACAATCGAATGATCACTATCAAGTATGTGTGTGATGGAGGGCTCCCAAGCACTCACAAG
Source organism: Miscanthus floridulus (assembly GCF_019320115.1). Taxonomy (NCBI): domain Eukaryota; kingdom Viridiplantae; phylum Streptophyta; class Magnoliopsida; order Poales; family Poaceae; genus Miscanthus; species Miscanthus floridulus. The sequence goes on along the minus strand of NC_089581.1, from coordinate 164,724,484 downwards.
CATGGACACTAAGTCCCTTGAGGTGCTCCACACCAGCCATGGCCGAAGGCCACTTCTATTTATAGCCCCAAGGGCTAAACTAGCCGTTACCCCTTCACTGGGCAATGGTTGGGCCGACCGGACGCTCCGGTCGTGTTGACCGGACGCTGGACCTCAGCGTCCGGTCGCTCACAGACGACCACGTGTCCCGGTTCCAACGGTCACTTGACCTGACCGGACGTAGCAGCACTCAACTGACCGGACGTAGAACCCCCAGCGTCCGGTCGTTTCCAGTAAGCTCCTGAGTATGACCGAACACGTCCGGTCGAACGCGGTCGGACGCAGCTAGCGTCCGGTCACTCTCCAGCTACTGCGTCACCGTACGTCAGCCTGACCGGACGTAGCCTTCCAGCGTCCGGTGCATTCAGATCCAGCGTCCGGTCAGTTGACCGACGCCGGCATCTTCGCGACCAACTCGTTTTCACTTCTAACTTCTTCACCCTTGCTCCAATGTGCTAACCACCAAGAACTTGCATCCGGCGCAATAGAAAATAGGCATTCCATTTTCCCGAAAGCGCCTCCTTTGTAAATGTGCCAACACCACCAAGTGTACACCACAATGTGTATGTGTGTTAGCTTTTCACAATCATTTCCCAAAGGATGTTAGCCACTCAACTTGCCACGCCACTCGATCCTAGCGACAATGCAAAGTTAGATCACTCGAGTGGCACTAGATGACCGATATGCAAACAAGTTTGCCCCTCTTGATAGTACGGCCATCTATCCTAAAGCCGGTCATAAACTTCTCTACACACCTATGACCGGTGAAATGAAATGCCCTAGGTTATACCTTTGCCTTGCGCATTCCATTCCATCTCCTTCAATGTTGATGCAACACATGCACCAACACGATGAATAATGATATGATCCACTTCATATCATCATATGATCATATTGGTTCATTGATCTTGACTCTACTTGCTCTTCACCGTTGCCATCGTCCATCGGCGCCAAGTCTTGCTCAAGCTTCACCGCCACGTGGTCCATCACTCCAAAGCCTTCGACTTGCCCTTCACGCTTGCAACCGGTCCATCAAGCCAAGTCTTGTCTTGATCTTCTCCACCTTGATCACATGACTCAATGTCATGTCTCATGTGCAATAAGCTCCTTCATCATCACATGTGTGAGCTTTGCAACATCTCCAAGCCATTTTCACCTCCATGGCATATGTTGCTCACACACATGTACCTATGGACTAATCACCTGTGTATCTCACATAAACACAATTAGTCCACCTAAGTTGTCACTCAATTACCAAAACCAAACAAGAACCTTTCACTTATGCTGACGTTTAGTCCTAATGGTGTCGGACCCGCTGAAGATCATGATGCACTCTTCAGATTCAGGGAAACCATCTCCATCCTTGCCTACCGCGCCTTCCTTCTTGGCTGTTGGCTCCTTGCTGTCTCCCTCCTTTGACCCGTCGGCCTATTGGAGGAAACATTTGAGGAGCTCGCACTCCTTGTAGAGGTGTTTGATGGGGTAGGCATGGTTGGGGCATAGACCATCCATGAGTTTGTTGAAGTGGTTAGGCAGTCCTTGTTCGGGTTGCCTAGGTGTGCGATTAGTCGCGGTGACCAACGCAGTATTGTTCGACCAGCGCCGATCTGTCTTGTTCTTCTTGCCCCTCTGAGTGGAGGGGCCTTCATCTAGATCCACACGCTTGGGCTTGCCTTTGTCCTAGCCTCCACTGATGACCGCTCCGACCACCTCCTCGCCAGAGGCGTGGTTGGTGGCAACGTTGAGCAGATCACGGGTGGTACGGGGTTTTAGGCAGCCAAGCTTGTGGATCAGGGACTTGTAGTTTGTCCCAGAGAGGAATGCACTGATGATGTCTGCATCGACAACATCAGGGAGGGTGTTGCATCGTTGAGAAAACCTACGGATGTAATCCTACAAGGACTTGTTGGGCTCCTGCTGACAGCTCTTGAGGTCCTAGGAGTTTCCTGGGTGGACATACGTCCCCTAGAAATTCCTGACAAAGATCCTCTCAAGGTCCGCCCAGTCGCGGATGCTGTCGTGTGGAACGAATTCAAGCCATGCTCGAACATGTTCCCCCACACAAATGGGAAGATATTGGATGATGAAATAGTCATCATCCACTCCTTCAGCTCGACAGGCAAGCCGGAAGTCTTTGAGCCAAATGCCTGGGTTTGTCTCCCCTATGTATTTGGTGATGTTGGAGGGAGGTCGGAAACGTTGTGGGAACGGTGCTCTCCGGATACACCAGTTGAAGGCCCGTGGCCCTAGGCCCTCAGGGCTAGGGTTCCGATTGTCCAACCGACAACCGCGCCTGGGGCGTGTTTCACCGCTTCCCTCGATGGTTTGGCCAGGATCCGTGTCGTCTGCTGCCGTACGATGGACATTGTTATCGTGTCAGGCCCGATGCTGGTCGCTGATGACACTATGAGCGTCCTGGTGTGGATCAGGCTGCTCGCATATCAGCAGTCAGTGTAGAGTAGGCGCCCGATCGAACCGTGGTGCGGCTACCGTACCCTGAGCCGAGCCTATCGGCTGTAGCGGTGAGCGAACGGAGCGATCCGGCTGGCGCGTCCGTGTCCCCCCGGTGGGGAGAGAGGGCGTAGGTCAAAGTCATGACATGGAGCTTTCCACCTGTTGGATGGAGGTGGCCTCTACTAGAACCTGGAGGTTTTGATAGACTGCCCGCTCCTCTGGGTCGACGGGCTCAGGAACACCGCGCAGAAGCATTACTGCTTCTGCGATATTCTAGCCGACCCAGGCGAATTATGGGGCATTACTCCCCTCGTTCATGATGTCGTGCTAGACCTGACGAGCATGACCCCAAGCGTCACCTGCTGGGCCATGCGCATGGGGCGCAACGTGATGCACCGATCATGCCTGCGTAGACACGAGGGCCTCCGCACGCAGGTCCGGAGAGGGGTGAGTTTGCATAGACTCCACAACCACTGGCGGCTGTCTTGGACCATCCACCATAGCACACTCCTAGGATGGATGGTGGTAGGGTGCCACATCACCGATGCTGGAACCGTCGCTCTCGCCCTTGTTATCCGGGAGTTTGTGGGAAACGATAGGAGCGAAGTCTATCATTCCTACAAATTCGGACGGGAGTGGGGATGGTGCCAGCGCCCTTTGGAGCCCCTGAGCATAAGCATCCGCGGAGAACGCAAGGCCATAGGGGAACCATTCGTACGGTGTTTGTGGTGTAGGCGGTGTAGTCCCTCCGGGTGATCGGTGGGAGATAGTAAATAAAGGGCGAATAGAAGTACGCGTATTGCTTATAGTGGGGTTTGAGCAGAGAGTTTGCTCGGAACGAAGCGCAGATGCTGTGCCATCAAAGTCATGTGTCCCAGAGTCGATGGAGGATGTCTCTCCGACGGGTGTCGGGTCGCGAGTCTCCTCGCGGAGGTGGAGTACACCGAGCCGGGTGGCGACGAAGTCCAGGCTTCCAAAGAGGAAGGCCTAGGATGGCTCGAAAATGGGTGGAACTCGCATCCCAACATGTGAGGGTATGAGAGATTCTAGCGAGCCAGAGCGAATCATATCGCCCGAGCCCACCACGGCGGGGCTGGCGGAAAAATGGGCCATCCAATGACCAAAAAGTGTTGAACATACAGCGTCTTCCCCACGGACAACGCCAACTGTCGGTATAAAAAGTGACCAACTAGTGAATATTTGTAGTTTTGCTGTACGTTGTGATCGAAGATGGCCTAGCACTCAATGACATAGGATTTATACTAGTTCAGGCAATGTGCCCTACGTCCAGTTTGGGTCAGTCGGTGACTTTATTCCTGAGCCTAGGTGCTCGAAGTCTACAGTGGGGTTACAAACGAGAAGGAGAAAGATGGGGGTACCAGAGGCCCGGTCGGCTCCGGTCGGAAGGGCCGAGAGCAACGGGAACTCTGCTATGAGCTAAGTGTTCAAGCATATGCTTGAGGTCCGAACCTAGCGGTTCTGTGGTTGTGAGCTATTGGACTAATGAATCTAAAGGAACTGAGATTGAATGCATTGGTCCTCCCGTTGGAGAGAGTGCATTCTCTTTTATAGATGAAGGGGATGGCTTTACAGGTGAGAGGAAGAGGGTACGGATGCTTTTAAGCCTTGTTGCCCACATCGATGAGGATTAGATAATGGTAGACGCCCACAACACTGTTGATGTCACTATAGAATGTCAGGTGCACGTGGGAGGTTGCGTTGTCTTCTTTAGGAAGGGTTGATGTCGGTACCTGCAAAATACTGCTAGAGGCCTAGAGGTATGTGAGGAGTCTCACCATGTTTATCTGGTATGGTGAATCCCGGCGCCTACAACACTATTGATGCCTAGAGGCATGTGAGGGACTTTTCGCCGTACGGGGGTCCAACGGCGCCTACAATACTATAGGGATAAATGCTGGCGCCTACAATACTGTTTGTGTCAGGGTGGTTGTGGAACACTGTTCCCATAGGTGTACAAGGTATGGTCCCTATACCGTGGTTTCACTCGCGTGCTGCTTTCTTTGTTCGTCCGTGGTCCCTTTCGAGCGGGTGTCCCTAGTCGGATGGCCCCAGTCGGCTTAGGTTGCGCTGGTTGGAGAAGAGCGACGAGCACGGTTCTTACGTACCCCGGTCGGAGAGACATGGGGTCAAAGTCGAAAGTAGGGCTCGGGGCAGGCCTTTCAATCGGAGAGGCCATCCAGAGGCGGCTGGAGCCCAAATCGAGCGCTCTGGTCAGATAGGTGGGCCAAAGTAGCTAACGAGCAAGTGTTGCTCTTCTTGGGCCAGGCCTTCTAGTCGGTTGCTGGACTATCCTTTTGCCCTGTTGTTTTTAGACTCTCGGGTCGAGCCTTGGCATGGAAGTTGGTTGTAACACCCTAGGTGTTTGCCACCAGTTAAGCAATGGGTTTGAGCTTGAACATGACATATTAAGTGATGATGGAGATGTCAAGGTCCAACCTATAGAAACGAGCCCCAACCTAAATTTGAATATTGCACCTTTGCTCGCCTATAGACCCCTTTTCAAGATATATGCTTGGGTGGTGTGATTGGGATATCTTCATGTGTCTCACATCAATACCCATCTATATTGGGCACTCGAAAAGTTTCATGAAGTTTGGAATCAAAAAGTCACATGAAATGATAAGTTATATCCTTGTTGGAATGATTTTACTAAGTGCTTGAATTACACTATTAAGTGAATGAGAACATGAGATGTCAACCAAACCTTGCAACCTTGCCAAAATGACTCTAGATGAACTCTACAACAAAAGTCATGGAAGGTTCATGTTGGGCAAATACCAAGAAAACGCTCCAATGGATCAAAAAGGATAATTTAAGCTTCATCGTGATCCTACTTTGGTCAAAGTAGAACAGTAGGTTCTATACCAGTTTTGAGGTTGGACCTTAAATGAAAGTTGTAGTCCATATCATGTAGAACAAACTTTGTTTTTGGACTAAGAGCTAGATCATCTTGGAAGTAAGTCAAATCGAGGTCACAAGATCAAATTTGCTGCTGATTTCAGCACTTAGAAATATTCTAAGTATAGAAATTCATCGACATCGGCATTGACGTCTCGCGTTCTCTAAAATTCGTTAAGCAACTCGATTGGGTCCAAAGATAAAAGTTGGAGTATACATGATGGAGATGGGCATGTATAAAGATGGCATTCGTTCAACTTTGTTTTGACCATCAATTTGGGCTTTTGTTCATCGCTGTCAACACGCTGACGCTGTTAACTTAGAGATTAATTACCCACTATTGTGATGCTCAAATGACTAGAGTCCCTTAATGAGAAATGTAGAGCAGTCCGAGGTGAGCAAACTTCGTTTTTGGCCCAAGGTCTGATTCGGCCTAGAAGTGGCCCAAATCAGCTCCCCACCTTGTCAACTCTAGCGCACGCCACATGCTCGATGAATTGTCTCTGTGTCAGCCATGCAGCAGAGCGCGCCCTCCATTGCCGACGCGCGTCCGAACTCCATGCCACGCGCCACCATGCTCCCTGCGGCTCCAAAACCGAGCGCCTGAGCTGCTCTATCACTCACTCGCCTCTCCACTCTCCTTTCCTCGCTCTCTAGCGTCGCGCACGCACTCCAGTCACGGCCGCCATTGCTACCGCCGGCTGAGCTCCCTGCCTCTGCGTGGTTCCACTCCTCCGTCGCTCCTTAGTCCCTACCAACTTCGCCTTCGCGTTCCTCGAGTCTCCTAGTACGCGTAGTGTCTCTTTTCTGGCTGCCTGCACCGCCGTGTGCTGCTACCGTCGGCGCTTGCTCGGCCATCGTCGCCAGCACGCGCGGCTAGGCCGTGTCGGGCCACCACGGTGCGAACTGAGGCTACCCACGGGTGCGCGAGGGCCTAGGGTCCTTCCCCGCGACTCGTCGCCATCGACTGCCGCCTCTCTGGCCAGATTCGGCGACGTCGAGTGCCTCCTCTGCTCTGTTTTCCGACCAGGGGCTTCGCGCTAGAATTCGAGAAAAGAGAAGGGCCTTTCTGCAGAACTGTGACTTACGTGAATAGTGCCATAAGGACTGGTTTGTAATTATTTTGTAGGAATTTTGGAAATTCATAGTAAATCATAGAAAATTCGTAAAATAGTAAATGAGGACTTTTTGGAATCCTTATGAAATTGTCTATGCAGTGGATCTATAATATAGCATGTTTTAGTTTAAATATTTTGCGGTAAAAATAGATTTGTGCAGTAAGGTTGTAATGCTAGTTGAATTTGTTATTTTTCATAACTGTAGATCTAGGGCTCCAAATGAAGTGAAATTTTTGTGGCATGCTACTCATGTGATAGTTGATATGTGGTAAAAATTTCATGAGTATTGGGTGAAGTATGAGTGAGTTATTGGTTTATCTCGCTCTCACATGAATTCTTGCTTTAGCAACTTGTTCTTTTCATAGAGGTTGCTATACATATTCAAATGGAGTAAAATTTGTACAGTAGACTATTGAGAGGATATGTGAGCCACTATAATTTTTGTAGAATTTATTGTATACTTTTGGTATATGTTCATTAAGTCACCTTGTTATCTAAAATAAATTAAGAAATGCATTAAAAGAATTTATTTGGTCATGGACACTAGGTTTTCTGGTGTTCTTTAGTCATGTGTGAAATGTTGGTAAAGTTGGTTTTGCCCAATTATGTATTTGCAACATAAGTTAATAATTATTTTCTTGCCGATGTGGTTTATGGACAGATCTAGGAACTTAGCAAAGTTCTTCATGACAATGTACTTTGTTGTGAATCTTGTTTATACAAAAGTTGTAGATAATTCATGTATCTAGCTTCTATTAAAATTTGGTGTCATTTGGCCAAGTAGTTTAAGAGTTACAGTTGTTTAAAGTTGGGTTTCAGAAATGGCTGTTCTCTGTCAATTGTAGACCAGTTTCTGTAAATAGATATATTTGACTTAGTTAACTTGAGAATCATGCTAAGATGATCAAAGATGAATTGTAGAAAATTTCATAAGCTTTCCATAATGTCTTCTTGCAAGTCATTTGGATTTGTGTAACTCTAGTTATAGCTAAATCTTGTAGCTGTTGTTTGCATGTCCAGAAATTGGCAGATTCCAATTATAGTGTTTGCTTGTATATTGTTAAGTGTGACTTATGCCTTGAATGATGACTGAGTTAGATCACCTGAGATCTTGGGAAACTTGTGTCATGCTTGATGTTGTCGTCTTCTTTGCCATCTTAGCATGATAGATTGTGTGATGTTTAAGTTAAGCATCGCAAAGTACTTAAGTGTGTTAGTGTAAACTATGCTTGTCTTGCTTGCTATTTTGTGATGTGTATCATGGTACTATTCTTCATGTTTATGCACTTGCATATTGCATCTCATCTAGGTACGCTAGATGAACCACGTGAAGGACGTAATGTTGGAGCCGAACCCAAAGACGGTGTATAGAGGATCTATCCCGAAGATGGAAGGACTAAGCAAGTGCTAGGACCGGAGATGTCACCAAGACGGTGCAACCTAACTGAACTGACTTGTGTCATATCCCAGGCAAGCCCCGGAGCATTAATAAGTCTCCTAATTTATAAAAGCAATTCTTTCTATATATGAGTTATATATTGTTGCATTAAGTTGTAGAAGTTGATTGAAACCATTGATGCATTTAGTACTATCCTTGCCTACCTTATTACCTTTTTACCCTGTTAGGTCAGGATTGAATAACTGCTTAGCCTTGCTTAGACCGGTAGCGATCGGTGATATCCGGTCACCTACATTATAGGTGGTTACTGCAAGAATTTAGCTATAGAAAGAATGATATCCTAGAATTAACCATGTGTGATGGATAATTGGAGACCGGACAGAAAAAGTTGGAGGCAACCAGACAGGGTTCTGGGGTGCTGTTAGTTTCCATCTGTGTCGATTAAGGACCGACCGTTGTTGGCCTTTGAGTCATGTTGAACGCATGCCTTATATTTAGCTGGCCGGATAAAGTACCTTTCGACCGCGAAGCTGGGAGATTATTCGGGCCGAGTAGATTACCCGCAGCGCACTGTGCCGGAGCAGGTGTGGTAGGACACGGGGGCAAGATGATAAGACCAAAGTGCAGTCGGTCGGCCCCCGGGTACATGTGGTTCCTAGCAAACTCGAGATTCCTGGATAGTTGACTCGGTGATCAATATCTCACTTTAGCGGGTGAGTGAGGTTTGTGTAAGGAATAAATCACCAGCTGGTTAGGAATCGATTCGAATCGCCATCGCTCCTGGATAGTGAGCACTTGACTCGAGTTACGGCATCGTAGTAATTATTATGGAACAAGGATGGTTATCTGGATGGTATGGGATATGCTAAACCTAAATTGGTAACTGGATGTTATTGGTTAATCAAGTGATTGCTATAGTACAGGTGCTTACCTAGATGGATATGTCATAATAAAGATGATGCAAAGTACTTAAAATGGTTTCTTCATGATAGTTTATGCTTTTCGCAAACAAGTCAGCTAGCCTACTAAAGAAAGCCATGCATAATCCTTGGTGTCGCTTTATTTTGGTTTAAGACGGGTAAGTCTGGTTGAGTACATTCGAGTACTCAGAGTTTATCCCACCTTGTTGCAGGTGATGTTCTCGACCTACTGAAGATGGTGGCTAACCACCGGTGGGCTCGGTGATTCTATACTTACTTCTCATCTATATGCTTTTGTCGGATGATGTCACTATGCTAGCAATATATTTGGAACTTATATTAATGTAATCATTTGAAAGCTATGTTGTTTTCACTAAGCGGTTTTGAAACCCAAACTTGTACTATTATTTGCTAACCCCTTTGTAATATTATTTCCGCTGCAACCCGATGTATGTGATGTGTATTTGCTTAATCACGTGATCTTGGTTGTGATGTTGATTTACCGAGGTCTTTTGGGACACTCGGCGGACTACCGAGTTTATATGAGTGAAAGTATGAGTGTGTCAACGTGTTAGCGGGGACAACCATACTTGATCTTGTATAAATTGGGCGGTTCTGTCACAGCTGGTATCAGAGCATGATTAAGCATAATACTGTCAGGTACATAGTTTTAAAAGCCAAGTTTTGGTTTTAAAAAGTCTATTTTAACCAAAACTTTAGCTACAGGCAAATTTGTCAAAACTTATTTGTAAAACTATGCTAGCGACATCTTCCTTTATGCCCAATTAAGGACTATTAGGTGGCTATCTAAGTACTAACTTTGAGGGATGTACTTTATTGTAATTTTTCTTTCGTCGTCCATACGGCGTGCTATTGTATGGATGTCATTCGCTTGAATGGTACTGTATGGATCAATTGCCTCTACGCTTAGGTAAGTGTGAGTTGTGAGAGTATGACCGTCCAACTATCGGTCTAGGAGAGAGTTAGCTGTGGTTACTGGAATATTTACATGTTACACACATGTATATATGAAGGTGCTTAATTATGGATATATCTGTCGGGTAGCTATGGATACCGAAGTATATATATCTGGGGATGTGTATATGGGGGGTATCTTAGTTTACTGTTTTTATTGTGCGCTTATTTATCTCTTGTGGAGATGGGCTACAATGAATTTGCCTGCAGGTACGCTAACCATGAATGCATAGATTGAATGTAGCTGACGACTAGCTATATATCGAGAGAGTACGTGTTATGCCACCGACATAGAACGTGATTGCCACCTTAGGCTGGCAATTTCATGAGGACGAATAGGACGAGCATGCATCATGATTGTGCTTGTGCATAAATATGCTTCCCTTCCTTTGTTCTAAGTACTAAGTAACTTGTGGTTGATGTATTGCACTATCTTCCTTGTGTGGAGTTAAACAAGAATGCCTTGTTCCATGTTGTTTGAATAGGAAGTGCTTGAGAAAAGTGTGTGCTTAGCCTTGCTAGAAATAATTGTGGTTACATGCTTAACCTATAATGTCCTCCAGTTTAGCCAAGTGGTGGATATGTATGCTTGTTATCCAATTAGTGCCATAGTTATCACCCCTTTTGTCCTCGGTAAGCATATGAGTGTTGAAGAGCGCTATCTTAGAACCACGTCCAAGTTTTGGTAATCTCATGGTTGTCATTTTCAATTAAGTTCCCTCTTAGGAGCCTGAGCCTATACATGTGGTTGCTAGCCATTGAACGTTGTGCTATGAAGACCTTTATCCATGCCTTTGCTTGACCTTAGGCCCAAGTTTAGTTCCCTTGAATGCTTGCATGTGTCATGGTTGTCCCACTCTTGTGTGGAAGGACCTTGCTCCAAAATCCTTGTCGAACTTCATTGCTCCTTCTCCTATAGATGATCTGGTGCAACGCTAATTGCTATCTACCCTGGCTTTGGAAACTTTTCCTCGTAGATCCTGTCATTGCTTTATCAACTGAATCCCTAGTCAGTGCAATAGCTCTGTCCCTTAAATCTTGTTTATTTTGTCTCCAACCCTTTCAAGTCTTTGAATATTTATCAGTCTTGATCTCATGTTGCTACTCGACAAGACCAAATCTCATGTTAATCTTTATCTGGTAATCACTTGGGTGGACACAAGACGTATATGGAAATTCAGCAAGAAGTCCCCTGCTCAGTTGTCTTTGGCACTTAAGATATGCTCTCTTGCATTGTGTTTTGATCTTTGAATCCCCTACTTGTTGACTCCTAACCTTGTGATCACCTTTGTTTGCTATCCCTCCTTCGCATAGTGCTTGCTCCTATGCAACCCAATTTATGCCATGTGAGATTTCTTGTGGGTTGTATGTTCAGTAATGGTGCCACGATTAGCGATCTACGGTGCCGTGACGAAACCGAGAGCCTCCTGTGGGCGCGCACACAAGGTTGTGCTGCTCAGCATGCGCTGGTATCGAGGTTTCTAGTCATGATCCATTACAAAACTACACTGATATGTTATTCTCACTTGAGCTCTTCCTTGGTTATCTCTCCTTATCATGTCAAGAGATCTATATGTTGAACTAGATGCAATAGGACTTCCTTCTAGAGTAGTCCAACGGTTAACCTTTGAAGAATAGGTCACTAACAGGAACATAAACAGACTATAAGAGGTGGTAGACAAGTGACTCTATTCGATGTGACTATCCCTGTAATGACGTTGATCATCTAGTGAGCAACTTATGTCATTTTCATTGGATCAGAAAGGTGCACCACACTTAAGGTTGAACAAGTTATCAGTCGAAAGGTAAATGGACCAGGATATTATGTGCTGTGATAGGTCACCTGATATATATGAGTTCCTATCCAAGTTCTCAATCTTTAGGTGCATAAGGATCACATAGACGAACTGACCTTCTTTGGTGTGACCCCTTTCTGTTGACTTCAATGGCGACCATCTGTAGGCTTCGACCACAATTTTTATTATCAAGAGTGAAGATTTGGAACCTTTTTAGTGTTGAGGGACAACTGATTTGTTACCAGTAGGAAAGTTAGTCTTCAGTTAGGTAACGACTATTTGGTAACTATGAAGGCCAGATCTCACAGAACAATGTTGATCAAGGAAACAGCAAACCTGGCCCCGCAATGCAAGTGCTACTTCTTCTCCAAATGTGCTATCAAGTCAATTCCATCTTGGACAATCACGTATATAGTACAAGACGTGGTATCGGCTAGGTAGGAGCTAGCGAAAGTACGTCCCTAGTTTTAGTCAGCATCTTTGTGCCCCAAGGTGCAACTAACACATGTGTCCGGACTCTATTGGATGAAGTGCCAAAGGATATATATATGAATGGTTCCTTGTCAATGTAGAAATGCCCTACAGGTGGAATAATGCTTTGTGCCCTATGAAAATAGCCCACAAGTCCAATGTTTGTGCATCGTTGAGTTGGTGTCTAAATCAACGGATGAGGTTGTTTCCTAAGAGGCATGAAAGGAAAACCCTTGCCTCCATCCTCAGCGAGAAAGCTACCGCGATTATAAAGGAAGAACGAGAAATCTGTCTAGATTTTGTGGCACTAAACCGGTTATCTTCAAGCCAGCGATTAGTGACTCAAACGAAGTTGGATTGACCCCAAACTTGGTGATCTCATTCTTTGCTTAGGACCCTTCAATGTCCTAAGTTGGTCTAAGTATTGGTTGAGTAAAACATCAGATTTGAGAGATACCTTGTCGGCTCGGTTGCTGCCATTTCAGAACACAACAGTTTTGGTAGATGAATTGTTTGGATGGTCAAACGGTGTTCGTTTGAGTTGATTTTGGTGAGTAGTTAGAAGACCCATGGATCTACAAGCCCACCAAATTTTGTGCATATTGGAGCAATAGTTTGTGAGATATGAATAGAAAACAAAAGGGTATAGAATCTGCAATTTCGTTGTGACTGCGATCATCATTTGCATTAGACGGTTGTGTTTGTCATTCCTGCCAAGAAATTACAACTTGTAGGTGTATTGATGTTAGACAACCCTCCATACCATTGAGAAGACTAATTGCACCCCTATGTGCCTTGCCTTTGCCCTCTTAGATCAGCAATGAGTGAGCAGTCAAGGTGTTCTAGAAGTCAAAATTATGCCCTTGCAATTCGAAAGCAATTGGAAAGGTGATAAACCGTAGATTTTCGGATTATGGTTTTCGAGATATTGATTGGCCTTAGAATGGAAGCCTCGACAACAAATGTAGTAAGAAAGCTGGTTTTGCTATGATGCAAGTCAACCCAACTTGTTGTGCAACTGCACCACGAAGGCAAATTGTACTCAACCTGCTTGGTAGTGAACTAGTCCCTAGTTTTGTGATTACTTGCAACTTGTGTTGTCCTCCAAGCCTCGCTAACATCCTTCTGTGTCAATGGTTCTCTAATGCTGACATGCCTTTGGTACCTTATATGTGTTTTTACCCAAGAGGTTGCATCAGATTCAATCTAGATCACTATTGCAACTTGGATACGAAGGCTCCCTAAGGAATGATCATCGAGAACGTTGAGCCGACAGAGTCAGCTATTACGTTTACCACTCACTCGGCAGACTCAAACCATACAATATTGTTATCAGAGAAAGAGAACTGCACACATGGAACCATTGCAACGAGTATCCTTCAGAAGATTATGATCTAGTGCAAAGTCCATATGGTATGTGCTATATCCACTAGGGAAGTAGATGCTACAAGTGTTTAGTCTATGTTTGTATCGCTCTTCGTACATCAAGGATAAAGTACGTAGGACATTGCTATCTTGGATTCCTCCCAAAGTAACAATACTTCATGAAGGCCAACGAAGGAAATTCTTCAGACAAAACTTACTACAAAGGACAAGTATCAAAAAAGTGTCTTGACCAAATTAGCCTCTCTTATGCTTAAAGCTATGTAGCCTAAAGCACTGGCTGATATTGGAAACTGGTAGCATGTCTCTCTTCCATAAAAGTCTTTCGTCCTGAATCTCGGGACACGATTCTTTTAAGGGGGGAGGGCTATAACACCCTAGGTGTTTGCCACCAGTTAAGCAATGGGTTTAAGCTCGAACATGACATATTAAGTGATGATGGAGATGTCAAGGTCCAACCTATAGAAACGAGCCCCAACCTAAATTTGAATATTGCACCTTTGCTCGCCTATAGACCCCTTTTCAAGATATATGCTTGGGTGGTGTGATTGGGATATCTTCATGTGTCTCACATCAAAACCCATCTATATTGGGCACTCAAAAAGTTTCATGAAGTTTGGAATCAAAAAGTCACATGAAATGATAAGTTATATCCTTGTTGGAATAATTTTACTAAGTGCTTGAATTACACTATTAAGTGAATGAGAACATGAGATGTCAACTAAACCTTGCAACCTTACCAAAATGACTCTAGATGAACTCTACAACAAAAGTCATGGAAGGTTCATGTTGGGCAAATGCCAAGAAAACGCTCCAATGGATCAAAAAGGATAATTTAAGCTTCATCGTGATCCTACTTTGGTCAAAGTAGAACAGTAGGTTCTATACTAGTTTTGCGGTTGGACCTTAAATAAAAGTTGTAGTCCATATCATGTAGAACAAACTTTGTTTTTGGACTAAGAGCTAGATCATCTTGGAAGTAAGTCAAATCGAGGTCACAAGATCAAATTTGCTGCTGATTTCAGCACTTAGAAATATTCTAAGTCTAGAAATTCATCGACATCGGCATTGACGTCTCGCGTTCTCTGAAATTCGTTAAGCAACTCGATTGGGTCCAAAGATAAAAGTTGGAGTATACATGATGGAGATGGGCATGTATAAAGATGGCATTCGTTCAACTTCGTTTTGACCATCAATTTGGGCTTTTGTTCATCGTTGTCAACGCGCTGACGCTGTTAACTTGGAGATTAATTACCCACTGTTGTGATGCTCAAATGACTAGAGTCCCTTAATGAGAAATGTAGAGCAGTCCGAGGTGAGCAAACTTCGTTTTTGGCCCAAGGTCTGATTCGGCCTGGAAGTGGCCCAAATCAGCTCCCCACCTTGTCAACTCTAGCGCACGCCACATGCTCGATGAATTGTCTCCATGTCAGCCATGCAGCAGAGCGTGCCCTCCATTGCCGACGCGCGTCCGAACTCCACGCCACGCGCCACCATGCTCCCTGCGGCTCCAAAACCGAGTGCCCGAGCTGCTCTATCACTCACTCGCCTCTCCACTCTCCTTTCCTCGCTCTCTGGCGTCGCGCACGCACTCCAGTCACGGCCGCCATTGCTACCGCCGGCTGAGCTCCCTGCCTCTGCGTGGTTCCACTCCTCCGTCGCTCCTTAGTCCCTACCAACTTCGCCTTCGCGTTCCTCGAGTCTCCTAGTACGCGTAGTGTCTCTTTTCCGGCTGCCTGCACCGCCGTGTGCTGCTACCGCCGGCGCTTGCTCGGCCATCGTCGCCAGCACGCGCGGCCAGGCCGTGTCGGGCCACCACGGTGTGAACTGAGGCTACCCACGGGTGCGCGAGGGCCCAGGGTCCTTCCCCGCGACTCGTCGCCATCGACTGCCGCCTCTCCGGCCGGATTCGGCGACGTCCAGTGCCTCATCTGCTCTGTTTTCCGACTAGGGGCTTCGCGCTAGAATTCGAGAAAAGAGAAGGGCCTTTCTGCAGAACTATGACTCATGTGAATAGTGCCGTAAGGACTGGTTTGTAATTATTTTGTAGGAATTTTGGAAATTCATAGTAAATCGTAGAAAATTCGTAAAATAGTAAATGAGGACTTTTTGGAATCCTTGTGAAATTGTCTATGCAGTGGATCTATAATATGGCATGTTTTAGTTTAAATATTTTGCGGTAAAAATAGATTTGTGCAGTAAGGTTGTAATGCTAGTTGAATTTGTTATTTTTCATAACTGTAGATCTAGAGCTCCAAATGAAGTGAAATTTTTGTGGCATGCTACTCATGTGATAGTTGATATGTGGTAAAAATTTCATGAGTATTGGGTGAAGTATGAGTGAGTTATTGGTTTATCTCGCTCTCACATGAATTCTTGCTTTAGCAACTTGTTCTTTTCATAGAGGTTGCTATACATATTCAAATGGAGTAAAATTTGTACAGTAGACTATTGAGAGGATATGTGAGCTACTGTAATTTTTGTAGAATTTATTGTATACTTTTGGTATATGTTCATTAAGTCACCTTGTTATCTAAAATAAATTAAGAAATGCATTAAAAGAATTTATTTGGTCATGGACACTAGGTTTTCTGGTGTTCTTTAGTCATGTGTGAAATGTTGGTAAAGTTGGTTTTGCCCAATTATGTATTTGCAACATAAGTTAATAATTATTTTCTTGCCGATGTAGTTTATGGACAGATCTGGGAACTTAGCAAAGTTCTTCATGACAATGTGCTTTGTTGTGAATCTTGTTTATACAAAAGTTGTAGATAATTCATGTATCTAGCTTCTATTAAAATTTGGTGTCATTTGGCCAAGTAGTTTAAGAGTTACAGTTGTTTAAAGTTGGGTTTCAGAAATGGCTGTTCTCTGTCAATTGTAGACCAGTTTCTGTAAATAGATATATTTGACTTAGTTAACTTGAGAATCATGCTAAGATGATCAAAGATGAATTGTAGAAAATTTCATAAGCTTTCCATAATGTCTTCTTGCAAGTCATTTGGATTTGTGTAACTCTAGTTATAGCTAAATGTTGTAGCTGTTGTTTGCATGTCCAGAAATTGGCAGATTCCAATTATAGTGTTTGCTTGTATATTGTTAAGTGTGACTTATGCCTTGAATGATGACTAAGTTAGATCACCTGAGATCTTGGGAAACTTGTGTCATGCTTGATGTTGTCGTCTTCTTTGCCATCTTAGCATGATAGATTGTGTGATGTTTAAGTTAAGCATCGCAAAGTACTTAAGTGTGTTAGTGTAAACTATACTTGTCTTGCTTGCTATTTTGTGATGTGTATCATGGTACTATTCTTCATGTTTATGCACTTGCATATTGCATCTCATCTAGGTACGCTAGATGAACCACGTGAAGGACGTAATGTTGGAGCCGAACCCAAAGACGGTGTATAGAGGATCTATCCCGAAGATGGAAGGACTAAGCAAGTGCTAGGACCGGAGATGTCACCATGACGGTGCAACCTAACTGAACTGACTTGTGTCATATCCCAGGCAAGCCCCGGAGCATTAATAAGTCTCCTAATTTATAAAAGCAATTCTTTCTATATATGAGTTATATATTGTTGCATTAAGTTGTAGAAGTTGATTGAAACCGTTGATGCATTTAGTACTATCCTTGCCTATCTTATTACCTTTTTACCCTGTTAGGTCAGGATTGAATAACTGCTTAGCCTTGCTTAGACCGGTAGCGATCGGTGATATCCGGTCACCTACATTATAGGTGGTTACTGCAAGAATTTAGCTATAGAAAGAATGATATCCTGGAATTAACCATGTGTGATGGATAATTGGAGACCGGACGGAAAAAGTTGGAGGCAACCAGACAGGGTTCTGGGGTGCTGTTAGTTTCCATCTGTGTCAATTAAGGACCGACCGTTGTTGGCCTTTGAGTCATGTTGAACGCATGCCTTATATTTAGCTGGCCGGATAAAGTACCTTTCGACCGCGAAGCTGGGAGATTATTCGGGCCAAGTAGATTGCCCGCAGCGCACTGTGCCGGAGCAGGTGTGGTAGGACACGGGGGCGAGATGATAAGACCAAAGTGCAGTCGGTCGGCCCCTGGGTACATGTGGTTCCTAGCAAACTCGAGATTCCTGGATAGTTGACTCGGTGATCAATATCTCACTTTAGCGGGTGAGTGAGGTTTGTGTAAGGAATAAATCACCAGCTGGTTAGGAATCGATTCAAATCGCCATCGCTCCTGGATAGTGAGCACTTGACTCGAGTTATGGCATCATAGTAATTATTATGGAACAAGGATGGTTATCTGGATGGTATGGGATATGCTAAACCTAAATTGGTAACTGGATGTTATTGGTTAATCAAGTGATTGCTATAGTACAGGTGCTTACCTAGATGGATAGGTCATAATAAAGATGATGCAAAGTACTTAAAATGGTTTCTTCATGATAGTTTATGCTTTTCGCAAACAAGTCAGCTAGCCCACTAAAGAAAGCCATGCATAATCCTTGGTGTCGCTTTATTTTAGTTTAAGACGGGTAAGTCTGGCTGAGTACATTCGAGTACTCAGAGTTTATCCCACCTTGTTGCAGGTGATGTTCTCGACCTATTGAAGATGGTGGCTAACCACCGGTGGGCTCGGTGATTCTATACTTACTTCTCATCTATATGCTTTTGTCGGATGATGTCACTATGCTAGCAATATATTTGGAACTTATATTAATGTAATCATTTGAAAGCTATGTTGTTTTCACTAAGCGGTTTTGAAACCCAAACTTGTACTATTATTTGCTAA
Source organism: Miscanthus floridulus (assembly GCF_019320115.1). Taxonomy (NCBI): domain Eukaryota; kingdom Viridiplantae; phylum Streptophyta; class Magnoliopsida; order Poales; family Poaceae; genus Miscanthus; species Miscanthus floridulus. Next base: position 164,706,237 of record NC_089581.1, on the reverse strand, counting down.
CCCCTTTGTAATATTATTTCCGCTGCAACCCAATGTATGTGATATGTATTTGCTTAATCACGCGATCTTGGTTGTGATATTGATTTACTAAGGTCTTTCGGGACACTCGGCGGACTACCGGGTTTATATGAGTGAAAGTATGGGTGTGTCAACGTGTTAGCGGGGACAACCATACTTGATCTTGTATAAATTGGGCGGTTCTATCACATCGGTCCCCGAGGAACCCTAGGTTTATGAACCTGACAGTATTTGTATTATGATAATGATCCAACAAGGGTGTTCGTCCATAACTCCTATTCGTACATGGCTCTATTAGAGCGGGCCCATCTTTCCTAGGAACAAAAAAAAGAAAAAAATCCCTACTCTATGTTATGCTTATACGCTTAGTCCTGAAGTAGCGTGGTCACTCATAGGTCTGCCCACTTCCCCCACCTCACGTTCGTCGGCTGCCGCACCGTGCCCTTCCCGCATCGCCAGCCGCATCGCGCACCCTCGCTCCCTGCGCCGCTCACCTGCGTCCCTGTCACTTGCGCCACTCGCTCACTCCCTCGTCATACGTCCGTCGTCCATCACTATCGGGCGCCATTAACCCTGCCATGGCCGTTGGGACCCACGTGTCGTGGCGCCTTAGGTCTTCCCTGGCTGAGCCAAGGGTACCCACGAGCGTGGGTGGTGCTGGTGGTGCTCGCGCGCCGCCTCACGTTGCCGGATCCCACCCCGACGACCGAAATCGATTGGCCCTGGCCTTCCCCTCCCATATATTGTAAATGTATGTTTCAAGTGTTTTAGATGTTTTAAAGGTATGTTGCAATTGTTACATATGGATGTTGCAAAAGCATATTAGGATGTTGCACATGTTGCATATTTTTACAAGTGTTGTCAGTGGTATGTCGCAAGCATTTTGAAAAAAATGTTTCAGCCGTTTCAGATGTATATTGCAGCAAATGTTTTATTTGGATGTTGCATATATTTTACACATATGTTGCAAGTATTTTATCTTGATGTTGCATATATTTCACACATATGTTGCCAGTGTTTTATCTTGATGTTGCATATGTTTCACACATTTTGCAACAATATGTTTCATCTGTGTCCGACATATGTTGTATCCAAGTGTTTTATGTTACAAGTGTTTTATGGGAGCACATTGGGTGATGGGCACACGGCCCGGACGCCGTGGGATGGGGGGCAATAGAGCTTGGGACTGGTGGACGGGGGCGCAGCAAGCTAGGGGCCAGCTTCCAGGTCTCGCATATGCGAAGAGAGAGAGAGAGAGAGAGAGAGAGAGGGGGGGGGGGGGTAACAGGAAGGAGTGAGGTGCAGCAGGGGGCAAGGTGCCAAGGTGCGGGTGCGAGCCGGGGGTGGGCTTACGGCCGTCCATCCAGATGCAAGGAGTGGCAGGCGTAGCGTCAAGGGTGGGGTGCACTTGCAAGTCAGAGCAAGGCGGACGGATACGCGCCGCGCAGGCGTCCGAATGTGCGCGTCCGTCTAGATGTCCGAGCACTAGTCACGTCGTTTTTATTATGACTTCCCACTTGTTGTATGGATATGCATAACCATGTTAGGTACTTATCAAAATCAAAATACTCAAAATTGGTAAGTATGTTTCGTGGAAATCTCTGTTAAAATATTGCTAATCCCAGCAAATTTCTAAAATTTTCATGTCTTCGCCAAAAACCAAATCCAATATCCTACCCCTTGTGATTATGTGGATGTTTAATCCTAGGGCTAAGTGCCCACCTTGTTAAATGGGTTAAACATAGACTAAGGGCATGTTTGGATTGACTAAACTAAAGTTTAGTCATGTTCTGAATGCCAATTAGAAGGTCTAAACGTTAACTAATTATGGTCTAACAAAAACTAATAGATGCTAATTGATGAATAGAACTTATTAGATTCTTTTTAATTAGTCCATGTTTAGATTATTATCCAACGACGGACTAAAGTTTACACCGGTGATCCAAACAGGCCTTAATTATTATGGGATAATAAGTGTCAATAGACTCTAACCACAAATTAGCTAGCCTCCATTAGTTTTTATTAGCTTTCATTTAGTTCTTCTATTTGGCATAAAAAAAATAGGAGCTAACTGTTAGCCCCCTGTATCCAAATAGGCTCTATGTCGACGATTTGGAGAAAGTAATCAATTTTAGATGTGGACAAAATTGAACAAACAAGACAATAAAGATCTTGTCAAAGTACCAAAGGCTTGGCTTTCCGAAGTGAACTCGCAAAAGATAGTAGGGACTATAAAATTTTTCATCAATTCTTACACTCATCTTGACATCTATCAGAATGCTCTTCACCGTTAAGCTATTTTCATTTCACTAAGTTAAGTGAGACCAAATCGCATGGACAGGGATTTTGCGTATGCCTTGGAACGTCGACACTTAAAAAAGGCTTATATTTGTTACCTTAAGATCTCCTTGGTATAAAAAACATATATACACATGAGGACTGGGATATCGGTATCACATGCACACGAATGGAGAAGAGCTTTTTACGTGTATGGCTCCGAAAAAAATGTATCTTCCTTGTATGTTTTTTTTTCTTGAACTTACTTATATGGTTTCGAAATGAAATTTCCTTTCGTCTATGGCCTTCCGTCCGTTTTTGTCACTTGACGGTGTTAAGTCAGGGTAAAATGACCGTTTTACCCCTAGAAAAAAATAAAATACATAGTTTTCTTTGTCTGTTGTATATTTAGAGTAATATTAAGCAAATAAATTCACACATAACATTACATAATAGGACACATAATCAAGTACATAAATATAAACATATTGCAATAAAGTGAGTTTATCAAACGCATAAAAAATTTCACAAATACATATAACCATAGGTGGACACAAAAATTATTTACAAATCCATCATATTTTGAGTCTCACATAAATATAGCCACACAAAAGTGCGAATTCAAACATACATTGGTCTCGCATACAACGAGCGAGCAGGTGTTTGTTTTAGCTCTTCAGCAGAAACGCCACAAAGGGCGGTGAAGAATTCAACAATCGATTCACTTGGTAGTTTACACTATTTACAAAGATTTGTTCAGCAGGTTTTCCAGCCAACTCTTTCAACAATTGGACTACAGAATCCCACAATATTTGATTTGATCCCAGCATTACAGTTGTGGAAATTGAAGGATTTGAAGTTGCCAAGCTCCTTGAAGCATCCTCTTCACGAGATTCAACAATGCTCCCTTACTTTGAGGAATCTCTTCGAAGTTGCTCCCAATCAGCCAATGACTTTAGAATACTCACCAAGCACTGCAATAAAAATCTTCATATCAAACTAACAATAAATAAGAAATTATAAAGGAGGCTCGGGTAACCTAAATCATAGTAACCTAGAGAGACGAGCCTTTTTACAGAAACTGTTTGGGATGACACAATGGAGTTAGTATCAGCAATGTGAGATCCTTGTGCTATTCTTGAGAGTGCACTAACCTGGTAGGAGACATATTATTAATCAGATGTGTTACAAGCCAAAGAAAAAAAGACTAAGAAATTCAGAAGCTATGCTTTGTGGATATTTAAAAAAACATATGATTATCGTGCGTTCAAAAAGATTTGGTCCCTCAAGATCAGTCATAGTTCACAAACACATCTGCTGGGTGCGGGAGGGGCCGCTCGTTGTGGACTGGCTGAGGGAGGGGCTGCCGGGTGGCTCGCCGACCTTGCCGCTGGAGGGGCCGGCCGCTCCGCACAGGACGCAAGAGGGGCCGCCTGATGGGGCGCCGGGCTGCCCTGCGCCGGACTTGCCCTAGCCACGCTCGCGCTACCAGTCGGGCGGCGGCGCCTCCTCCACACGGAGCTCGCCGGTCGGCGATGGGAGAGAGGCCGGCCGGCCCTGGGTCCGGCGGATCCGGTGGTAGAAGGGCTGGCGGCGGCGGCGTTTTTTCTCGAACCCGCTCGATCCTGGTCGGGTGTGGTGGAAAGGAACCAGAGGATACGAAGGAAGAAAGCAGAAGGGCATTTCAATAATTTCGCATGTCATCCGGTGGGGAAACTAACGGCACACCTTAACAGATACGACGGAATGCCATATGAGGAAGATAAATTCGTTTTGAGGCCATACAAGGAAGTTCGAAAAAACGGGTCATACAAGAAAGAGGCATTTTTCTAGGACCATACAGGTAAAAAGCTCAATCAAGAATGGTTGGCACTATCAGCACATTTGCTACTAAAGTCATTGGACCTGATGATTTGGCACATGAAGAATGAAAGTTGGGCCTCGTTGAGGAGCATGTAGATAGCTGGGCCAATAGGCCTGTTTGGTTTCCCGCACGCGCCGGCCTGCACCGCACCGGCCGAGCCAAGCCCTCACTGGCCAGGCTGCCGTGAACCGTGATGCAAACGCCCACCGTTTGGTTGCCTGGGCGCATGCAGCATGGCCGAGCAGAGAAGTTGATTGTTTGCGCGTGCGCACGAGCTAGCCTTGCACCGCTGCTCTCTGCTCTCATGCAGCTCGCGCGCTCGCGCCGGCCTGGCTCGGCAGAAACTCTCACTCACCACGTTTCTCTGGAGCTACAAGGGGAATCTTGCATGAAGGCAGCCTAGTCCAACAGCTACGCCAACCAAACAGACCGCTGTTCTCGCATGTGGAGAGCTTGGCTGAAGGCAGATACAGGTAACCAAACGCCCCCGTAATACACGTATTAGCAACTCAAAGTGGACCTAGCCCATGCGAGAGGCTGTGTCTTGTGCATCTAAAACCGTTGGTGCTTCTTGTAAGAGAGGGTTACGTTATAGTTTATTTTTTTCTCTATTAGAAAGTTTTTTTTTAGAAGATTCAGGGATCCCTATGCTATTAAATTTTCATGATGTCTTATTTTGGTCTCTAATATCTCTGAATTTTGAATCATTTCACAACCCATGGATATCAAATGAATTAAACTGTAGAGAGTTGTCAATAAGTTCATTAACTTCCTATTGGGTGCTTAAACATTGGATATCAGATGAATAATCTAGGAAGCACAAATTCTTGAATGTTAGGCTGTTTTCGGGTTAGTACGAAACCGTGTGTCTATTCTGTGGGCTAAGACTTAACGATTGAACTGATATTTGATATGAAGTTCAATTCTGATTGACCTTTGCCCATCTGTTGTATGCATCGTTCCCCTTTGTCGGACACTTGCTCTTGCTCCTCGACAATTGGTCACCTCATGAAATCAGCAGAGGGCATCTTGGACACATAGCATTCACATGTTTTAAATTAATTAGCCTAATGGCTACCGAACTCATTTAGACTTGTCTGAAGCTGGTAACTTGGCCTTCACTAGCCCAGCTATACCCAGTATTTCAGAGTTTTTCTTGCCCAGCAGGAATATGCATGAATTTTTTCGTTTGTGGTTGATGTTTTGTGCATTAGTGTCCAAATAATTGTAGTGGTATTGTTGCACAATATATGTCTAAGTTAGTACTTCCACCATTCCAAATTATAAAACATTTTGGCTTTTTTAGATTCATAATTTTTGCTACCCACCTAGATATATATTATGTCTAGATACATAGCAAAAACTATGAATCTAGAAATGCCAAAACGTCTTATAATTTGGGACGGAGGAAATAGCTCAGCTTTGTTCCTGCTCTGTTCGGTAGCAACGGCAAGCACTTAGCTTAGGTCCACCTTGTCATTTGCAGTAGCAACAATAAGCCAATAAGCTATATGTGCACAAGTTCTGGTCACCTTTAGGTTACATAGCAATTTTGTTTATTTCTCAGTTAATTTCACTTGCGAAGCTATATTAGTTTAGCAGTTTGCGTTGTTGGTAGGAGCAGAGCAGTTCAGTTGCAGCTATACTTGGTAGGAGCAGAGCAGTTCAGTAGCAGATATAACCACCGTTTTTCAGAAAGTTCAGAGTATTTTTTTAGAAAGTTCAGAGTATTCTTGCTTTAGTGGAATTCGTACAGGGCAGCAGCTTGAGAGGCTTTAATTTGTGACATTGCCATTTCATGCAATAGTGAATCAATCTTTCAAGCAATTATTAACTATTCCTTTGAGCAGCGGTTTGTTCCTAAAAGATATTTGTTCAAAAAAATATCTTGAGGATGATATATAGTTAAGTTAAAAAAAAAACTGACGTGAACTAGCACAATGGTAAATTTTAAACATCAATTACACCTAGCATTTGGCCTTCAATGTTGAAGCTTCGCAAGCTTTAGCTTTTGTTTCTCTGAGTAGTTTCGAGAGCTATTTTAGAATGTTTCAGAATGCTTCTCCAGGATCAGGAGGATCAGGAGCACTAGATGTTATGCCATGGCTTTTCCAGAATGCTTCCCCAGGATGTTATGGATATATTGTTTGGTGACATATTTGCATTCGGTGGTTCCTATGTTGCTGCCTTTATTTATCGTTCACTCATCAAGACTAAGGGGTCAAGATATTGTTTATGATGAACTATCAAGTCCAGTAGATGTAGGTCTTGTTCTGCAGTATTCTGTTTTATGAAGTGATGTAACACTGTCTAGTAGCAGCCTGTTCGCTTGCTCATAAACGATCGTAAATTTTCAGCCGGGAACAGTGTTTTTCTCTCACACCAAACCAGCCAGCAGTAAATAATCCACGATACGATACGGCTTCCCGAACAGGCTGTAGATGTTCAGCCTTTTCACTGGTTGGTTTCTACACTGATAAGCCCGACTGATGCTGGTTGGTTGTGAGAAAAAAATATTATACCATGCTAATAAGCCCTGACCAAAACCATCGAGCAAACACGCTAGTTAGGTCTTTTTCTGCAGTACTCCGTATTCTGTTTTATGAATTGATGTAACACTCTGTTTACACCGATGGCTACAGCGTGATTGTTCATTTCAGGTCAATTTGCTTTAACAGGTTACCATACTTTTTTGAATGCAAAGTGCATAGTATAGAAACGATGTCATACAATTTTTCAAGCTGCATCTGAAATGTTTGAAGATGGATCTTTCATAATAAATGACGCTTAAATAAGCAAAACTTTGTGAAAAATAAGAAAATTGTAGTTTCATCATCTGAATATGCAGTTTTATATATGACTGCTGTGCGGGAAAACGTTTCTGACGATTCCTGAAAAAAAGTGGTACAAGACCAAAATTTGTGTACACTGGATCCAGCCCATTAGCATTCAGAAACGTTTGAGTGATGTGGCATCAGATAATAAGCGGAGTTTTTAGTCCACACAAGATTCAGTGTATAGCATAATATTAACTTGTCATCACTTGCCACCATTTGCTTTGTAACAAAGATAAAATCCTAATTCTTAACATTGCCAGAAAAGATTTTTTTTCGAAAAAAAGTAGCAGCGCTTAACACAGGCATCAGATAATAAGCGGAGATTATTAGTCCACACATGGCAGTAATTCCATTGAGTGTGTAGGATAAAGATTTACACATCACTTGCCGTCGTAATAAGCGCTCGATTCGCATTCCAAATCCAAAACCAACAAACGAGCAGAGCTGAATCAGAAAGATCCGCACGAAGAAATTTTGATTAAACCATTTGACTCCAGAGCAATACATGGCTGCAAAGGGTTGGTAAGTTAACCATCTCGCTCTCTGCACCAGCTTTGTTTTCTCAGGTTTTTTTGGGCTTCCATCGATGATTGAGCCCTTCCCAAGAAGAATTTAAGCAAGGCGCAACAGTAAATTGATAAGAAAAAAATAATTGTTCTGAGCTCAGAATGATGCGTAACCCAATCACAGATTGATCTCAGATGTCCAGACATAGAAATAATTAAGCATCTTCATCACAGCACCAATACTTTGACAAACTCGAATCGAAACGGAGTTAAAGAGTGAAATCGAGCACATGGAAGGGCTTTCGTTCTTTCTCTCGGATGCCAACCAAAAGGAAGGCATGTAAACTGCAGACGAATCAACACGGCATCAGATTCAGACCGCCCGTCTGCTTGTACTCTCTTCACAGAGAAAGATCCAACAGCAAATCCACGCACAACCAAAGGAAGAGAAGATCGACAGTTATATTGAAATTGAAAAGCAATCGAGAGAAGCAAGGACAGCGGGCGCCGCGCCGAAACGAGGAGATGCATAGCGTAGGGTTGTGTCTGTATAAATAGGGAGGAAACTAGGGTTTCGGTCTATTGGGCCTTTGGAGGCCCAACAGGTCATGCGTTGCAGCCTGCAAGGCTTATAGAGCGGGCCGCCAAGTGGATTAAGTCCAATCCCAAATGGGCCAGTTCCGCGTGCCGAAAGGAAATCTGCGCGGCGCCGCGTCAGCAGCAGGTGGCCGTTTCTCAAACCGACGCGGACGTGGTGTCGCAACGGACAAGCAAATCCGGACCGCCGATGGCGATGGCGCCCCAGCGGGCGCACGCCGCTGCGGGAACGCCTGCCATCCGAAATCCAAGCGCCGTTCGCCCGCTCTCCGCCACAGGCTCCTCCTCCCTCTACACTCCAGAGGCAGCACGTGCTCGGGCACCGCTAGGCCGCAGCCGCACCACCATGGCGGGCGCGCCGCCGCGGAGGTCGGACGTCGACTTCGCCGACGTCTTCGGCGGCCCGCCGCGGCGCTCGTCGGGGAACGAGCACCGCTCGCGCCGCGGCTCGCCGGACAGCTCGTCATTCGGGTCCGCGACGAGGGCGCGGAGCGGGGGATCGGACACGCCCGTGTTCGGGGACCGGGGGAGCTCCGACCGAAGGAGGCATCCCGGGGAGGAGTTCTACAAGGACATATTCCCCGGGAGCGAGGCAGCGGCGCCCAGGCGGGGCGGCGCCGGGGATTGGGGGGATGTGTTCGGCGGGCCAGCTTCGCCTGTCTCCACGGCCCGCCCGCGATCGAGGTAGTACTGTTTAACTTAGTCACATAGAACGAAGCGAGCTTTTGAGCAAAGTGATATCAAGCTAGCAACAATCGTCGTACTAACGTATCTGGAAATGCGGGCATTGTGATTATGTAATGCTTGCTTATGTTTAAACTAGTATAGTGCCCGTGCTAACGCCACGGTTTCATTTCAGGGACGCACATGAAAATAACCAAACATCACTATTTTTTTTTCTATAGTTTAAGTTTCACGCAATTGTATATGACCATGTATATAATCCGGAAAATACTCATACAAAAGTACTCACCGCCCAACTTTTGAAAACTACAACATACAACAACAACAAAGCCTTTAAGTCCCAAACAAGTTGGGGTAGGCTAGAGTTGAAACACATCAGAAGCAATCAAGGACTATTTGTTGATAATTGAGTCATTCATGCAACTATACTAATTGCCTACAGTATTGACCTCCTTGATTCTTACTTTGAAGTTCCCCAATTTGCTGCAGAGAATTAGACCTTGAAACCTGCAGAGAAATATTTAAGTACCATCTTGATGTTAATGTGAACATTTTCAAAGATATTTCAAAGAGAAATTTACCATACAACAGAATTACAAATCATGAATGCTTCAAGGCAATTACCTCAAAATTCTTTAAGCTAAGTGACACATCTTAATATTGCCCCCTAAGGCTGATCCTAAGTTCTTGGAAGTCCTAGAAAGGAAATATTTATAAAAAAGAACTACATCCTGATATGAACACCAGAAGCTTTTAGAATGCAGGAGTGATCCTTACTGAGAATATCAGAAGTCATAATTTTAAGCTATGCCAAAGTGCCAAACACCATATGAAGTAAAATATAAAGAGGTTATTATTACTACAATTGGGAAAAGCTTGCTTCAACTATATGTCCCTGCCCTCAACCACAACTCTCCTGATGAACACATGTTCATCACCTGAGTTGTAGTCCAATGTCTACAAAGATTGTTCTCAAACAACAGATTTGGACAATTCCTAGATCCATTTTTCATGTGTAGCCATGAACTGAAGTACTTGAGATTCAGGGAAAAAAGAGGCAAACCTTCATATTTGTGCAGCTATTTGCCACTGCATACAGTGATTCATCTATGATAAATGTTCCACCAATGTTCAGGTGCTGCACAGAATTAGCCCTTGAAACCTGCAGGGAGGTTTGACAAAACCACAATTGTTATGATGGAAATTAGCACCTTATGAAAGTAGTAGCTTTTGGATAGAATTGGCAGGCAACTTTTGTCTTGCAGACGACATGTGGTTCATAAGTGATGTGTGGATCATTCTAACATGTCGTTCAGAAAGTCTAATACACAGTCACACGACAAAGAAAAAAAGTTAAGAAAGTTATAACGGCAACTAAAGCCTCAAAGGACACGCCTGAAAGCAATTGGCATACTTGCATCATTCTGAATATTTTGTGGTTCTGAAAGCAACAACCTAATAGTCTAATCCACGGGTACGTGATAGATGATGAGAATGCAAAGCAACACAAGTTACACTAATCTCACCAGATACTTTCTGCTTCCCCTCCTCTGCCATGGCTACATCCTTTCTCAACCGTTCCAGGTATGCATCTGAACACAATAACTGCACTGAGCGAAGAGTCCATTAAGCAAATCTGCATCATGATGCTTATCGCTGTTACAATGTACTTTGTATCACATGGAACAAGCAAGTGTTGAAAACAAAGCACACAGCCAAGCTTACCCAAATCATAAACTGAAACCGCAGCAGTGGCTGAGTCCCACTCATCCATCGCTTCCTGAGCCAAGATCCCGGAAGAGGTGAAGCAAAGTGAAGCCTCGCCCTCGCATCTGACACGGAAAGCGACGACCTCACCTACAGGGAGTCCAAAAGGCGCCCACGGCCCTCCTGCCCGGTCCGGCAGCCAACGGCCTCGCGCTGGCTCCACGCTGGGGCCAGGCGACAGGATCTGCGGCCGGTGAGCCCACCTATAGCCAGCGAGCTAACGTCGCGGGCTCCTACGGCCGGCAGCCCCGTGCGGCCTCCGCGCCTCCGTGGCCGGCTCCCTGTGGCCGGCGGCCCCACGCCCACCGCGCACCCATGGCTGGTGGCTCCGCACACGCAGTCGCGGCAGCCCCCCCCTGCGATGGACCCGCGCACGCACTCGTGATGCAGAGACGTCCTCTTGTACTGCCGACCAATAGCAGCAACGCCGACGGCGATCTTGGCAGCTCGGAGACGAAGCGTCTGCCCCGCGTCTGCACCGCTCCGCCGCATCCGCCCAGCGCCACCGGCGGTCGGATCAGGCGTGGCGGCGGCCAGGGAGACCCTAGCCGTGTCGGGAACCAGGAGGTGTCGGCAAAAGTCGCGCGAGATCGGGAGGGGAAGTTTTGCCTGGGGCGCGGTGCGGGGATCACACGAGCGAGGCAGGCGTTGAAGCCTGGAATTCTCCGTGGCCACATGATTGTGGTGAAGCCTTCTGAGAGCAGATCTGTGTTGTTGGTTTGCAGGCGAAAGTTTTTCTGGGTGCAAATTCTTGGGTGAATGGAGCAGAGGTCATCTCTGGGAGGGGCAAATTCTTGGGTAGACCCAGCGTAATTTTGATTGGTCCCTTATAGCAGAGATATCTGTGAGTTTAGCTAATAACTGGATGGTTTACATTGCTTGTCGATCCATCAAACTTGAAAACGAAGGGAAACAATAGATACGACGAGTCCATCACTGATCACTCTTAGCTGATCATTTCTTTTATTCTTTTGTAAACCACATCTTTGGTCTACTTTGGAATGTACAACTTCTACCTGTTTCTTGCAGCTTCTCCATGCGGGTCAACAGAGGCACGGACGTTTCAGTGCCTAGTTCTCCCTCTCGGCAAATATCCAACAGAAACGATGATGGAACATCTTACGCTTACAGCGTTCCAACCTCACCCAATGCATCCATGAATAATTACCTTGCCCAGGGGGCAGCCCAACAACATTCAAAGAAGAATCCCTTCTCATGGCATCGCTATCCATTCCTATCTAGGTTCCGTTCTCAAAGTAGGGAAAAGAAAAGCACATCTAACTATGTCAGCTCCATGGACAGTGAATGTGAAGGGACTCCTGTTAACTTGGAAAGTATCATGGCCAATAACAAGTTCCATTTTTCCTTCTATAAGTGGGCAGGCAAAGGAGCCTTGTTAGTGTTGCCAGCTACTGCACAAGAAAAGCCTGCAGACATTATTGGACTGAGAAGCTTCCCTCAAGTGGTTGTTCAGGGTATTGATCTAATTGATTATGAAGACAACATGTCAACTGCCACTGGAACATCCAAAAGTCAGACAGATTACGAAGATTCCAAATCTGGAAAACATAGCACAAACTCAGTAACCAAGGATGGAGCTATTCCTTTACTCTCTGAGGACTACATGCAAGGTGATAATGCCAAAAATGTTATCAGATCTCCGCAGCTAAAAATATTGAACCTATCTGCTCTAAGTATATTTTGTCGTTTTGCATGGTTTAAAAGAGCAAATTAACTAGATTTCTATTATTAAGCTAGAGTACAAAGTGCATTCAGCTTATCAAACTCTTGTACTAGCAAAGGGCATGCCCTTTTCTTATGGACTTAATCAAACTGTTGTTATTCAAAATATATAAATTCTTGTTTGCCCCTTTTCTCTTCATGAATATATGGATTCCAGCTTATGTCATTTCTCTGCAGGAATGAAACAGAGCAATGATCATACAAAGAATGATGTTTCATCAGCTAGCCTGAGTTCGAAAATTTCTAGATCACCTTCAGAAAGAAGTCGTAGTAGCAGGGTAAAGGAAAAGGTGAAGGGTTTCATAAAACTATTTAGCCCTGAGAGCTCACCAAAGCACAAACGAGCACTGGAAACACAAGGCCAAACATCTGTCAGGAAAAATGGAAGCAAAACTGAACTGCAAGATAAGTTTAGCATATCCAGTTTGGAGGCCAATGAGGATGTGGAAACGGCACAAATGAACAGCCAAAATGCTTTTATCGCTGAACCTTTTCCAGTATGTCAAATCTAGATTATATATTTACATGCATACATATTTCTCTGAATTATTTTATGAATTTTAAGTACTCGAATTCTTGAATATTATCTTCTATAAAATAGAAAAATTTTCATTAGACAGATATACACATTAGATTAGTCTCTTGATTGTTTCAGATGAGGGAAGTGCAAGAGAGGATGGACAAACCAGTTCTGTCAGAAAATAGTAAAATGGATACAGCTATGGGAAGTAATGAAGCCGCTTCTAATGGTAAGCCCTGACAGGGAGGGATAGAATGAGGGATTGACCTAACTGTGCTTGTGAATGAGTTGAATATCCACCTCACTTTCAAGAAGAAACTTGGAATTTAACATAACCACTAACCATTGTTTTGTATTGGTTTTTCTTGGTTATTCCTACATCGAAAGAAAGAACACAATAGGCTTTATTGATATGTGTTTACCATAACATTTTGGGACCTTGCTGCATAGGTTATTAGCTGCAGTTGAAATTTGTGCTGACCAATGAACTGTGTGTTTGCGGATGGGCTATAAGTAACACAGAAATTTCCAAGCACATGCTTTCTATGATATTTTTTTCATTAATTATCATATCATGAACTTGAGTTCTTGTTCACATATATGGTATTTCTTCTTTTTCTGTTTTTCAGAGTCCATCCATGATGATACAAAAGACAAAGCGGACAACACAATAGAGCATGACAGACACATTGAAGATTTTGATGGATGTGTGGTATGTGCAAACTGCAGTCTTTATTTTTTTTTTTTAGATTGATTATTAGTAGACAGGCAGTCGGCAGATGCGACTGTAATATTGGTCAATCCATCAACCAAATTATTCATACAACTAATTTGTGCCGACCAGATACTGTTCCCATCAAATGTCCTTCAGGGTTTTGGAAGCTGAAATTCAGCATTAGACTGGATACCACTAGGTGACTTACTGATTCGTATGTGTTTCCACCCAATCAAGGCTCATGACAGCTAGAAACTGGCCTAATTTAATTGCCAAATACTCCAACCCTGGTGATTTGACAAACTTATTTTTTTGTAATCCATTATTTAGCTCAATATGACATGAAAAATCCTAGCCAAAGCTCCAAGCCTGGATGATAATTCTGGTGTTGTCCTACTTAGTAAAAAGTGGTGTTTTAATATGCATTATAGTGGCATTTAGCATATAGTTACTGGCTTACTGCACATCAGATACTTGGTGCACATTTTGAGATTCAGTTGCTACACCTCTGATCCATGGCTAACCCTTTGTTTTGGTGAAAACACAGCTCCAGCACCTTGGTATCCACAAATTTGCGCCTGACATTCTAAATTTACACCCAATAAGTGTCATTTACTGCTGTATTAAGGAAATTGACTGAGGGGCACTGTGGGTCTGTGGCAAAGAATGTCAACCTACAGCATGCAGTAATAAAATCAGCATGGGTTTGTTTTACAATATAAGCTAATTTTTTATCGATCCGTAAACTAGAGACTAAAGATGTAGGTAAAGATTTTTTTTTTCAGGTGCATACTTTTACCTGTTCCCTGTTATATGTAAGTGTCCTCTTGTTATTATGGCTTCTTTGCCTAATAAATTTATATTTCGTCAATCAGGTTGAGCATTTCTCTGAAGATCCTGTTCTTCATAATGATCAGGAAAAGGAGCTAATAAAGGTACTATATGGAGGGCAAATCTGTGACCTCTAAGTCTTCTTGTGTCACTTCCGTATTCTATTTGTCCAATTTTATTGTTTCCTTGAATGTAGATATCAGAATCTAAAATCTGTGAATGGTCAAGAGGAAAAGAAGGAAATATTAGGTCATTGCTTTCAACACTGCAATATGTAAGTGGAAGAGTATCAACCATATGTAATGTCTTACTGTATACTATTGCTAATTTTTTCTTCCTAAGAACGATAAATGTGTTTATCCTATCTTTTGCTCTAACCCAGGTTTGCTTATGCTATTGTTCTTTTTTTAATGGCTGATGGGATCAGCCCGGTTTTATATATATGGAAGAAGCATTCTAGATATTTTTCTTTTGTTTTATGTCTTCTTCTGGAAAGGTTGAATGAAATGATTTCCCTATTGTTTTATTCTCTTTGAAGTATACCATAAATAATGTCTCCCACCACTTCTGGTTTTCTTTAAATTACAAAAGTTTTGTGCTCATTTAGGTCCTATGGCCTGAGAGTGGATGGAAACCAGTTCCTCTCGTTGATATAATTGAAGGAGCAGCAGTCAAGAAGGCTTACCAGAAAGCATTATTATGCCTTCATCCAGATAAGTTGCAACAGCGAGGCGCTGCCATGCATCAGAAGTATATAGCAGAGAAGGTTTTTGACATTTTACAGGTACACTAGATTTATCACAAGCATATTTCTGATTTACATAGGAATTGGATGGTGGATAAAGCTAATCTGAGATATACAATATTTGAGAATGGAACTGTGGAGGCATGCTATCCAAGCTTTATCTGGCACCGTTTTAAAATAGTTTCTGCTGTGCTTCAGTCTCTGTGCTTTTTTCCCCTTATGGAGCAGTATGTAGATTATCCTGAAATTAAACTATATATAATATATAATGCAATGTACAAATTCCACCTATGATATTTACGAACCATCCAGTTCTAAGAAGTAGCATATACCTATCTGAATGTTTTTCAGGTGCTGTTAATTACTGTTTCCCTTGTTGAAACACTCCAGCAGTCCAATTATTCTTTTCCAGTCTAGTCCTATCGTGCGTTTGTATTGATGTTCTACAATGTTGATATCTCATGTTCCTATCAACAAAAACTAAAACAATTGATATGTTTTCTCTTATATGTGTGCAGGAATCATGGAAGGAATTCAATCCAATCACTTTTGGATAGTATTAGGAGTTTACTTTGTTATTGCATTGGCACAACGATCTATCGCACAGACATATTGTGTCCCGGTGTCTGCAACAGTTGGTTGAAACGACCTAGAAAAACATAGCAAATGGGCAAAGAGAGTACGGTTTATGAATTTAGGCGCACTGGCAATGCCATCCTCTACCTTTTCTTCAAAATTCCGACTGTATGTACTATTGGTTAATCAGTTCTATTGTATCCAGACGATGATGTACAAATTTTTTATCAGTTCTATTTTTGATCAGTTCTATTGTATGACTGAAATATCATATGAGGAATGCTTTGTGTACAACCATTTGATGAGTGCCTAGCAGCTGATGATGTACAAATTTTGCTTACAACAACAACAACAACATAGCTTTGCAGTCTCAAGCAAGTTAGAGTAGGCTAGAGTTCAAACCCACCAAGAGCCCCAAGTCACGGTTCAGGCATCAATAGGTGCTTTCTAAGTACTCCTATTCAAACATAGATCTCTAGGTATATCCCGGGCTTTCAAATCTCTTTTTATTGTCTCTCTCATGTCAATTTCGGTCTTCCTTTATCTCTCCTCATATTATTAGCTTGGCTTAGGACTCCACAATGCACTGGTGCATCTGGAGGTCTCCTTTGGACATGGCCAAACCACCTCAACCGATGTTGAACAAGCTTTTCTTCAATTGGTGTTACCTCTAAGCGATTACGTATATCATCGTTCCGAACTCGGTCCATTCTTGTGTGACCGCAAATCCATCACAACATACGTATTTCTGCAACACTTAGTTTGTTGAACATGTCGAATCTTTATAGGCTAACATTCTGCTCCATACAACATAGCCGGTCTAATCGTCGTTCTATAGAACTTGCCTTTTAGCTTTTATGGTACCCTCTCGTCATAAAGAATGCTAGAAGCTTGTCGCCACTTGATCCACCCTGCTTTGATTCTATGGCTAACATCCGCATCAATATCTCCATTCCTCTGTAGCATCGATCACAAATACCGAAAGGTATCCTTCTTAGGCACTACTTGACCTTCCAAACTCACATCTCCCTTCTCTTATATAGCTCCGCCAAAGCCGCATCTCATGTATTCGGTTTTAGTTCGGCTCAATCTAAAACCTTTAGACTTACGGGTCTGCCGTCATAACTCTAGTTTCTTATTTACTCCCGTCTGGCTTTCGTCCACTAACACTACATCATCAGCGAACAACATACACCAAGGGATATCCCCTTGTATGTTCCCGATAATCTCATCCATTACTAAGGCAAAGAGATACGGGCTTAAGGCTGACCCTTGATGAAGTCCAATTTTAATCGAGAAGTAATTTGTGTCACCATCGTTTGTTCGAATACTAATCACAACATTTTGCCTGACCATCGAATAAAAAAGTGATCAATCTTCTATCTGAATGTTGATTTTGTGTAATGTAATACAGTATATGTTAGCAGCAGTAAATATTTGGTAATCACACTCCAATAAAAAAAACAGTAGTGGTATATACTACCTCCATCATTAAAAGAGTGCCTAGCAAGTTTCTTAAGTTTAACTAGATTTATAAAATAATATATTATCAACATTTATATTACTAGATTGATATATCCCATAATTTATCTAATAATTCTTACTACATAAATATTACCTTTTTTCTATTTTTAGAATTATATTTTCTATATTTTTTGTACATGTTTAGTTAAACTTTGAAAAGTGAGATATAGCACTCTTTCGGAGACGGATGTAGTAGTAATAAGGAGCCTACTTGGTTGGTTGGCTACCGCTACCAAAGATTTAGCAAGAAAAAATTGCTAAAACTAAGGCAAGAATATTTGCCATAAATCTGGCATGCTAATTGTGAGACCTTGATAAATTTTGGTAGCCAACCAAATGGCTGTCAAAATTTAAATTGCCTAAGTTTTGTGGTAACCAAATTTTGGCCTTCAACTAGTCAGGCCCAAGGTTAAAAGAAGAAGAAGAAGAAGAAGGAAGAACTCATGGTTCGATGTTGTACTAGTGATATATCCTCGGCCAGAACCAGAACAGCAAGATCGCATTTCCTTCTCTCGCAGTGTGTATATGGAGACGGTCAAAACATTGCTGGACTCGACCGAAACACTACTACGTCCCGTCCGATTCACACTCGAACGAGTCTTCACGTAGCTTCCGTAGGCACCAAGTTCCTAAGCCAACGATTCCGATTCACTTTCACGCTCGAACAAGTAGCTTCCGTAGGCACCAAAGTTCTCATATAAAGTCAAAATAAATAGGAATACTGGTTTCTGTTCTCTATAAACTGGTACACGCAGGAGCCGAACGCTGCAAAGGCGATTTATCGGCCTGGTCGGCCCAAATATCGTGTGCCAAGCCCACGCGCAACGTCAAGCGAAGGAAGACTACCCTAACCTCGTGCCCGTTCGTTTCCTTGCTCGACTTCATCCCCTCGCCGCCGCCGCCGCCGCCAAGCGACGATGCTCGACATCAACTTGTTCCGCACCGACAAGGGCGGCAACCCGGACCTCATTCGCCAGTCCCAGCGCAGCCGGTTCGCCTCCGTCGAGCTCGTCGACGAGGTCATCGCCCTCGACAAGGCATGGCGCGAAAGTAAGTGTCTCCTCTCCTCATTACCCTGCCCCCTCGAACCTCTCCTAGATCCCCGGCCGGTCTCTGACTCCCATGGGTTCACGTTGCTGCTGCAGGGCAGTTCGAGCTGGACAAGATCCGGCAGGAGCTCAACGCTACCAGCAAGAAGATCGGCAAGCTCAAAGCGGTACGTTCCGTCTCAAATTGCGGATTTGCGATGCCCTCGTTATCTATTTCCTTCTCGGGGTTCTGGGTTTTACGTGACGGTGGCGTGTTTCTTTGCAGAGCAAGCAAGAAGAGGAAGCGAAGAAGCTCATGGAGAGCACAGACGAAATTAAGAAGAGGTTGGCAGCCAAAGAAGTTGAGGTGCAGGAGGCCAAGAGCACCCTCGACGCCAAGGTCACGACGATTGGCAACATCGTGCATGAGTCCGTGCCAGTCAGCGACGACGAGGTGATCCGGAAATTTAGTTGGCGGTTCTTCTAGATATTTTCTTTCCACTGCAGTACTGAACGGCTGAAAGAAAATTATTTTTTCAGTCACTGTTAGATTGTAATATGGCAACCAAACTGTTAGCTCCACTGTCAACTCCAACCCTAATTCTCACCCTCACCCTTTGATTGTTGGAATTCTAATTGTGCTTCAGGGTTCTATATGAACATACAGAAAAAATATTGCATTCCTATTCTGGTCCAATCTTAAAATTGCAAGTGGTCCCTCTGAATTCGACCTAATTATTATGAATTTCAGCTGAACTGATTAAAGCTACTTCTTGCAGGCAAACAATAAAATTGTACGGACATTTGGAGAGAGGAGAGTAGAGGAAAATTTGAAGAATCATGTGGACCTTTGCAGGATGCTTGACATTGTCGCTTTGGAGAAGGGTATATGCTCTCTACTTTTCTCTATTTACAAGTCCTTTCTTACTGCCAGTATTGCTTGTTTAAGCCTGTTTCAAAGTCATTACTGTACAAAGTTACAAACCAATTGCCTATATCTCTTTTTTTCTGAGTTGTTTTCTGGATTAACTTGCTAATTTTGTTCCTTGCTGGCATACTGGTATGGCTGCATGTGATTGTGTGCTGCCCCTCCGTTAACTTAACAACCCTTTCCTAGGGAATGCTTAGTTCCATATATGTATACATTTTATATATTCAATATGCTTCTAACAATCACCCTGCTTCAACTAATTTCAATGTGCTTGTGCTCTTTGTTTGCTTTCTTGCTGTGATTAAGAACATTTGTGGAACAGGTTGTCAAGTTTGCCTCACAACCTTTTACCTATTTACATTTTTGCAGGTGCTGATGTGGCTGGTGGTAGGGGTTTCTATTTAAAGGGCAAAGGTGTCCTCCTTAACCAGGCACTGATAAACTTCGGTCTAGCTTTTCTGGAAAAACGGGGATTTGAGCCAATGCATACTCCCTTTTTCATGAGGAAGGAAACGATGGCAAAATGTGCCCAGTTAGCCCAGTTTGATGAGGAGCTTTACAAAGTAAGGCTGATGAAATATTCCCTACATTCATTGTTTTATGACAACATAAATTATGCTTCCCTAATTTTTTAGCGAAAGATAACACATCTCTTCCTGTATCGGTTTACCATAATACACTCATCTTTTATGACAATTAAGATTCTATACGAATGAAAATATATAATACATTTGGTCTTCTTTTAACTATCTTTTCAGTTCTAATGTTTTTTCGTGCTATTATCAAAACTATTTTCCATGTAGTCAATATCAGCAACATTACTTCTTGTTCTTTGTTTTCGGCCGATCTGTTTCAATTTCGATTACTCTGGGTACGATGGTTTTTACTCATAATAATAGTTTGATTATTTGGATGAATGTTTTAGTTTTGATCTTTGATTTTGCATATATTTTATGGACTATCTATATATCTGTTGAAAGAATTCACCTACAAAATCTGTCAGTTCTCTAATAATAGTATCTCATTTTATTTCAAGTACATTACTAGTAGTTTCATTTGTCAGGTTACAGGTGATGGTGAGGACAAATATCTCATAGCTACATCAGAGCAGCCATTATGTGCTTATCACCTAGGTGATCGAATCTACCCTGCTGAACTTCCAATTAAGTGAGTAATTTTTATCTTCAGTTTCTTTGTTGTTTAGTGACGCACGCTATCGTATTTAATCACAAATAAATTATACATACGTATAGATATGCTGGGTACTCTACATGCTTCCGGAAGGAAGCTGGTTCTCATGGAAGAGACACAGCCGGCATCTTTAGAGTTCACCAATTTGAAAAAATTGAACAATTCTGCATTACAAGCCCAAATGACAACGATTCCTGGGAGATGCACGAAGAGATGCTTAAAAATTCAGAAGATTTCTATAAGGAGGTAATAATCAGTGCGTTGTGATCTTTATAACCCAGGTTGTCCTCCCCGACTTTTCTAAACATTTCTTTAATGTCCATCTTGTAGATTGGGCTACCATACCAAGTTGTTTCCATTGTCTCTGGTGCTCTTAATGATGCTGCTGCTAAGAAATATGATTTGGAAGCATGGTTCCCCGCATCAAAGACCTTCCGAGAGTTAGTATCCTGTTCAAATTGCACTGACTTTCAGTCAAGGAGACTTGGAATTGGGTATGGCCAGAAAAAGGTTAATGTTCTGTGCCACTTTGATTATTGTAGACGTGTCATTGCTCTCTGCACCTTTACCCAGAGTACGTTAAAATCTTACCACTACTAACTAACATTTTTGATGTCTGACAAATTACAGAATGATGAACAGTCCAAGCAGTTTGTTCATATGCTGAACTCTACCTTGACTGCTACTGAGAGGACCCTCTGCTGTATTCTGGAGAATTTCCAAAAGGAGGACGGTGTCGAGGTGCCGAAGGCACTGCAACCTTATATGGGCGGAGTAGAGTTCCTTCCTTTCAAGCAACCTTTGGATGCCAAACAAGCTGCTGACTCCAAATCAAACAAGTCCAAATCAAAGGTTTTTTTTTTCTTGCTTATGCTGCCCCCCTGCGCAAAAAATAGCATTAGAATCCATATTTTTGTCTGATCATTTTGGCTCCTCTCCTGACAGGGAAAGGCTCCTTGAGCTGGATGAGGAACAGACTGAAATGCAAATGCACGTGTAGGTGGAACTGATGGATATTGTGCATCCTTATGTTAATTTTTGGGCCTGTCAGTACTCACAGCATGACTATGGAGTTGCAGGTCGTTTACCCATTTTGGTTTCTTGGCCACCACATTATCTGATGACATACTTGTCAAACTTATATTGCATAGGATTTCTTGATATCCGAGCACCACCATCCCTACCCGCTGTGTTTATCGCGTTGCCTCATAACGTTGCCTGTTCGTCCCTGAAACCACCTTATTTTCCTTGTAGCACAATTAGTACCGGTATGCTGGTGTCTTGATTTTATCTTTTTTGAATGATGATGGTGGATTGGTGCACTTCTGATCGGTTCTGAGAAGGCATCTTGTGTTAGTGGCATGTTCTTTGAAATGCTATTGTGGCTGGAACTTGGAAATGCTCATACGCATGTGCTTTGATTCTAGCGTTGCATTTGCTGTATGCAAACACCTGTAACTACTGTGTAGGTCAGGTGCTGAATTCTGTCTGGCTATGCTTTCCAGGGTTTCACTGCTCAATGTGACTGTAGCCCTTGAATTCGTCAAGCCGCATGCGTTCAAACTAACCCCTTCCCCCGCAATTGTTTGCCTGTGAGGCTGGTTATGCAGCTTTGCTACATTTGAACTGCAGGTGCATTTGCTAATAAACCGAAGCAGGGCTAAAGTATACCAGCATAATGTGTATGCAGTGCATCGCTATGCAGTGGTGCACTCTCTTAAACGTGCGTGTGTTTTTTTTTTGAAAAATATTTGCAAGGCTTCTGTAGGTCATTTATTTGCATTGCTACGGAGTACGGACGTAATAGTACTTGGGAAAGGTGAGACCTGTCAGGAGCGCGATCACGATTCACGAATCCAAGAGGTTCTCCGTGTGCCAGGGTGAAAACGAGCCCTCCGTTCCTAGGCGATTGCAAATTTTTACAATCCAGACACTGTAGCACATTTTGTTTATATTTGACAAACTTCGTCTGATCATGGACTAACTAGGCTCAAAAGATTCGTCTCGTGATTTACAACCAAATTGTGCAATTAGTTATTTTTTTTATCTACATTTAATGCTCTATGCATATGTCCAAAAATTAATGTGATGAAAAGAGAGTGAAAAAACTTAGAATTTTGAGGCAATCTAAACAAGACCTTAGACTAGACTAGACGCCAGCCAGGGTGAGCCAAGGGAGATTTATGATTCGCCGACGGGGACAAAGGGACCAGTAAACCCGTGCAGAGCCTGCGCCATTACGCTACTATTCATGCGCGATGGGCACTGTCAGCGGAAATAAACAGCCCATGATTAAGGCGAGATCGCGGGCCACGGGATTCCATGTTTTTTTAGTACGAGAATAATATTTTTCTCTCATAACAATCAGCTTTACAAATCAGTCACAGCAGCAATAAGTTTTGCCGAACATGACCATAGTCATGTATAAACTCGTTTATATTTGGCATGTTGTTAGTTGTTTAGCAGAGAAATGCCGAGGAAAGTTGAGACAAACAGGAGGGAGGGGAGGATGTGTGAGCGCGCTATCGAGACTGGCGACCGAATTCGATCGGCAGATGTGCTGGCCACGTTCCTCGATTCCAATTATGATGATGATAGCTTCTATGCACTGCAGTCAACTAGGTGGCATTGTAATGGGAAATTTGTTGGTGTCTGGCTTTTCTGGACAACATGATTTCCGATGCTTCCGTTCTCAATAATCATGTTCCTGTTCTATACGAACTCGCAGTTCCTAGGTAAACGGCTTGTCAGCATCAGTTTGTACAAATGCACGGTGCTGAGACCAGTCTGCAGGAAATTGGCTACACCGTGGTAGATGGTACGGAGATTTTTGCCTTGTTTGCTTTGCTGAAAAGTCATAGATGAAAGTATTGTTTACTGATTTGTTGTGAGAAAAAAACGTTGTTCGTTCGTTGAAATAGCACAGCTTATAATACAAGGGAACATGGCCTTTATCCATAGAAAATCGGCCACTGAGATCTAGTCTGTACAAATGATGTACGGCGGAGGGTTTTTTTCGAACAATAGTTTACTTTATTTTATTTTATGTAAAAGAAATGGGAATGGCAAGTGTTTTTCCGTGACTACAGATTTTCACATGGTACTAATTAACTCCCTGTGAACTTTGAAAATCCCGTGCCATTTTTATGCAATCATTGAGTTTCACATGGCACTAATTAGCCTAAAGATTCCAAATGGCTTCCATGAATTTCCCGTTGAGAAAAAAAAATACAGATTCAGCCACCGAAGGTCCAAAGGGCAATGGCATTTCGCGTCGCTTTAAATAAAGATAAAGAGACAATCAGCGCGCCATGGTGCCCAATCGGCTTCGAGATCATGAAAACCTGTAAAAGCTTTAACATACGCTTCTTTTTTACTTCTTAACTTCGCAAAAATATGCAGTTTAAGTTTCTGACGTTTTGCGGTACAAAATCTTTTTGTTGTACTAACACCATTAACGTACCACCTAGTTACAAATTGGATTGCTTTTGCCTGGATGAGAAGATCACATTCACATTTCTTCTTTTCTGGAAAAAAGATCTTTCGGCCTGTTCGTTGGTTGGTTTCTGGGCTGGTTTAAGCTAGCTGGTGCTGATTTATTATGAGAAAAAAATACTGTTGGCTAGCTGGTTTAGGCTGACTGAAACCGTCTGCATTCAAACAAGCTTATAGTAAACAAATCAAAAGGTAAGAGTCAAGAGATTCTGGCACTTTGCCCCCCTAAAACCCGCGCGAGCACAGTTCTCCATGCCCAGGAGAGGCTGACCATGTGTCCTTTCTCTCGCTAGCCACCACTCACTTATCGATCCATTCAAAATAAAAATGCCGCAGAGCTTTCAAAAAAGGGAAGAGAAAGAGGGTAAGGCCCCGTTTAGATCCAAAATTTTTTGGATTTTGGCTACTATAGCACTTTCGTTTTTATTTGGCAATTAGTGTCTAATTATAGACTAATTATGTTCGAAAGATTCGTCTCGCGATTTCTCACCCAACTGTGCAATTAGTTTTTTTCGTCTACATTTAATACTTCATATATGTGCTGCAAGATTTGATGTGTCGGATACTGTACAAAATTTTTTGACTTTGGCATCTAAACGGGGCCTAAAATAAAAAAGACAAGGCGATAAATTCCACTGTGCTTTTCCCCAGCCATCACGAGACCTCTCCCCCCGCTCGCCGAAGGCAACCAACGCCACCACCACCGCACCATCAGTTACTACTGCTGCCTGCTTGCCTGCCTGCGCCTCGCCTCCAGGCTCCCTCCAGGAATCCCCCCTCCTCCTCGGATTCTTTCCCCCTCTCCAGCTCCCCCATCCTCCCGTCCAGCAGCGCCGCCTGCACTGTGCTGCCGCTGCCGCCTTCGGCAGCACCGCTCGCCTTCTGTCCTCCGTCCTCCAGCCTCCTCGGTTCCCGCGGTAAACGCTGTTCGCTTTCTTTCTTGGCAAGAGCAACGCAGCGAAGATCCTGGCTTGGATCTGCGCTCGCCTGCTTTCTTGCGTTTCTTGGCCTGTTCGATTCTCGGGCTGCTGCTCGGTTCTTGGTCCTGTGGATTGGGTCCGCCGGACGCCGGTGGAATTATGGCTTTGTCTCTCGTGTCAACATCGTCTGTGCTCTTTCTCCCTCATCTGGAACGCGTAGTACGGCCGTGGAATTATTTCTGGGGGTTCAGTCTGTTAGCGGTACCAGACGTTGTTTTCCTAGGCAATAGCGCGGCTTACCTGCTTGTACTGAAACAGTTGGTGAAGTTCGGGTGGTGCCGTGATGTGTACATGTCTTACGCTTCTCTGCAAGCTTTCATACCTAGTAATGGAGTCGAGTGGTACATGATTTCAATTGCGATTTGGTACCCACCTAGCTTGTTTCATTCTTGAAACGGAATGCTCCCTTTTCTCCTGGGTGTTTGCTAGACCGAATAAACATCCTGCATTGCCCAATGCCCACAACAAAAATGTAATAAAAGCATTCTTTAACAGATCTGATCTGTCCACTGTCTTTTAGTTGTAGTTACCAGTACCAGTACGAGGGTTCAAAGTTCAAACTATAGCGACAGTTGTGCTTCTTAGCTCTTCTATGTACTCGTTCAGCAATGCATTGTGTCAGACTGAATTGCTGTGCTAGATTTCGAAACCACAACTGTATTGTGGCCCACTGGCCCTGCCTGTGTTAGTTTTACTGTCCATTGTTCACTCTGAACTGCATTGTCTTTTTTGGGAAGATTATTGGAGAACTCCTAGGCCCCTGGATTTTCTTGTACGTTGGAGCTTTCAAATTTTGCTAATGCACAGCCAATACTTGGACAGAACACAATGTACTGGTTTGTTTTGGTTTTCTTATATACAAGACACATATGTCTAAGATTGCAATAAAATATATGTGAGGATATTTTTTTTAGAATGCTTCTATTTTGCAATCTCTTGTTGTTGGCCTATTCTAATTTCAACCATATTCATTGCTATTCTGTGTAATACAATCTTTAAACTACTTCCAAGGAAAAAGACTTCAGAGAACAACTATGACAGCTATCTTATCTGATTTTATCAATTTCTTGTGGTTCTTGAAGTAGATCCTTTGTATGCTGATATCTCATTTGATTATGTGAAGGGTGGGCTATGAAGTTAAGGACAAAACGGCCTGAATGGAAGTCCCTTATGCCTCTACAACTGAGCAGATTGAGCAGGAAATCTGCCATGCGTTTCTTTTTGTTCCCCAAGGTTCAGTCGACTGGTCAATCACCAGATGATACCCCAGTTTATCTTAATGTGTATGATTTGACACCAATGAATGGCTATATATATTGGGCAGGCCTGGGCATATTTCACTCAGGAATTGAAGGTTCTTTTCTCTGCCATATGCACGTATATATTTTCCCAGTTAATACATAATCAAATGCTGGTTCATTTTCTGCTATTTCAATGTTCAGATAATTTCTCCTGTATCCTTGAAAACTAAACTAACATCTCATTATTCGTTTTAGCAAATAATGCTATCTAGTGCTGTCATCTATCTGCTATCTCACCCTATGAAGTTGTTTTTTCTACATTAACAATCCTATCTGCATATAGGTTTGTTCAATGCCCTAAATTCTGTTCTGGCCATTAGGCCTGTTTGGAACATGGGAATTTTCCTAAATCCTGCTTTTTCTCTGTGAAATGGAACTGATTCTTTTGAAATTCTTGTACGGTACTTGTGAAATTCCTGTGTTCCAATATGTCCCTTGGGTATGCATTGTTTCACCTTGCCTAGGTGAGCTACATATTAGATTCTTTCTGTGCTGTCATTGATGTGTCTAGCTGAAATCGTTGGATTCACTAGGTCTCATTGTACAACAGCAACAACAACATAGCCTTTCAGTCCCAAGCAAGTTGGGGTAGGCTAGAGTTGAAACCCACCAAGAGCCCCAAGTCACGATTCAGTCACTTCAATAGCTGCTTTCCAAGTACTCCTATTCAAACATAGATCTCTAGGTATATCTGTTATGACCGGCATCTCCTATGCCAGGCGCAGGCCCAATAGTGGCTAGGGGGCCGGTCTGTTAAGGGGATTAGAGGCCCAATTTATTGCTTATTTGGTATTTTCTTAGAGATAGATATAATTCCTTAATTATATCATCTATAGGGAAGGAGAAATACTTGTAATCGGGGATGATTGAAATTAAGCAGAAAACAACAATTAAGTTGCTGGCTTCCCTTGGGAGCCAGCTGCCCCTGCCCTCTCCCTCACATGAACAGTACCCGCGTTACTGTAGCGCTACGGAACTCTAGGGCTGCAGCAGCAGCAGCCGCCGCTCTCGCCGCCACGGCCCCTCACCGACGTCGAGAGTACAGACCATGTCCTCCCCTCTTCCACCCCTATAACCTGCGCAGCAACACCGGTAGGGCATCAAGTCCTATCAATCTAGTATCAGAGATCTCTGGTTCGATCATGTCCAGCCCGTTACTGAGTTCTTCCTGAAAGTAGATTAGATTGTGTGGAATTCTTAGATGAATAGGAAAGGCCCAGAGGGCAGTACATATAGGCGCCTCCCTGGCTAACTATGGAAGCCTAGAATCAGGGGAGGTGGCTATCTTGGGCAGCAATCCTGGGGATGCTACCGATCCTATTCTGAGGGCAGGGCTGACTCAGCCGTCCAAGCCTGGCGTGACAGGCCACGCCAGACATACACACACACGTACATCATATATATCTAACATCCCCCCGCAGTCTGATCGTCGGCCGATCGAACGTTCAGACTGGTCCTAAACTCGGTAAAGACAGAAGAAGGCAGCCCCTTAGTGAAAATGTCGGCGTACTGCGAAGTCGTCGGAACATGGAGGACGCGGACATCACCAGTGGCAACGTGCTCCCGAACGAAGTGCAGATCGATCTCGATGTGCTTGGTTCGCTGATGCTGAACGGGGTTGGAGGACATGTAGATGGCACTGATGTTGTCGCAGTAGACCAAGGCTGTGCGGCGCAGGGGGGCTAGTAGCTCCAGAAGTAGCTGTCGAAGCCAGGCGATCTCAGCAACAGCGTTGGCAACTGCTCGGTACTCAGCCTCGGCGCTGGAACGAGAAACGGCAGTCTGCCTCTTGGACGACCAGGAGACAAGATTGTCTCCCAGGAAGACGGCGTAGCCTGAGGTGGACTTCCGGGTGTCGGGACAGCCGGCCCAGTCAGCGTCGGAGTAAACCACCAAGTCGGTCTGTGCACACGGGCGAAGCAGTAGTCCCAGGTGAAGGGTGCCACGGACATAGCGAAGGATGTGCTTCAGAGCAGCAAGATGCGGGTCCCTTGGGTCATGCATGTGAAGGCAGACCTGCTGGACAGCGTAGGCGATGTCTGGCCTAGTGAAGGTGAGCAGTGCACCGGCAAGACTCCTGTAGTCTGAGGCGACGTCGGCAGGAAGAGGATCACCCTCAGAGCTGGGCAGCTTCGGGTTGGTGTCCACGGGCGTCGAGCATGGTTTGCAATCAGCCATGCCAGCACGGTCCAAAATTTCCAGCATGAACTGGTGCTGATCGAGGAGAAGACCGTCTCCAGATGGTTGTACACGCATGCCCAGGAAGTGGTGCAGAGTACCGAGATCCTTCATAGCGAACTCACGTTGCAAAGCATCAATGGTCCGACGGAGGAGCTGCGAGGAGGAGGCGGTCAAGACAATGTCATCGACGTAGAGGAGGAGATACACCGTGTCAGCACCCCGATGGAACACAAACAACGACGTGTCAGTCTTGGCTTCCACAAAGCCCAGCTGCTGCAGGTAGGCGGCAAACCTGCTGTACCACGCACGTGGCGCCTGCTTGAGACCGTAGAGAGAACGGTTTAGGCGGCAGACGTGGCCAGGAAGAGCAGGATCCTCAAAACCAGCGGGTTGTGCGCAGTATACCGTCTCGGACAGGGTCCCATGGAGGAAGGCGTTCTTGACGTCCAACTGATGGATCGGCCACCGTCGAGAGAGAGCCAGAGAGAGCACAGTGCAGACGGTTGCAGGCTTGACGACAGGACTGAAGGTCTCCGAGAAGTCAATCCCAGGTCGCTGTGTGAAACCTCGAAGAACCCATCGAGCCTTGTAACGCTCCAACGCACCATCAGCAGTGAATTTATGCCGGAAGACCCACTTGCCAGTGACGACATTTGCCCCAGCCGGTCGAGGCACGAGATCCCAAGTATGGTTGGCCAAGAGAGCATCATATTCCTCCTGCATGGCCTGGCGCCAGTGAGGATCTGTAAGGGCACTCCGATAAGTCCGTGGCATCGGAGAGAGTGTGGCGGAGTGGAACAAGGCCGGCTGGCGGAAGCCGAGCTTCCCACGAGTCATCATAGAGTGCTGATTGGCGACGGGCTGGACAGGGACAGCTCCTTTGGGTAGCACCGGAGCGGTCGGTGCCTGAGTCATGGGCTCAGGCGGCGGTCGAGGACGTCGTGAGTAGTAGCGAAGAGGGGGGCCAGCCGAGGCCGCGCCTGTGCTGGAAGCAGGCGTGGGTGCACCGGGTGCCCCTCCTGCGCTGGAAGCAGAGGGGCGGTGACTCCTGGAGGGCGCCGCTGGGGGCGCCGGGTTGGACGCGCCAGGCGCCGAAGCTGGCGCGCGCGTCTCCTGTGGCGCCGAGGTCGGCATGCCAGGAGTGGAGGCCGCACATGGCAGTGCGGGCGATGGCAGCGCAGGAGCATCGTCCACCGAAGAGACTCCAGCTGCATGTGGCAGTGCGGGATCAACCACCATGGGGGGCGCACCTGCAGGCAACAGTAGTGGTGTCCGGCCAATAGGCACCGGCAGCACATCAATGGGCTCCAGCAAAAAATCAAACTCATTAGATGAAGGCGCTGATGGCTGCTGCGAGAAGGGGAATGTGGTCTCATCGAACACCACATGCCTAGAGATGATGACACGATTTGTTGAGCGGTCAAGGCAGCGGTATCCCTTGTGATGATCGGAGTAGCCTAGAAAAACGCAAAGAGTGGATCGTGGAGCAAGCTTGTGTGCGGCTGTGGCGGACAAGTTTGGGTAGCAGGTGCAGCCAAACACCCGGAGGTGGGTGTAGGATGGAGGTTGGCCGAACAGGGCCTGGTGGGGGGTGGTGGCGCCCAGGGTCTTAGTAGGCAGACGGTTTAGTAGATGGGTGGTGGTCTGCAGGGCCTCAACCCAATAAGAGGGCGGCATGGAGGCCTGGAAGAGGAGCGAGCGAACGATGTTGTTCACGCTCCGGATCATACGCTCGGCACGGCCATTCTGTGCGGATGTATAGGGGCAGGACATGCGAAGGTGAATGCCGTGAGAGCCAAAAAATGTGCGCGAGCTAGAGTTGTCGAACTCTTTGCCATTGTCGCACTGGACGGCTTTGACCGTAGCCCCAAACTGTGTGCACACAAAGGAGAAGAAGTTAGTGAGAGTCGCAAAAGTGTCGGATTTCAGCCGTAAAGGAAACGTCCATAAATAGTGAGAACAATCATCTAGAATGAGCAAGTAGTATTTATAGCCAGAAACACTAGAAACTGGTGAAGTCCACAAATCACAGTGAATAAGAGCAAAATGGCTAGTAGCTCTAGATGTAGATGACTGAAATGGCAAACGAATATGACGTCCTAGCTGACAAGCATGGCAGATAGACTCGACGTCTTTATTGCTGAAAGGTACAGTGGAGGCGACTCTAGACATGACTTCATGACCGGGATGACCGAGACGACGATGCCACACCGAAGGTGAAGACGTGGCGGCCAGAGCATGGGCAGCAGGAAACCACAACGGGTATAAGGGCCCGGAACTATTGCACCTGACGATCACCCTCCGAGATGCCAGATCCTTCACAGAGCAACCAGCGGGATCAAATTCAATCGAACAGTTATTATCTGAGGTAAACTGGCGTACAGAAATGAGATTCTTAATAAGTTTAGGTGAAACCAAGACATTATTAAGAGACAGAGAGCCTGAAAGATGAGCTGAGCCAGTGGCCGTGACAGGAAGCAAGGATCCGTCACTGACAATAATATTCGAAGGAAAGGGATACCGCGGTAAAGAAGAATGTGTGAGGATGCTGGAATCAGAAGACATGTGGGAGGTAGCACCTGAGTCGAGGTACCAGTCGTTGCTCTGCGGCTGGTTGAGTGTCATGGTGCTGAACGTCGACGCGAGGGACTGCTGATCCCACGAGGATGGCAGCCCGGTTGGGGGGCCAGAGAAGCCAGGAGGTGGCGCCATCTGGTAGGGCGCCTGCTGCTGTGCCTGGGCCCAAGCAGCCTGCTGCTGCGCATGCAGCCAGGCGGCTTGCTGTTGCGCCTGCTGCTGCGCAAGGTGAGCCTGGGGAAGGGGCGGTCCGCAGGGCGGCGGAGCCACAGGGCGAAGGGGTACACCAGGGCGGGCCGGTCCCGGGCCGGGGTACATGTGGATGGTCCCCGTCCAAGGATTCCAGAAGGACGGCCAGGCTCCAGGAGGAGTGTCGCCGGCTCCCTTGGGGCCGGAAGCGCCGCTGGATGTGTCGCTGTTGGTGCCCTTGGAGTCACCCTTGTGACCGCCTTTGTTGTAGCGGCCTTGGCCGTCGCGACGGCCACGGTCCTCCCAACGCCGGCCGCCCCCGCCTTTGCCGCCACCTCCAGAGTTGTTGCGGCCACTGCTAGGAGGATGGGGCACAGGTGGCCGCGGGGGCTGCTGGGCCCTGGAGGTGTCGCCGTGGAGGGCCGTGGGCGGTGTCGAGGAGGGCAGCGTCATCTCCTCGAGAAGCAGATCGTCTCGTGCCTCGAGGAAGGAGCGAAGAGGCCGGTTACGACGGATGTCGCGACCGACGGCGGCGAACTTCTCGTTGAGGCCGCCGACGAGGGTGAGGACGAGCAGCTTGTCGTCGATCGGCGTACCAAGGTCGGCGAGGTCATCAGCCATCGTCTTCAGGCGCTTGCAGTAGTCCGTGACACTCAGGTCCCCTTGCTTGAAGTTACGGAACTGAGCGTTGAGGAGGATGGTGCGCGTCTCCTTGTTTCCAAGGAACTGGGTCTCGATGGCAACCCATGTCGCGCGAGCAGAGGCACCCTTGTCGCCGCGGGTCATGACGATGTCGACGAGCTCGTTGGCAATGGTGCTGTAGAGCCACGAGCGGACGACGCAGTCCATGCGAATCCAATCAGCATGGGGGAGGACAGGGGGCTCACGAAGTACGTGATCCTGCAGCGAGTATTTGCCGACGGTAAGGAGAAATTGCTCGCGCCAACGAGCGTAGTTACCGGCGGCGGAGTCGAGGGCGACGGGGACGAGAAGGCGGATGTTCTGGACGGCGACCGCCTGGGCATGCAGATGCAGGAGTGTTTGCGCCTCGTGCATAAGCAGGGCGCGGCGGGCATCCAGTGCTGGAGATTCATCGTCGTCCTCGAGCGCGTCTTCTTCGTCGGAGGGGAGAGGCGCCTCCTTGCGCGCGGCCGCAGCACGCTGCAGGGCGGCCCGGATGCGCGCATCGGCCTCGTCTCGTTCCCGCTGGGCTGCAGCGGCCTCCTCCTCGGCAGCTGCAGCGCGGGCTAGAGCAGCGTCGCGCGCCGTCTTGCGGGCAGCACGCTGGCGCTCAGCCTCCGTGGCGTGAGTGGCGTCGGTGCCGGCGTCCAATCCAGCCATAAGGACTGCGGCGCAGGAACGGAGACGCGTCGCGCGGAACGCGCGTGTCGCGCGGAGAGCAGCGCCGGGTATGGCGCGCTAGGCGGAAGAAAAAAAATCGGGATGTACCCGGACTCTTGATACCATGAAAGTAGATTAGATTGTGTGGAATTCTTAGATGAATAGGAAAGGCCCAGAGGGCAGTACATATAGGCGCCTCCCTGGCTAACTATGGAAGCCTAGAATCAGGGGAGGTGGCTATCTTAGGCAGCAATCCTAGGGATGCTACCGATCCTATTCTGAGGGCAGGGCTGACTCAGCCGTCCAAGCCTGGCGTGACAGGCCACGCCAGACATACACACACACGTACATCATATATATCTAACATCCCCCCGCAGTCTGATCGTCGGCCGATCGAACGTTCAGACTGGTCCTAAACTCGGTAAAGACAGAAGAAGGCAGCCCCTTAGTGAAAATGTCGGCGTACTGCGAAGTCGTCGGAACATGGAGGACGCGGACATCACCAGTGGCAACGTGCTCCCGAACGAAGTGCAGATCGATCTCGATGTGCTTGGTTCGCTGATGCTGAACGGGGTTGGAGGACATGTAGATGGCACTGATGTTGTCGCAGTAGACCAAGGCTGTGCGGCGCAGGGGGGCTAGTAGCTCCAGAAGTAGCTGTCGAAGCCAGGCGATCTCAGCAACAGCGTTGGCAACTGCTCGGTACTCAGCCTCGGCGCTGGAACGAGAAACGGCAGTCTGCCTCTTGGACGACCAGGAGACAAGATTGTCTCCCAGGAAGACGGCGTAGCCTGAGGTGGACTTCCGGGTGTCGGGACAGCCGGCCCAGTCAGCGTCGGAGTAAACCACCAAGTCGGTCTGTGCACACGGGCGAAGCAGTAGTCCCAGGTGAAGGGTGCCACGGACATAGCGAAGGATGTGCTTCAGAGCAGCAAGATGCGGGTCCCTTGGGTCATGCATGTGAAGGCAGACCTGCTGGACAGCGTAGGCGATGTCTGGCCTAGTGAAGGTGAGCAGTGCACCGGCAAGACTCCTGTAGTCTGAGGCGACGTCGGCAGGAAGAGGATCACCCTCAGAGCTGGGCAGCTTCGGGTTGGTGTCCACGGGCGTCGAGCATGGTTTGCAATCAGCCATGCCAGCACGGTCCAAAATTTCCAGCATGAACTGGTGCTGATCGAGGAGAAGACCGTCTCCAGATGGTTGTACACGCATGCCCAGGAAGTGGTGCAGAGTACCGAGATCCTTCATAGCGAACTCACGTTGCAAAGCATCAATGGTCCGACGGAGGAGCTGCGAGGAGGAGGCGGTCAAGACAATGTCATCGACGTAGAGGAGGAGATACACCGTGTCAGCACCCCGATGGAACACAAACAACGACGTGTCAGTCTTGGCTTCCACAAAGCCCAGCTGCTGCAGGTAGGCGGCAAACCTGCTGTACCACGCACGTGGCGCCTGCTTGAGACCGTAGAGAGAACGGTTCAGGCGGCAGACGTGGCCAGGAAGAGCAGGATCCTCAAAACCAGCGGGTTGTGCGCAGTATACCGTCTCGGACAGGGTCCCATGGAGGAAGGCGTTCTTGACGTCCAACTGATGGATCGGCCACCGTCGAGAGAGCCAGAGAGAGCACAGTGCGGACGGTTGCAGGCTTGACGACAGGACTGAAGGTCTCCGAGAAGTCAATCCCAGGTCGCTGTGTGAAACCTCGAAGAACCCATCGAGCCTTGTAACGCTCCAACGCACCATCAGCAGTGAATTTATGCCGGAAGACCCACTTGCCAGTGACGACATTTGCCCCAGCCGGTCGAGGCACGAGATCCCAAGTATGGTTGGCCAAGAGAGCATCATATTCCTCCTGCATGGCCTGGCGCCAGTGAGGATCTGTAAGGGCACTCCGATAAGTCCGTGGCATCGGAGAGAGTGTGGCGGAGTGGAACAAGGCCGGCTGGCGGAAGCCGAGCTTCCCACGAGTCATCATAGAGTGCTGATTGGCGACGGGCTGGACAGGGACAGCTCCTTTGGGTAGCACCGGAGCGGTCGGTGCCTGAGTCACGGGCTCAGGCGGCGGTCGAGGACGTCGTGAGTAGTAGCGAAGAGGGGGGCCAGCCGAGGCCGCGCCTGTGCTGGAAGCAGGCGTGGGTGCACCGGGTGCCCCTCCTGCGCTGGAAGCAGAGGGGCGGTGACTCCTGGAGGGCGCCGCTGGGGGCGCCGGGTTGGACGCGCCAGGCGCCGAAGCTGGCGCGCGCGTCTCCTGTGGCGCCGAGGTCGGCATGCCAGGAGTGGAGGCCGCACATGGCAGTGCGGGCGATGGCAGCGCAGGAGCATCGTCCACCGAAGAGACTCCAGCTGCATGTGGCAGTGCGGGATCAACCACCATGGGGGGCGCACCTGCAGGCAACAGTAGTGGTGTCCGGCCAATAGGCACCGGCAGCACATCAATGGGCTCCAGCAAAAAATCAAACTCATTAGATGAAGGCGCTGATGGCTGCTGCGAGAAGGGGAATGTGGTCTCATCGAACACCACATGCCTAGAGATGATGACACGATTTGTTGAGCGGTCAAGGCAGCGGTATCCCTTGTGATGATCGGAGTAGCCTAGAAAAACGCAAAGAGTGGATCGTGGAGCAAGCTTGTGTGCGGCTGTGGCGGACAAGTTTGGGTAGCAGGTGCAGCCAAACACCCGGAGGTGGGTGTAGGATGGAGGTTGGCCGAACAGGGCCTGGTGGGGGGTGGTGGCGCCCAGGGTCTTAGTAGGCAGACGGTTTAGTAGATGGGTGGTGGTCTGCAGGGCCTCAACCCAATAAGAGGGCGGCATGGAGGCCTGGAAGAGGAGCGAGCGAACGATGTTGTTCACGCTCCGGATCATACGCTCGGCACGGCCATTCTGTGCGGATGTATAGGGGCAGGACATGCGAAGGTGAATGCCGTGAGAGCCAAAAAATGTGCGCGAGCTAGAGTTGTCGAACTCTTTGCCATTGTCGCACTGGACGGCTTTGACCGTAGCCCCAAACTGTGTGCACACAAAGGAGAAGAAGTTAGTGAGAGTCGCAAAAGTGTCGGATTTCAGCCGTAAAGGAAACGTCCATAAATAGTGAGAACAATCATCTAGAATGAGCAAGTAGTATTTATAGCCAGAAACACTAGAAACTGGTGAAGTCCACAAATCACAGTGAATAAGAGCAAAATGGCTAGTAGCTCTAGATGTAGATGACTGAAATGGCAAACGAATATGACGTCCTAGCTGACAAGCATGGCAGATAGACTCGACGTCTTTATTGCTGAAAGGTACAGTGGAGGCGACTCTAGACATGACTTCATGACCGGGATGACCGAGACGACGATGCCACACCGAAGGTGAAGACGTGGCGGCCAGAGCATGGGCAGCAGGAAACCACAACGGGTATAAGGGCCCGGAACTATTGCACCTGACGATCACCCTCCGAGATGCCAGATCCTTCACAGAGCAACCAGCGGGATCAAATTCAATCGAACAGTTATTATCTGAGGTAAACTGGCGTACAGAAATGAGATTCTTAATAAGTTTAGGTGAAACCAAGACATTATTAAGAGACAGAGAGCCTGAAAGATGAGCTGAGCCAGTGGCCGTGACAGGAAGCAAGGATCCGTCACTGACAATAATATTCGAAGGAAAGGGATACCGCGGTAAAGAAGAATGTGTGAGGATGCTGGAATCAGAAGACATGTGGGAGGTAGCACCTGAGTCGAGGTACCAGTCGTTGCTCTGCGGCTGGTTGAGTGTCATGGTGCTGAACGTCGACGCGAGGGACTGCTGATCCCACGAGGATGGCAGCCCGGTTGGGGGGCCAGAGAAGCCAGGAGGTGGCGCCATCTGGTAGGGCGCCTGCTGCTGTGCCTGGGCCCAAGCAGCCTGCTGCTGCGCATGCAGCCAGGCGGCTTGCTGTTGCGCCTGCTGCTGCGCAAGGTGAGCCTGGGGAAGGGGCGGTCCGCAGGGCGGCGGAGCCACAGGGCGAAGGGGTACACCAGGGCGGGCCGGTCCCGGGCCGGGGTACATGTGGATGGTCCCCGTCCAAGGATTCCAGAAGGACGGCCAGGCTCCAGGAGGAGTGTCGCCGGCTCCCTTGGGGCCGGAAGCGCCGCTGGATGTGTCGCTGTTGGTGCCCTTGGAGTCACCCTTGTGACCGCCTTTGTTGTAGCGGCCTTGGCCGTCGCGACGGCCACGGTCCTCCCAACGCCGGCCGCCCCCGCCTTTGCCGCCACCTCCAGAGTTGTTGCGGCCACTGCTGGGAGGATGGGGCACAGGTGGCCGCGGGGGCTGCTGGGCCCTGGAGGTGTCGCCGTGGAGGGCCGTGGGCGGTGTCGAGGAGGGCAGCGTCATCTCCTCGAGAAGCAGATCGTCTCGTGCCTCGAGGAAGGAGCGAAGAGGCCGGTTACGACGGATGTCGCGACCGACGGCGGCGAACTTCTCGTTGAGGCCGCCGACGAGGGTGAGGACGAGCAGCTTGTCGTCGATCGGCGTACCAAGGTCGGCGAGGTCATCAGCCATCGTCTTCAGGCGCTTGCAGTAGTCCGTGACACTCAGGTCCCCTTGCTTGAAGTTACGGAACTGAGCGTTGAGGAGGATGGTGCGCGTCTCCTTGTTTCCAAGGAACTGGGTCTCGATGGCAACCCATGTCGCGCGAGCAGAGGCACCCTTGTCGCCGCGGGTCATGACGATGTCGACGAGCTCGTTGGCAATGGTGCCGTAGAGCCACGAGCGGACGACGCAGTCCATGCGAATCCAATCAGCATGGGGGAGGACAGGGGGCTCACGAAGTACGTGATCCTGCAGCGAGTATTTGCCGACGGTAAGGAGAAATTGCTCGCGCCAACGAGCGTAGTTACCGGCGGCGGAGTCGAGGGCGACGGGGACGAGAAGGCGGATGTTCTGGACGGCGACCGCCTGGGCATGCAGATGCAGGAGTGTTTGCGCCTCGTGCATAAGCAGGGCGCGGCGGGCATCCAGTGCTGGAGATTCATCGTCGTCCTCGAGCGCGTCTTCTTCGTCGGAGGGGAGAGGCGCCTCCTTGCGCGCGGCCGCAGCACGCTGCAGGGCGGCCCGGATGCGCGCATCGGCCTCGTCTCGTTCCCGCTGGGCTGCAGCGGCCTCCTCCTCGGCAGCTGCAGCGCGGGCTAGAGCAGCGTCGCGCGCCGTCTTGCGGGCAGCACGCTGGCGCTCAGCCTCCGTGGCGTGAGTGGCGTCGGTGCCGGCGTCCAATCCAGCCATAAGGACTGCGGCGCAGGAACGGAGACGCGTCGCGCGGAACGCGCGTGTCGCGCGGAGAGCAGCGCCGGGTATGGCGCGCTAGGCGGAAGAAAAAAAATCGGGATGTACCCGGACTCTTGATACCATGAAAGTAGATTAGATTGTGTGGAATTCTTAGATGAATAGGAAAGGCCCAGAGGGCAGTACATATAGGCGCCTCCCTGGCTAACTATGGAAGCCTAGAATCAGGGGAGGTGGCTATCTTAGGTAGCAATCCTGGGGATGCTACCGATCCTATTCTGAGGGCAGGGCTGACTCAGCCGTCCAAGCCTGGCGTGACAGGCCACGCCAGACATACACACACACGTACATCATATATATCTAACACTTCCCACCCGCCGCCACCAACGTCTTCGTCGGCGCTGCTGCCCCACACATCAGGTGCGCCGGCTTTAGGCGCGCTGGCGTCCTCAGGGCGCGAGCCCCCGGCGCCCGTCGTCTTCCGCCGCCCTCGTCCTCACCTCGGAGCAGATGACGGCCGCAATCCTGGAATTAGGGCAGGCCGTGGCGGGCATCAGGGCCTTCCTCGTCGGGCCCTATGCGCCCCAACCGCAGCCCCAGCTGGCACCTCCTCCTCCGCCACACCAACAGCAGCTATCGCCGCCCTCGGCCGCGACCACGCCGCCGGTCATCTCGTACCAGTATGGGATGCCCTACGACGGGACTGCAACGACCTCGTTCCCAGTCGTGCCGCCGCCATCCAAGGGCGTCCCCATCCAGCAGATCAGGTTCCCGTCGTCGCCGTCACCGCTTCCAGCTTGGATCGCCAGTTCGTCGAAACCCATCTACACGGCACCCAGTACCCAGCCGCACCTACCACCGCTCCCGACCACCGGGGCTATCATGGCGCCTGGCGGCGCCCTAGCTCTGGGCGTCCTCTACGGCGGGGTGGACGGCCCCCTGTTCCACGGCGGCAGCCTGATGCCAACGCTCTCCGCCGCGTCGCCCTCGCTGGACAGCACGGGCGCGGCGCCCTCGGCCGCCGCATAGGACCCGCCGCCGCCCAAGTTTTACAAGTTGGAGTTCGCCACATACGACGGCTCTGTTGATCCCCTGAATTGGCTCAGCCAGTGTGAGCAATTCTTTCGGGGTCAGCGCACGCTCGCTTTCGACCGTACCTAGCTCGCCTCCTATCATCTCCGGGGGACGGCCCAGACTTGGTACTACGCCCTCAAGCAGGACGAGGGCATGCCACCGTGGGAGCGCTTCAAGGAGCTGTGTCGTCTGTGCTTCGGCCCTCCGATCCGCGGGTGTCGGCTGGCTGAACTGGGCCGGCTGCCGTTTGTTTCCACTGTGCAGGAGTTCGCCGATCGCTTCCAGGCGGTGGCATGTCACGCCCGGGACGTCTCCACGCGTCAGCGGGCCGAGCTCTTCGTTGGTGGCCTTCCGGATCATATCCGGGTGGACGTGGAGATGTCGACCCCTCGGACCTCCAGACGGCCATGTACTACGCCCGAGCGTTCGAGCGTCGTGCGTCTGCCATGCAGCCGGCGCCTCCTCCTCGAGCCGCTCGTCCGGCTCCGCGTTAGGGTCAGCCTCCTCCGGCGCGCACACCCGGGGCGGGCCCCCACTGCGGCCAATGCGGCCCCCGCGGCGCGCCTGTTTCGCCGCCTTACACCGGCGGAGCAGGTGGAACGTCCTCGCCAAGGACTATGCTACAACTGCGACGAGCCCTACGTCCTTGGACATGTGTGTCAGTGACTCTTCTACCTGGAGTCCGGGGACTACATTGCGGAGGACGCCGCGCCCGCCGAGGACGGGGACGCGGCCATACCACTAGAGGAGCCGGCCGCCCAGGGGCAGGCGGCTGCTCACGCTCTCGTCGTGTCCCTCCATGCACTTGCAGGTATCAGGACGGAGAACACGATGCTGCTGCCGGTGATGGTCAAGGGGGAGCGCCTCTTGGCCCTTCTAGATACCGGCTCCACCCACAACTTCCTCCAGGGCGCAACCATGCGCCGCCTAGGGCTTCCGCCCACCGGGGGCGTAGCTCCGCATCACCGTCGCCAACGGCGATCGCCTGCGTTGCGAGGGCATCGCCCGTCACATCCCCATCAACATCGGGGGCTAGGACTTGCGTCGGCCTCGACTTGGGCTGCTTCGACTTCATCCTCGGCGTCGACTTCCTGCGGACCTTGGGCCCCATTCTCTGAGACTTCGAGGCCATGACGTTGGCCTTCTGGCGCGAGGGTCGCCGCGTCCTCTGGCGTTCACCGGCCACATCTGGCGCGACCTCTTCCGGATGGCCGGCGTCAAGCTGTGTATGAGCACGGCTTTCCACCCGCAGACTGACGGTCAGTCCGAGGTGGTGAACAAAGCGATTGCCATGTACTTGCGGTGTGTTACCGGGGACCGCCCGCGTGCGTGGGTGGACTGGCTCGCCTGGACGGAGTACTGCTACAACACCTCCTACCACACCGCCCTGCGCGCCACTCCGTTCGAGGTGGTCTATGGCCGTCCCCCGCCGCCCATCCTGCCGTACAAGCCGAGGACGACCCGGACGGAAGCTGCTGACGCCCTCCTCCGCAGTCGTGATGAGATCCTCGCTGAGGTGCGCCAGCGCCTCCTGCAGGCGCAGCAGCTGTCCAAGAAGTACTACGACGCCAACCACCGCGACTTGGAGTTCGCCGTCGGCGACTGGGTCTGGCTGCGGCTGTTACACAGAACAGCGCAGTCCCTGGACCCCCGTGCCAGACGCAAGCTTGGGCCTCGCTACGCCGGACCGTTCCAGGTGTTGGAGCGCATTGGACGCGTCGCCTACCGCCTGCATCTGCCGGAGGGCGCTCGCGTCCACGACGCCTTCCATGTGGGGCTGCTGAAGCGGCACCGCGGAGATCCGCCGGCTGTTCCGGTTTCCCTTCCGCCGGTCCTCGATGGTCGCGTTCTGCCGGGACCAGAGCGGGTGCTGCAGGCGCAGCAACGCCGCGGTGTCTGGCGCGTGTTGATCAAGTGGCGCGGCCTTCCGGACGAGGATGCTACCTGGGAGCCTCTCGACGAATTCCGCGAGCACTTCCCTGACTTCCAACTCGAGGACGAGTTGTTTGCGCAGGCGGGGAGAGATGTTATGACCGGCATCTCCTATGCCAGGCGCAGGCCCAATAGTGGCTAGGGGGCCGGTCTGTTAAGGGGCTTAGAGGCCCAATTTATCGCTTATTTGGTATTTTCTTAGAGATAGATATAGTTCCTTAATTATAGCATCTATAGGGAAGAATAAATACTTGTAATCAGGGATGATTGGAATTAAGCAGAAAGCAACAATTAAGTTGCTGGCTTCCCTTGGGAGCCAGCCGTCCCTGCCCTCTCCCTCGCGTGAACAGTACCCGTGTTACTGTAGTGCTACGGAACTCTAGGGCAGCAGCAGCAGCCGCCGCTCTCGCCGCCACGGCCCCTCGCCGACGTTGAGAGTACAGACCACGTCCTCCCCTCTTCCACCCCAATAACCTGCGCAACAACACCGGTAGGGTATCAAGTCCTATCAATATCCCAAGCTTTCAAATCTCTTTTTATTGCCTCCCCCCATATCAATTTCGGTCTTCCTCTACCTCTCCTCATATTACTAGGTCTCATTGTACCGTATAGAAAAATGGACGAGATGGTGGGTTTTGTGCTATGTTGCCTTTGTAATAGGAAGTAAAATATTACAATTGGAAAGAAAATTATTTGTCTATCTACTGGGCTTGGAAGATGATTGTTTTTCTTGATGTTGTTAGCTCCATTTTTATGTTTATGGCTTCAGTGTACCAAACACTTTTTTCATCTGAGAAAGCTTGTTTAAAAAGATGAAATCTGTACCTATGTTGGAAATAGGGATCTTTACGGATCGAGAATCTAGTTTTATAGGGTTTTATATTTTTTTAGGTGCCCTGCCCATGAAATCTCTAGTGACCATGCTAGACATCTTTATAGATCCAGAATCGAGTTTTATAGGGTTTGGTATTGATTTAAGAAATTTTCTTTAGGTGCCCATGAAATCTCTAGTCCTCCCTAGTCCCTAATACTAGCTAGATCTAGGGAAGATGGGAATTAGGGAATGGTATGGGAGTAGGAATGGTGCACTAGTTTGGTGAAGTCCATGTGGAGAACTTGGAAAAAGAGGGGTATTCTCGGGCATACTAGCATCGGTCACCGAGGGATGGGGAAAGGAAGTAATTTACAAGCTTGTTAAATACTCAAT
Organism: Miscanthus floridulus; assembly: GCF_019320115.1. Classification (NCBI taxonomy): domain Eukaryota; kingdom Viridiplantae; phylum Streptophyta; class Magnoliopsida; order Poales; family Poaceae; genus Miscanthus; species Miscanthus floridulus. Next base: position 164,664,364 of record NC_089581.1, on the reverse strand, counting down.
GCCACTAACAACCATCCGTTAATAAAGTTGCATCTGAATGATCCGTCTGGGTTGTTAGTTCCTGTCTAAACTTGCCAGTCATTTTTAACAATAGTAGTCTTTTTTGGACTAGCCTAGATCTTTCTTCAGGTTCATTTTTCACTTTGTTCTCCACTAATAAAGTGTGAATGCTTGAATGTAGTAGGCTTTCAGAATGGAATTAGACTGAGCTATATATGCGAAATCATGATTTTTGGAGAGTATGGATTCAGGGGAATTTGAATGGTGCAATTTTCAGCTAGTTTTGGAATATTTTAAAAGGGCAATTTGTGTAATTATCTTGCTGACTGCCTCAGTTATTAAATGATGGTGACATTGGCATTCAAACCCCTAATTGTCAATAAAAAGTTGTCACATAAGTTCTGTTGTTGCTATGCAAATAGTATAGATGGTTTATCTACAATAAGTTTTAACAACTGAATTCTCAGATGACATATTTTGATTGGCTCTCTTTTCCATTTACAGTTCATGGTGTTGAATATGCATTCGGAGCTCATGACTTCCCCACCAGTGGGGTCTTTGAGGTAGAACCTCGCCAATGCCCTGGTTTCAGGTTCAGAAAATCAATATTTCTTGGTACAACATGCTTGGATCCAATCCAAGTTAGGCAGTTCATGGAGCTGCAGTCAGTAAACTACAACGGAGATACTTACCATCTTATCACGAAGAACTGTAACCACTTTTGCAAGGATATGTGCTACAAGTTGACCGGTAACAAAATTCCCAAATGGGTGAATCGGCTTGCCAGAATAGGTACCATAACTTTATACATGTGCTAATGCTTGTACTAGCTCATTGATTCCACATAACAAAGGTGATAGTGATTTAAGTGCTACTTGGGCATAGTCAGAGTGCATTACGCGGCTTTAACGGTCATTTCCACCATTTTTCGCTGTATATTATTGTTAACACTTTACTTTCTAGAAATGTGGTTTACCCTGGTTTATGAATGGGCCTTCATTTTCCATAAGTTTTAAGTAGTTTTCCATCACACCATATCACAGTGTAACTCAGTAACTGTGCACTTGATATGTGATGTGGCATTAGCTGAATCATCATGCAAAGAGGCGAGATGTCTCTAGTGAATAGTTTCATCCACAAAGAGCGCTACAAAATTTTGCCATATGTTTTAAGCAGGTTGTTGAATTCAACAGCATGCCCAACTAAGGCCTTGTTTGGATGCACATGTATTCAACTTAATCCACATGTGTTGAAGTGGATTGAAGTGAAATTAAACTAAGTTCCATTCCAATCCAATCCAACACATGTGGATTGAAGTGGATACACATGCATCCAAACAAGGCCTAAGGGAACTTGGCAGCTCTGACTGTATAGTTTGATGCCAGGCTTTGTGTTTCAATTTCACTTGTAGGACTGTTTTGTATGTACATGGAGTTCTTGCTGTAGCATTTTTATGTGAACTTTCCAGTTCATATTATGATGATCAAGAGCATCTTTTCCTTGTAGGTGCCATTTGCAACTGCCTTCTCCCAGAGTCGCTAAAGATCTCTCCGGTTGGCCATGATCCAAATAGTCAATCTGAAGACTCAGAGAAAAGGCGGCTGAGGAACCCATTTAGTTGTTTCTCTTCGATCTCGAGTCACCGCCAGCTGCCGTCATCTTCTCCTTTCCCACCGTCTCCTGTGAAAGAGGGTCTCCCCCATTGTTCCTCGAGGAAACCCAGCACGGCGACTCTGAAAAATAGGTAGCCTGGCGCCCCTGTGGTGTAATTTCCGGTACCAAGTCGTTGCGCTAATTCTTGCAGTGTTAACATCTGGATTGCACGGCAAGTGCCGTGCTGTAGCTTTCTGTCTGGTACTTGTTTTTGGTCGCTAAAAGTCAGATGCCTGATGGCTGTATCATGTAAAACCCAAGCGTCGTGTGCTGATTTGCCTCGCAAGCTCTGTTGGGAGGGGTGAATTTTCACTCGATTCTACCCGCCTATGTACTCTGCTCAGTGATTTGTATATTAACCCATTATTCTTTTAGCTGTTGAAAAAGCGCCTTGTCGTTCCTGGAATCATCGCCCAGCTTTTTCGTGACGACGATGCTTTCTGAGCAGAGTAACATTTGTGGACTGTAAAAGAAATTCCTTCAGATTGATTCTCTCTCTCCAGTATTTCAGGGTCTGTACCTCATCAACCATACAAGTGCGCAATTTTGTGACCGCGGGACCAGAGAGTTGATTGGACGGTAGCACCGAAATGGGTGCCGAAAATTCTGATGCCTGCCTGTTCCAATCCTATAGTACAATTCCATGAGGGAAGCACACCGGATAAGAATGCCTACAGGAGTAGCTAAGGTAGTAGTGCAGTAGTGGTGGTGCCCTTTGGTGCTCAGTTCTCCGCCGTGCCATGAGCCATCCCCCACACCTGTCGCCCTTGAGACACAGAGACACTGCACCGGGGCGACGGCGTAGTACGAGAGAGACAGAGACGTGCTCCTCCGTGCCCGCGCGCTCCGCTCCGCTCCTGTTCCCGACGAAACGGAGGTCGCCGTCACGCAGCGGATGATTGATCCATCGACGATCGGGCTGCGTTGGGTTTGTTCGCTTCGTCGTCGTGCCGAGTGACGGGAGCCGCCGCGCTTTTCGTCAGGTCATCTCATCTTTACCAGGCTTATCTCCCAAGAAGAGAAAAGGCGACGAGTACTGATGCATGGCCTTGATGCAATCATTAGTTGTGGATAACGCTCTACCTAATTTTATTATTATTATTATTATTATTGCAGACGACGCTTCACTTGTTTAAGTGCAGTCAGTTAGGATGCCTCGATCACAGAGTTGTAAGCGTTGGTCTTTTGTGTATGCTCAACATAACAAGTAACAGTGTTTGAGTGAGAAACAAACACTGCTTGAGTGGTTAGCAGAGATGGTTGTACTTGTACCCCTAACCACCAATGGCAAGATTTGGCATCCTGTGTCTCCCCAGTGAGGCAGTGACTGATCGGCGACGAGAACCTTTGATTCTTAGTCTCAAATGTGCCGGACTAATCTCATGTAGCTTTTAAAGGTTCGAGTCTAAAAGCATCTGCGCTCTACTGTTAAAATGGTAGCATTGGTCCCCTCAAAAAAAATGGTAGCATTGGTGTAGTCTAGGCTGTTATTGTCTTCATAACTGGTAGAATGCACCATGCATTTGTAAGAACATTAGTAACAGCTCGAACTTTTTAGCTTTTGACCAACTTTTTTTTAAAAACAAAATTGTAATCCATAAGTTCAGAAAACTAAAGTGAACAGAGTTAAAAATATTTGAGTTAATTAAGTTCATAAAAAAATATTGTAGATGTTGATGTTTTTTTTCTTTAAACTTTATCAGAGATAAAGAAGTTACTTTGGATAAAACTAAAGTTAACTAAATTTGAAGAGCAATTGGAGGAAGCAATAGAGAAGAGAATGGATCGTGTAAGTGTTTTTTTTTTCTAGGGACTTAACTGGTGTTTGGTTCGAGCTACTAAACTTTAGTAGCTGCTAAACGGTTTAGTCACTTTTAGTAACTCTAGAGTTACTAAAGAAGACTAAAGCCCTTTTAGTAGCTTTTAGTCATAGCGTTTGGTTAAAAAGTTACTAAAGTGACTAAAAGCTACTAAATTTAGTAGCTACTGGACGAACCAAACATGCCCTTAATTTGTGAAACAGCCCAGAACTCAAATGAAGCCCAGACAATTGGGCCAAGTCCAAATTTCAGAATTCATCAGACAAAAACAAATAAAATAACAGAAGACACCAAAACATTTACAATCATCTTCTGATTCCGATTACCCCCATTCCCCCCAATATTACATCACAGAGACCATTAGTTCATGATAAGAACTTGCATGATAATCCACACAAATTTACAGAGATTACCAGCTACTAATCTACATGGCTTAAGTTACTGAATAGACTTAATTACCGTCAGGACATTGACTGATAGACGTCGTACTGATTATACTAGCGACTTGATTGCTTGCTACTACTGCTACGGGCGCCCTTCAAATCGATCCATCCATTAACACGAAAATACCTAGCTGATCTGAGAGCCGGTCAATCCTTCCTCGTTCATGCTCATCGATCGATCAGTTGAAGTGATCGTAGACTCCTCCGCCGAAGTAGCCGGGCGCGAGGTCCATCATGTTCATGTAGCTGTTGTAGGCGTACTCGCTCATGTAGGTGAGGTCAGCAGCGGCCTCCTCCGGCTCCACCCCGAACTGCCCCACCAGCGCCGCCGGGTGGTGCGTCACCGTCGAGAACGACGACGAGCTCGGGCTGCTGCTTCCTGCTGCGCCCGCTCCAACGCCGCCGGCTGCCGCGGCAGCCGCGATGAGCTTCCTCTTCTCCTCCTCCGCCTCCGCCAGCCTGTCCTTCATCTTCAGCAGCTGCAAGACGACGACGGCGCGAAACACGCGTGCATGAAGTTAGTAAGCAGCAGCACAGCAGCAACGGGGAACGAAAACAATTCACCGTGACCACACCGAGATCGAGCGAGGCTCGCCACTATGTGGCCATGTGTGTAGATTTAAATTAATTTGGTGTCGCTGGCCGGAATAGTTGTTACCTCGGTCTCGAGGTGGCAGTTCTGTAGGACGACGGCGTCGTGCGCGGCGCGGAGCTTGGAGAACTCCTCCTCCATGAGCTTGCTCTTGTGGCGGGCTCGGCGGTTCTGGAACCAGACGGCCACCTGCTTGGCGTCGAGGCCCAGCTCGGCGGCCAGCTGCACCTTGCGGGGCGTCTCCAGCTTGCGCTCCTTCCTGAAGTTGAGCTCCAGGAACCGCGCCTGCTCGTCGCTCAGCCGCCGCTTCTTGGCCTGCTCGTCCCCGGCCTCGCCACCATCCGCCGCCGGCCGCGGCTTCCGCCTCCGCCGCTGCCGAGCCTTCTTCTGCTGCTCACCACCTGGTAGCACATGTGTACATTATTGCCGCGCCGTGATGAGCTCCAAATCTCTTGCTCGTTCAGGTACATATATCATATCATCCATGTATTACTTGATACACATATGACATATGGTACCAGAGATGATATGTGAAGAACTCACCGGAGCCGGGGGTGGCAGCCTCCGCGAAGCTCTCGGTGAAGACGAAGGACTGGAACAGCAGCCTCTCTTCCTCCACGCAGCCCATGGTTCAGGTAGCTAGCTACTCGAGCAAATTGCACTCCTAAAACCACCGCAGGGACAGCAAGAAGAAGAGAGCTGCTGCAGCTGTTTCTATGTAGTACGTAGCTAGATCGACTGATGCTCAGTTGCTCACTACTTCGATCAGTCGCTGTTGATGGTTGCTATCTACAGGCAGGTTTAATCTGTGCTCGCTCTGCCTCTGTAGTCTGTACCAAGACTCGTGGATATTTGTATAGGAGTGTTAGCTGCCGCTGGGTTGCCCAGTGACCAGCGGCTGTGTCCTAGTCTGTGAGCTCGGAGTCCGGCCCGGGATTTATAGGCGCTGGACTGGAAGAGCGAGGGGGCGATGCTGTTGCTGTACCCCTACTTGGGTTAGTTGGGACTTGAGTTAGTCGATAAATTTTAGAGGAATTTCCTGTAAGCTATTATAAAAGATTGTAATTCTTGTGAGCTATCGAAAAAGTTCAGCGAACTTTAGCGTACTATTCTAATATTTATTTATTTTTTTTGCTCTCTATACCACTGCGTCAGATTAGACTCTAACGGTGTCAACTGTAGGTGTAAAAAGTCAAAAATACCCTTATGTCTAAATATGTCATTATTTTTTTTAGTATCTTAACGACTTCAAATGAAAAAACTCAAAACTAGAAAGTTATGATCTCGTCGAGATCTATAATTTTCATATAAAAATTATCTTCATTTAATTTCGCAAAAAAGATATGATTTGATATGATTAATATATCTTAGAAAAATCATATATTTTTGCGGTATTAAAAAAAGATAATCTCGACGAGATCTACAACTTTCTGGTTTTGAGTTTTTCCATTTGAAGTCGTTAAGATACTAAAAAAAATAATGGCATATTAGACTAAGGTAATTTTTGACTTTTCACACCTGCAGTTGATACCGTTAGAGCCCAATCTGACGGCAGTGGCATGAAGAGCAAAAAAAAAAAAAAAACAGTTAGATTAGTAGCGTTGAAGTCCACTGAACTTTTTCAAGTGACTCACAAAGAATTACGATCTATTTTTTTAATAGCTCACATGAAATTCCCTCGTAAATTTTGGTGTGGACCGTGGAGGAAAGCAGGCAGTTTTGTCACTGTCACTCGCGCTCCGCCAGCCGAGAGGAGCTTTGGCGTGCGTAGCTGCCTGTAGTGCTGGTAGTTTATGGATAATGGAACATTAACGAGAAGGGAGGGGTTGGGGGCAATCGGTAAAGCGAGGCAGCAACAGTAAGTAGCAGCAGCGAGCGAGCTTATATTACTTGCCAACTAGCTAGCTCCATCTCGCGATTAATATAACAGCAGTGGCAGTGCCGCCTTTTGTCAACCAGGGCGCGCGGCACGGCCGGGCGGAGACGGATCGGATCGATCGGTGGATTTTCGTCGCGGCAACCGTGAGTTCCTGCTGGGTTTTATTTCTTACCACTAGCTTTCTGCCGATGCCGATGGCTGCATGCCGCACGCCTGCCACAGCAGCAGCAGGGTAAATTTGACAAGTCCGCGGCCGGGAAGGTTGAAACAGTACACGCGTGTGAAACTTCTCCCAATAGTAAACCGTCCCTCTCCTTGTTTTGAAACGCTAAAAAGTAAAAAAGCATTAGTACTCCCTTCGTTTTAAAATAGATGACATAGTTCACCTTTTTAGTTCAAAATTAATTTATTTTCACCTTTCTACAAAGAAGTAGATTTATTCATCTTACAACAAATAGACGCGCGAGCGCGCGCGCGCGCGCGCGCACACACACACATATATATATATATATATAGATATATATATAGATATATATATATATATCTATATATATATATATATATATATATATATATATATATATATATATATATACTGTTCTGCAGCTGGCTACAGAATAACTTATTCTGTGGCCATTTTGAGTTACGATAATTACTATGTTAATTTACGAGATTATAGTAACTCTCCTAAGTGTTTAATATAACGTTATGGTAAATATCTCTGATTATAGTAACCCACTATCATAAATGTATGTTATTACGGTAAATTAGTATATAAAATTATAGTAACTGGAGGTGGCTACAGAATAACTTATTTTGTAGCGGCAGGAATAGCCTCTCCCTATATATATATATATATATATATATAATATATATATTATATATATATATATATATATATATATACAATGATTTGTGAGAAGAACATGAGAAATTAGTGCATGTACGGTCCAAACACACACATACTTGGCTACGCCAGGCGATGATCTATAAGGGGATTCGCTATTGCGGGAACGACGTCATAGCACGCTTGGCTCATCCACTGCTCGATTTGTTTGGGATAGCTTGATTGTAGGTAGCCTCAACATGCTCTATGCTACGTCCACCTCTGCGCCGCGAGCTGAGTGAACTTGTGCTCCATTTTCATTCGACAGACAACCTCGTGTCCATGCTTTATTTTGGTAGAACGCAACCAACTACAAATCGATCATCATATTGGAGCACGTTCCCTATAGCAGTGCAAGATGTTGGTGTCTTGCATTGGCCATCGAGGTGGGAGGCCTAAGGGGGGGGGCGAAGAATGATGTTGGGTTCTCGATGACTTTCACCCCGTGACATCCATAAAAAATCCTTTTCCCGTGCACTTTTTGACAAAACTAGGGTGTTATATATTTAGGTTAGACCAGCGGCATATGAGCTATTGACATTGGACCTAAGATGATAACAAGTTATTGTTGTGACATTAATTAGGTGTTATCATAGATAAGACTGAGCCAAACGAGTTGGACCACCATCAAGTTAATACGCGTGTGACCAATTACACCACATGTGTAATATTTGGACCGTAGATGCACAAAACAACCGAGTTCTTGCATCAAATTGTTGCATGGGATGCAATTTACTCTTCTATAAATATCTATATGTGTATAATAAGTATAATACAAATATATAAAGCATGATTAAAATACTTTTGATGACCGTACGTGTTATGTATTTTAAAATAGGAGTAATGAAGCAAAGTTGGACTCAAAAAAAACAAAGTTGGAAGAGATGGATTTGCTTTTAATACTCTTATAAGCAAGAAGTGGTTTTCAGTACTCGTGTGATGTCAAAGAGAAGCGGCGGTTGGGCGGCCGGTTGGTTGAAACTGGGAGTTTTCAGTGTTTCAGATGCACAAGTTACCATCGCAGCGCGTGGCTGGTCTTGTCGGCTTCCGGGGTCCGGGAGACACAATCACAATTCGCACAAGCGAGACCAAAGGAAACGCCGCCTAGCAGCTGCAAAGGCAATTGACGTGAACTACTCTGCATGCGCGCGTGAGCTGTACCTTTCTTACAAAAAAAAAAACACACACCTAAGTTTCCATTTCCAAGCTGGTTATTATATGGAGTATATACAAGCTTACGTTGCGCAAGCAAAGCACATGTTAATAAATAAGTACAGGTGGATATATATATATAAGAGCTAGCCGGGCCGGGCGATTGATCGAGCACGTGAAGGTCAAGCATTTTCTGGCCCGTCGCGTCGTGTAAATATTTGACCGCGACGTGCTCTCTCGGATGGATCGGACATCGGAGCTGGTAGCTAGCAGGGATGGATGCGTGGACGAGAGGAGGTTTCTTGTGGTCTCTTCTTTCTCTCGGCGTCGACGCAGCAGGTCTGTCCCTTTCTCTCTCGTTCATTGAGTTGGGTGCACGCACGGCTAGCTTAGATGTTCAGAGATATCGTCTGAACAGTGGTGCTTTCCCGCGACGCGATCGATGGCGGGCGAGCCGGTCGAGATTTTTTTTTAATTTTAATATTTTTGGAAACTAATTTTAAATCTAACATGGTCGGGTTTTTTTTAAACTAACACTTTTGGCCGCGCCAATTTTTAAATGCAATGCCAGGACAATAGGCGCGGTCAAAAATATTAGTTTAAAAAAAACTCGACAATATTAGATTTAAAATTACTTTCTAAAAAGTGTTAAATTAAAAAAAAGTCCCGGTCGACGGGATCGGATCATCTGATGACGGCCATGCCTTCTGGAAACCTGGCAAGTTTTGCGTGCGTTCTCAATTATCCTCATGCCGATATGTACAAAAGCGCATGTGATGCCAAATCAGCAGCTATGGTTTGGCACGCAGGATTCTCCTGCAGTTGGAAGAAACTCAAGTCGTCGTGCAAGTGCAATAACGACACTAGTCACTAGGCACTGCTCATGTATCCGTGCCCGGCCGGCCGGCCCGCTGCATGCAAAAGCAGTTGAGATCGTCGAGCACGTACCGTCGTACGTGCACAGTGCGCTGTTACTTGTCCATGCGTGCATGTGGTCAAATACTATTTATGCGAGCTAGTACACAACCACTCTCCGGCCGGTCGAGTTGAACAGGGTGTCAGTACATGGAGGACCGATCGAGAGGAGTGAGCAACCGGCTAACTACAAGGACAAATCACAAATGGGGAGCCATCAGGAGGCTCGCTTGGTGCTGGGTCAGTCAGTTTCAACGACCTGCTGAACGACTTAAAAAGAGCAGCTCTCGTCGTCCTCAAAAGCCTCTAGCTAGGTTAGGTACAAGAGGATCACCTGTATGCCTGTGTAGCTAGTAGCTTGGGCTACCTAGTTTACGGCTCATCATTTGAGGGCTCGTCCAGGCCCTGCCAGAGAGAGACGTGGACTGTTTATCTTGCATCGTCGCAGCTACGGAGTACCAGCTACTGGCCGAGGGGAGAAAGTTTCCGCAGTCCTTTCCTTGCAAGCATGGCCGCCAAAGAGTGCCGTATCAGTGCTGCGTCCACACGTAGGTACTCCCTCCCCACATGAAAGAATATATGCGCACCGGCCAGACTAGCAAGTTTAATCGAGTTTGTAGAAAACAATACTAATTTATGTCTCTAAATAAATATATTATAAAAATATATTTTATAACGAATCTAATGATATTTATTTTATAATAAATGTTAGTAATTTTTTATATAATTTTAGTTAAAATTTAACTGATTGACTTATAAAAAAAAGAATTACATTCTTTTTTTGAGAGAGGGAGTACGTGCAACTGCTCTTCCAATCTGGGGCTTCGGTAGTACCTTTTTTTACATAAGGAGTTTTTTTTTACAAACAGTACATAAGGAGTTGTTCGTCACGTTTCCGTGCACACGGGTCAACATTGCACTGTCGTTAGAAGCATAGGAGCAGGGCGCACCTGAGGAGCTAGCTAGGCGTTAATTTAGTAGTCAGGATTAAAACATGGATGATGTTCGCTTAATTTGTTTTCTAAAAAAACATTCTTGATGTTCAAACTTGAACCCTGAGTAAAAATAATTTTCAGAGGGTTACACGAGACTTACCGAGTTACCGTCAGAGAGACGAAATTCAAATAAAAATCAAACAGAACATGGGTAATCATGGTGTATATTGTTTTTACGTTGTCCGATGGTAGAACAAAGATAAACTAGGTCTACTGCTCATTTTGTTGACTCCCCCTGACCATAATTATTGTCGTACTAATCTTAATTTTCCCTGAAGTTATGTTTTGGTATAGTTAGTGGCTTTTTTGCAAATAATATTATAGACGCAAATACTCGTACATACACACATACACCCTACTTCTATGAGGACCTCTAAAATAATTAAGACAGATCTCCAGTGGCGGAACTAGGGGGGCCAGCAGGGGGCGTCCCC